>NC_046164.1:20588796-20916504 GCF_011064425.1 Rattus rattus
GGAGTTGAGGCCATTGATGTTGAGAGATATTAAGGAATAGTGATTATTGCTTCCTGTTATATTCATATTTGGATATGAGGTTATGTTTGTGTGCTTTTCTTCTCTTTGTTTTGTTGCCAAGATGATTAGTTTCTTGCTTCTTCTAGGGTATAGCTTGCCTCCTTATGTTGGGCTTTACCATTTATTATCCTTTGTAGTGATGGATTTGTAGAAAGATATTGTGTAAATTTGGTTTTGTCATGGAATATCTTGGTTTATCCATCCATGTTAATTGAGAGTTTTGCAGGATACAGTAACCTGGGCTGGCATTTGTGTTCTCTTAGGGTCTGTATGACATCTGTCCAGGATCTTCTGGCTTTCATAGTTTCTGGCAAAAAGTCTGGTGTGATTCTGATAGGTCTGCCTTTATATGTTACTTGACCTTTTTCCCTTACTGCTTTCAATATTCTTTCTATTTTGTGCGTTTGGTGTTTTGACTATTATGTGATGGGAGGAGTTTCTTTTCTGGTCCAATCTATTTGGTGTTCTGTAGTCTTCTTGTATGCCTATGGGTATCTCTTTTCTTAGGTTAGGGAAGTTTTCTTCTATGATTTTGTTGAAGATATTTACTGGTCCTTTGAGCTGGGAGTCTTCACTCTCTTCTATACCTATTATCCTTAGGTTTGATCTTCTCATTGAGTCCTGGATTTCCTGTATGTTTTCGACCAGTAGCTTTTTCTGCTTTACATTATCTTTGACAGTTGAGTCAATGGTTTCTATGGAATCTTCTGCTCCTGAGATTCTCTCTTCCATCTCTTGTATTTTGTTGGTGAAGCTTGTATCTACTGCTCCTTGTCTCTTCTTTTGGTTTTCTATATCCAGGGTTGTTTCCATGTGTTCTTTCTTGATTGCTTCTATTTCCATTTTTAATTCCTTCAACTGTTTGATTGTGTTTTCCTGGAATTCTTTCAGGGATTTTTGTGATTCCTCTCTGTAGGCTTCTACTTGTTTATTTTTCTTTCAGGACATTTTTGTGATTCCTCTCTGTAGGCTTCTACTTGTTTATTAATGTTTTCCTGTGTTTCTCTAAGGGAGTTCTTCACATCTTTCTTGAAGTCCTCCAGCATCATGATCAAATATGATTTTGAAACTAGATCTTGCTTTTCTGGTGTGTTTGGATATTCCGTGTTTGCTTTGGTGGTAGAATTAGGCTCCGATGATGCCATGTAGTCTTGGTTTCTGTTGCTTGGGTTCCTGCACTTGCCTCTCGCTATCAGATTATCTCTAGTGTTACTTTGTTCTGCTCTTTCTGACAGTGGCTAGACTGTCCTATAAGCCTGTGTGTCAGGAGTGCTGTAGACCTGTTTTCCTGTTTTCTTTCAGCCAGTTATGGGGACAGAGTGTTCTGCTTTCCTGTGTGTAGTTTTTCCTCTCTACAGGTCTTCAGCTGTTCCTGTGGGCCTGTGTCTTGAGTTCTCTAGGCAGGTCACTTGCAGCAGAAAAAGTTGGTCTTACCTGTGGTTCTGAGGCTCAAGTTTGCTCGTGGGGTGTTGCTTATGAGCTCTCCATGGCGGCAGCAACCAGGAAGATCTGCGCCACCCTTTCCAGGAGCTTCCATGCACCAGAGTTCCAGATGGCGTTTGGTGTTTTCCTCTGGCGTCAGAGATGTGTGCAGAGTGCAGTCTCTTCTGGTTTCCCAGGCGTGTCTGCCTCTCTGAAGGTTTAGCTCTCCCTCCCACGGGATTTGGGTGCAGAGAACTGTTTATCTGGTCTGTCCCTTCAGGTTCCGGCAGTGTCTCCGACACAGCGGTCTTGCTGCTCCTGGGCCCTCCTCTGCGGGAACCTAGAGGCCGTATACATTTTCCTCTTGGGCCAGAGATGTGGGCAGGGGTGGGCAGTGTTGGTGGTCTCTTCCGCTCTGCAGCCTCAGGTGTGCCCACCTGACCAGGCGGTGAGGTCTCTCTCCCACGGGGTTTGGGAGCAGAGAGCAGTCACAGCTCTTCTGTCAGCTGTTTTCGAGTCCTCTTGAGCCTCTGTGCTCTCCTCTGACGTGATCGGGGACTGGGCGAACTTCTTGGATGGTAACTGGTGAATCCACTCGTGGTGCCTCATACTGTCCACAAGGGGCACTCCTGGACAGTGCTGCTGGAAGTCCTGCCACTTCTGGGACTAGAGGCACTGTGTCCAGAGGCTGTGAGGTTATGAGGATGTCACTCATGCTCTGCTCCTTTGGCTGGCTCTCCCTTTCCGGGAGTCTCTCTCTAGCCTCAGCTGGTTCCTGCCCAGACTCAATCCCAGGTTCACCTTCAGCCCTCGCTCCAGGCCTGGCTGGGAGAGCACAGAGCTGTACATGGAGTCCCCCAGGGGGCGGCTGGTATCAAAGCACTCAGGCAGGATGATGATATAATCTTCAGAGGAAGCAGAAGACTGACTCTGAACTTCTTCATCTTGGACATCCTCTTCCTCAATGGCTTCTTCCTCAGCAATGTGGTGTCTTGTATTTCTTTAAGGGAGTTATTTAAGTCTTTCTTGAAGTCCTCTAACATATTCGTGAGTTGTGATTTTAAATCAATCAGGCTTTTCTGGTGTGTTGGAGTATCCAGAGCTTCCTCTGGTGGGGAAAGAAACTTGGTTCTGATGATGCCAAGTGGCCTTGCTTTCTATCGCTTAGATTCTTGCCCTTGCCTCTTGCCAACTGCTTAACTCTGGTGTTAGCTGTTCTTGCTGTGTCTGACAGTGGCTTGATCCTCCTGCACACCTGTGTGTCAGCACTAATGAGAGACCAGATCTTTCTCCATGGGATCTGGGTACAGAGATCTGTGGCACAAGGTCAGCTCTGGGAGCAGGCAGAAACCAGAAGGGTCCTGCCCAAGACTGCTCATTGTTTCTTGTGTGCTGAGGGCTCTGGATGGGTTCCTTTTCAGCCAGGAATGTGAGAGGAAGTGATGGTCTTGCCTGTGCTCTCAGGTGTGTCAACACTTCTGAGAAACCAGCTTTCTCTCCGGTGGGTTCTGGTACAGAGCAATAAATACTTTAAAACAGTAAATAATATAAAATTAATGTGAATTATTGAAACATAAATATTAGTATTTTCCCCATAGGGAAGAAATTTCTGAATAATTCTGTTACTCAATTAAGCCATTAGTGTTTATACCTCCATTTCCTGTAGTTATAGAAAGCTATATTTTTAAAATTACCATATTCCTATTTACCATATTTCTTATTCTACCATTGGGTTTGGAGGTAGGCAACCAAGGGGTCAACTGGCCAGCCACTCTATCCAAAACAATAAGCTCCAGGGAAAGATCCTGTCTCAAACCACAAGGTGGAAAAACAACTCAGGTAGACATCTAGCTTTTGTATTTGGTTTATAGGTGACAACACGTGCAAACATATCTGTATAAATGCATACAACATATATGCATACATCAAACAGACAACAAAAGAAGAAAGAAGAAAAGAAAAGGGAAGGAAGGAACAAGGAAAAAAGGCAAAATATGCCTCATCTAAAAGTGTGACCGCTAATTGTAACCTTAATTTTGTCCAAACTTATTTTTACTGAGGGTTCTTAAATAGTTTATCCTCCTTTAATCCTACCACCCACCAGAAGTGGGGGAGAAAGGATACAGGGAAAATGAACCTGTTTAGAAACATTCTTTGGAGCGACTCCCATCTGTGTTGTCTGTAAATAGGCAGTTCAGTTCACAGGTTAGCAGGCAGCAGCTCAATCCACTGGCAAACACTTCACAGATACACCAGCAGTCTGGTTTGGTAGAGTCTGGATAGCAAACAGGAATTAGCAGTGATGACACTACCTAGCAGAGACAGCCAGGCCTCAGCTTCAGCACAAGTCAGCAGAAATACCAAGAGAAGTTCTCAGCTATGCCTCTCTCAGAGAAGCAAAAATCAGCGAAGAGCTAAGCATTGCACAGCTAGCTCTATAAGCAAGCTGGTCTCTCTCTATGCGTCACTCTGTTGAATCCTATTTATACCCTCCAAACATCGCATGTCCTCCATGTGTCCTGGCTCAGCATGGGTCTTGCCTCAGTACATGCATTCAATCATCCTGAATCCAATGGGTCCAGATAAATGAAGCTCAACTATACAATGTGAACTAATACATGCATGTTGCTAACAAAGAATTCTTCATCATGTGTCCTTTCATATGTTTGCTTTACCAGAACATCCTCTCTTCTTTGTCTGTTTCAGTGAAAGTTTCCTTCAGGAGTCTGCCCTAGTCTTTTACCTGTGTCCACATCAGGAAAACACTCTTTCACTTGTTTGCTACAGCAAAACACCTCACAGCACAATTAACTGTTCAAAGAACCCTTAAGTTTCTACTTCAGTTAATGTTAATTATAGATAATATAGAATCTAAAATAACTGAGAGCAGGCCTCTGGGCATAGCTATGGGACATTATCTTATTCGTGTGAATGAAAATGTGAAGACTTAACCTAATTTTAGGTGCAGTTAACATGGGAAGTCAGAATTTTGTTGTGATATTTCATTCGTAAAAAGGAAAATGAATGCTATTTCTTGACCCATCCAGCAAGTTAACCTCCACAAGCTTAATACCAAAAAGCCAGAGTTCAGAAACTCCCTTACACTTCATTTCACCTTTGATATTCAAGGTTTTTTTGTGTATGTGGTAGTGGGATGGAAAGAAATTTGTATTTCCATCTATTGTGAAGAGTAATGTATGATCAACAAATAACAGAGAAATATTGACTTTGTGAGCACCAAGAGTTCTAAGAACACACACACACACACACACACACACACACACACACACACACACACACACACAATGATTTTTGCCTTCCTTCACAGGGGGAAAAAACAATTTGTCCTTTGTAGTCTAGAAACAATACTAATTCTTCACTATATTGTTAAACCTACTAGGAGCTTGTGATAAAAATAATAGCCATTACGTATTAATACATAAAGTTACATTGCTAGTCTTTTGGGAAGTATCACTTGAATCACTTGTTGAAGCTATTGTGAAGAATAATGGATAAAACAATAAATTAACAAATATTACAAGGAATAAATGAGCTCTTTGTCACTGAGAATTTTAAAATAGTCAACTTAGAAAACTGTCCCTATTGGGTACTTAGCAAATACTATACTTCTAAATCTTCCTATCCAGTATATTGCAAAACATAATTTGTAGTATTTTCCACTTGCATGACATCCAATGTGAAGCTGCTAACATGATACCACTTTGCAGAGATGTGATAAGCAGACCGTCACAAAGCAGGCATCAGCCACTGCCACTCCGTACAGCAACTTGAAAGGCGAAAGTGCTATGATTTTTGATCATATTTTGTCTCTTGCTTCAAAACATGTTCTTAAAACCATGATCTTGGATATAACATGGTATGAGAACCCTCAGAAGATGTTTGAAAGGATATATTCCAAAGAAAAGTTCATGAAGACCAATATCCCAATAATGGTTGTTGACATCTGTGTAGCTTTTCAGGTTTCACTGGACTCAAAGAACAATGGCAGAAGGAATTTCAAGAGCATTACTTACTCAATTGTGTTTCTGTCCACTTTTCCTGTCATGTAAATGCCATAGAACTGCTGCATGGCAGCTAAGGCTGACTGTATGGTCTCTGCAGAGCACAGCACAGACATTCTGGGGTCAGTCGGTGGAAGGTAGCCGTATTTCTGTAACCAAACCTGCAATCACAAGTACAGCTCCTTTAGATCAACTTTGCAATTAAACATTAATGTTCTGGAAATTAATTTAAAAAAAAAAGAAAATGTGAAGACTTATTCATGGTAGGTTTCACCATTCATTCCCAAGATAAATTGGGAAACTAAGCATCAGTGTGCATTTGTCTGCTTCTGCGTCTGGAGCATGGATGCAATGGAACCAGCTCCTTCAATCTCCTGCTGCTGTGACTTCTCAAGCATGATGAACAGTAACCCAAACATTGGAGCCAGAATAAACTTCTTCTCCCATAAGTTAAGTTTATCAAGATATTTTAACACAATGACTGAAAAAAAAGAAACTAAGACATGAAGTGATCAGGAATTTGAAGTTTATCATTGAGTGACCCATCATGATACCACACTTGTAAATGTACAGTTTCAAAGATGGAATAAGCAGCTAAAATTATACCACATTATTCATTTATTCTTGCAACAACAACAAAATAATGGTTAGGTATTCCAGGTGAAACATTCACCAAGTTCTTGACTTTGATCAGTATGAAACAAATATATGTTCTGAACCTTCGGATTGTATCCCATAAATATGAACAGTTGAGTGTTAAATAAAAATAAAAGTAAATTTTCAATTAACTGAAAAAATGTGATGATTAATCCTCACTGTCAACATGACCAATAAAGAAACATCTGTGGCTTATCTGTGAGAGTATTTTTAGACAGCTTTAACTGAGGAAGAAAGACCCTCTTTTAATGTGGCATGGGCTAGGGCCCTAGAGTGAATAAAAATGGTAAAAAAAAAAAAAAAAAAGGTTGGGGATTTAGCTCAGTGGTAGAGCACTTGCCTAGCAAGCGCAAGGCCCTGGGTTTGGTCCCCAGCTCTGGAAAAAAAAAATGGTAAAAAAAAAAATGTAGAAAACACACAAACAGTAGCATTGGGCTCCCTATTCCTTTGGACAGCAAGCAGAATACAAGCAGCTGCCACACCCTCTTCACAGTGATGTTCCCCCTAAACTGTGAGCCAAACTAAAACCTTCCTTCCTCCCTAAACTTGCTTTATGCTGGGTATCTGATAACAGTCATGAAAAAGAAGCTAATAAAGGAGGAAGATTTTTTTTCTCTCGAGTAAATAGCCTCTAAAATGACAGCCAGGGCAGTGGCTCAAGTTTCAGCTGGCTGCTTTACTTAGCCCATTGTCTGAAGGAAGCCTGTTGGAATTATCACTACCACAGTGGAATTTCTGATTTCAAAATCCTGGAAGTCATTGACATAATTATTTAAGTCTTTTGTATCTCCACTCTGTCTTTCTCACCTTGAGGGATTCCATTAGCTTCTTTCTACCCTCCAGCTCTTTGGGAAAATAATCTAATAAACGAGATTGCTTCCAGACAGTCATACAGTGATAAATGATTTGAAACGGGCTTTCCAGTAATGACAATCCTGTTCTGTGGCATTTGCCAATTTCCATGATATAAATAGTCCCACCCTGGGCAATTTTGAGGGTAGATGTCTTTAATAAAGGGATAAAAGATTCCTAGAAAATACCAATCACTGACTAAACAATGGCCAAAACTTCATTTATTACCCTCTACAAGGTGTGTGCATTTACAGAAGCAATGATGTGCACAGTTGCTACTGCAAGACGCATCACACCACCCAGAAGATTTAATCTGAAGATTAAATAAACCTGTCTGAACATAGTTTTCTGATAATCACCATGGTGCCCAAATCCAGCACACCAGGCAAACAGCTACACTGGAAATCTAATGCTAACAGTAGCTTCTTTCTACAGCAGTACCAGGCATTATGAGATATTCTGAAGAATTGATCTATGCCCAAACAAAGAATATGTACAACAAATGCAGGAAGGTAATATGTTCTGTGGGGTTTTGATGTAGTTGTTGCTATTTGAAGTCACTAAATTCTTAAAGTCTAATTTTTAAATACTTAATAATGCTTCTTAATTAAATTCATTGAAAGTTTCCGGGTACCACTTTGGGGAGTTTTATCCTGAAAAAAAAAAAAAAAAAACATTCTTTACACTTACATATACTGTATTATCAGTCTCAAATTCCGAAAGAGATTGATGATAAGACTACGTTCTTTTGGCACTGCTTTCTCATTTTAAAAGGCTTATTTATTTTAGTTTATGTGTATCTGTGAGTGCCTGCAAAGACCAGTGAGGGTGTCAAATCCTCTGGAACTGAAGTCACAGGCAGTCCGTGAGCTGCTTGATATGAGTACTTGGAACCAAACACAAGATCAAGATATCTTGCCAGATACAAGAGCAGCCGTAACTACTGACCATTCTCCAAGCCCCCATTATATATCTTAAATGTTTTAATTAGTCAGCATATCTTGATCCTTTCACAGGTAGGTTCGGTGGAAATATTTTATATTATTTTCAAGGAAGACATGCATTAAAAGAATTTATTTTGCAATAAATTTAAGGCACAGACAGCAAATCTCACTTTACGATCTTCAAGTCAGACAGTTTCAAAGAAATAAAGCAGCATCGTAATTAGTAAAATGCCCTTGAAAAAGCTATGACATAACTCCTCCAATTTGGACTAGTATGCCATATGTATTTGGTACCTAGATGTGACGGACAGTCTCCACAGCATATCACCCCCCAAACTATTCAAATATACTAGGCAGAATAAATTTCCTTTCTGAGATTAAGGCACTATATTTTCTAAACCAGAAAAATAGCTTTCAGTCTCCCTAAAAGTTCCCCCCACAAAAATAGCATCTCTGAGGTAGAAGTGATATTGGTGTCCATACAGTTTCATTTCCTATTTAAATGGGAATTTTCTCTATGCTCACTCCAAAATGAACTATCACATTCTCTGCTTGCATGGTTCCTGTGCCTATTTTGCCAAATCCCACTAGGAATAATGCAATAAGGTACTGACTCTCCAACAATCATAAACAGGATTCTCCTGCTCCACTTGCAGACTCTATTATATCTTTTATTTTTCTAAATTAAAAATAAAACAAACATATTTCTCAATGATCTTTTTATATTCTTTTTACTGTCCTTAACAAAAAAGTCATTTGGCAAGGGGGTTGCACTTTCACACCACATTTGTTTGATATGCACAAGGCTGTCGGATTGAGCCCCAGCAAGAGAAGGAAAAGGTAAAAGAAGGAGAGGAAGAAGAGGAAGAGGAGGAAGAGAAAGAGAAGAAAAGGAGACAGAAAAACCTTTACTAAAGCTCAAAGCATACATTGCACTACATACAATAATAGTGGGAGACCTTGACACCACACTCTCATCAATGGACAGATCATGGAACAAAAACTAAACAGAGACACAGAGAAACTAACAAATGTTATGAACCAAATGGATTTAACAGATTTCTATAAAGATTTCATCCTAAAACAAAAGAATGTATCTTCTCAGCACCTCATGGTACCTTCTCCAAAATTGACCACAAAATTTGTCACAAAACGAGTCTCAATAAATTCAAGAAGGTTGAAATAGTCTGATGCATCCTATCTGGTCACCAAAACCAAGAGAAAGCCCACATACAAGAAGTTGAACAATGCTCTACTCAATGATAACTTGGTAAAGGAAGAAATAAATAAAGACATTAAAGACATTTTAGAGTGTAATGAAAATGAAGGCAAAACATACCAAAACTTATAGGACCCAATGAAAGCAGTGCTAAGAGGAAAACTCATAGCACTGAATGCCTGCAAATGAAACTGGAAAGTACAAACACAGCTGAAGGCTCTAGAACAAAAAGAAGCAAATAAACAGATGAGGAATAAATGACAAGAAATATTCAAACTTAGGGCAGCAATCAACAAAGTAGAAATAAAAAGAACTGTACAAAGAATCATCAAAACCAGGAGCTGGTTCTTTGAAAAAATCAACAAAATATATAAAACCTTAGCTAGACTAACCAGAGGGCACAGAGACATTATCCAAATTAACAAAATCAGATGAAAAGGGACATATAACAACAGAACCCAAGGATATTGAAAAAATCATCAGATCCTACTACAAAAGCCTATAGTCAACAAAACTGGAAAATCTGGAGGAAATGGGGAGAATTTTCTAGACAGATACCAGGTACCAAAGTTACATCAGGATCAGATAAACCATCTAAACAGTCCCATAACCCTTAAAGAAATAGAATCAGTCATTAAAAGTCTCCCAATCAAAAGAAGCCCAGGAACAGATGGGGTTAGTGCAGAATTCTATCAGACCGTCAAAGAAGTTCTAATACCAATACTCATTAAATTATTCCACAAAATAGAAAGAAAAGGAACACTACCCAATCTGTTCCTTGGAACCACAATTACACTTATATTTAAACCACACAAAGACCGAGCAAAGAAATAGAACTTCAGACCAATTTCTCTTATAAATATCAATGCAAAAATTCTCAATAAAATTCTCAAGAAATGAATCCAAGAACACACCAATATAATCATTCATCATGATCAAATAGGCTTCATCCCAGGCATTCAAGGATGATTCAATAAAGGGAGACCCATCAACATAATCCTCTATATAAACAAATTCAAAGATAAAAATGACATGATCATTTCATTAGATGCTGATAAAGCATTTGACAAAATTCAACACCCCTTCATGATAAAATCCTGGAAAGAACAGGAATTCAAGGCCCATACGTAAACATAGTAAAAGCCATATACAGCAAACCAATAGCTAATATTAAACTAAATGGAGAGAAACTTGAAGCAATCCCACTAAAATCAGGGACTAGACAGGGTTGCCTACACTCTCCCTACCTATTCAATATAGTACTCAAAGTCCTAGCCAGAGCAATTAGACAACAAAAGGAGGTCAAAGGGATACAAATGGGAAAAGAAGTCAAGATATCACTATTTGTGATTATTTGATATTATAGTATACATAAGTGGCCCCAAAAATTCCACTAGAGAAGTCCTAAACCTGATAAACAACTTCAGCAATGTGGCTAGATGCAAAATTAACTTAAACAAATCAGTAGCTTTCCTCTACTCAAAAGATAAACAGGCTTAAAAAGAAATTATGGAAATGACATCCATCACAATAGTCCCAAATAACATAAAATACCTTGGTGTGACTCTAACCAAGCAAATAATAGACCTGTATGACAAGAACTTCAAGTCTCTGAAGAAAGAAATTTAAGATCTCAGAAGATGGAAAAATCTCCTCTGCTGATGGAGTGGCAGGATTAATATAGTAAAAATGGTCATCTTGCCAAAAGTGATGTACATATTAAATGTAATCCCCATCGAAGTTCCCACTCAATTCTTCATAGAGTTAGAAAGAACAATTTACAAATTCATTTGGAATAACCAAAAACCAGGATAGTGAAAATATTCTCAACAATAAAAGAACTTCTAGGGGGATCCCTGACTTCAAGCAGTACTACAGAGCAATTGTGATTAAAAACTGCATGATATTGGTACAGAGACAGGCAGGTAGATCAATGAAATAAAATTGAGGACCCAGAAATGAACCCACACACCTGTGGTCATCTTTGAAAAAGGAGCTAAAACAATTCCGTTGAAAAAAGAAAGCCTTTACACCGAATGGTAACAGGTTCCACTGGAGGTCAGCATGTAGAAGAATGCAAATCGACCATTCTTATCTCCTTGTACAAAGCCCAAGTCCAGATTGGTCAAAGTCCTCCACCTAAAACTAGATATACTAAACTAATGGAAGAGAAAGTGGGAAAGAGCCTCAAACATATCGGCACAGGGGGAAATTTCCTGAACATAACACCAATGGCTTACGTTCTAAGTTCAATAGACAAATGGGACTTTATAAAATTGCAAAGCTTCTGTAAGGCAAAGGACACTATCAATAGGACAAAACAGCAACCAACAGATTGGGAAAAGGTCTTTACCAATCCTACATCCAAGAGAGGGCTAATATCTGATATGTACAAAGAACTCAATGAGCTGGACTCCAGAGAACCAAATAATCCTATTTAAAAATGGGGTACAGAACTAAATAAAGAATTCTCAACAAAGGAATATTGAAAGGCTGCAAAGCACCTAAAGAAATGTTCAACATCCTTTGCATCATCAGGGAAATGCAAATCAAAACAACCCTGAGATTCTACCTCACACCAGTCAGAATAGCTAAGATCAAAAACTCAAGTGACAGCAGATGCTGGCAATGATGTGGAGAAAGAGGACCATTCCACCAATTTTGGTGGAATTGCAAGCTGGTACAAGAACTCTGGAAATAAGTCTGGAGGTTCCTCAGAAAATTGGGCATTGAGGACCCAGCTATACTTCTACTGGGCATACACCCCAAAGATGCTCCAACATATAATAAGGACACATGCTCCACTATGTTCATAGAATCCTCATTTATACTAGCCAGAAGCTGAAAACAACCGAGATATCCTCCAGCAGAGGAATGAATACAGAAAATATGGTACATTTACACAATGGAGTACTACTCAGCTATTAAAAACAACGACTTCATGATTCTTAGACAAATTGATGGACCTAGAAAATATCATCGTGAGTGAGGTAACCTAGTCACAAAAAAAAACCCACACATGTTGTACACTCACTGACAAGTGGTTATTAGCCCAAAATGTCAGAATACCCAATATACAATTCACAAACCATATGAAGCCCAAGAAGAAGGAAGTCCAAAATGTGGATGCTTCAGAACTTCTTGCAAGAGGGAACAAAATACTCATGGGAGGTAGAGGGCGAGAGGGGCTTGGGAGCAACAGAGGGGAGAAGGGCGAAAAGGGGGCAGCATTAGGTATGGGAGGAGCAGGATGATATACAAAGGGTCAGGAATTTGAACAGAGGTGTATAGCAATGGGGGGATGGGGAGCAACCAGCACATCTCAGATGCCACGAAAACAAGAGGCTCCCAGAACCCAACAGGGATGATATTAAGCCAACTGTCCAATGAAGGAGAGAGAGAACCTATAGAGACCATATCCAGAGGCCCTGGTTAGGGAATGAGGCCACCCACTCATCTCCAAATTTTTAACCCAGAATGGCTCCTGTCTAATCTGGGACAAAGTGTAGAGCAGAGGCTGAAGGAAAGGCCATCCAGAGAATGCCCCATCTGGGGATCCATCCTATATACAGACACCAAACCCAGACATTATTGCAAATGCCAAGAAGTGCTTGCTGACAGGAGCCTGATATAGCTATCTCCTGACAGGCTCTGCCAGAGTCTGACAAATACAGAGGCAGACACTCATAGCCAACCACTGGACTGAGCATTGAGTCTCCAGTGGAGGAGTTACAGAAAGGAATGAAGGAGCTGAAGGGGTTTGCAACCTATAGGAAGAACAAAAATATCAACCA
Organism: Rattus rattus; assembly: GCF_011064425.1. Classification (NCBI taxonomy): domain Eukaryota; kingdom Metazoa; phylum Chordata; class Mammalia; order Rodentia; family Muridae; genus Rattus; species Rattus rattus. Next base: position 20,601,767 of record NC_046164.1, read on the forward strand.
ACCAGACTCCCCAGAGCTTTCCAGGGTCTAAACCACCATCAAAAGAGTACACATGGAGGAACCCATGGCTCCACCTGCATATGTAGCAAAGGATAGCCTTATCTGACCTCAATGGGAGGAGAGGCCCTTGGTCCTTTGAAGGCATGAGGCCCCAGTGTAGGGAAATGCCTGGGCAGGGAGGTAGGAGTGGGTGGGTGAGCACCCTCATAGAAGCAGGTGGATGGAGGACAGGATAGGGGATTTCCAGAGAGGAAACTGGAAAGGGGGATAACATTTGAAATGTAAATAAATAAAATATCTAATTAAAAAAAGAGATAAGCTCTCATGCATTACTATCAGGAACTCCAAGCCCCTGAAACAATACATTCCAAATTTTATTAAAAGTAAATAAATAAAAAATAAAAGAGCTATTTAATTTTTATTTTTTTATCTTTACAGGAGTTATTTAAAATGATAATCTATTATCTGCTAAAGCATTTTTTCTATGAGTTTACCCTCAGCTGTAAGAGAAGTCTATATACACACAGGCAATTATCAGTGGGACAAAGCTGGCTTAACTGTGCAACCCTGCAGTATGCCTGCTAACTGTTGGCTGCATCTATTTTTCCATAAGTAAGGTTACTGGAGATTCATGGAATGTTTATGGCAGAATATACTTAATTCAGCTGGAAATCCCCTCACACTTGTTGTCCATGCAAATTTGAATATTGTCTAGGATACTTTTCCAACTTTTACTGAAATACAAGGCTCTATGGAACATGCCCTAATTTACATTCTACTCAGAAGTTTTGACACAGACTTACAATTACTTCGCACATAGAATCATCATGCAGATAGGTCTTATGGTGTTTTATTACATTAGCCTATTTCATGAATTTTCAACTATAAAAGTTTAAGATTAGCATGCTCAGAGTAACACTATGATGCTAAAGAAGTGAGTAAAATTAGAATACTGAATCTCAAGCAAATTTGGAGTTTTGCACCAGCCCTCTACTTGTGTTAAAAAATGGAGAAGCCAGAGGTGTAGCTTAGTTGGTAGGGTGCTCTTCTAACATGATGAAGACCCTCACATCCATCAACAGCACCATATATGCTTGCTTATGGTACTTACCACTAATCCCAGCCCTAAGAAAGATATTGGAAAGCTCAGCTGTTAAGGTCACAGTCCACCAAGTCCACAAAGCAATCTGAGTTACCTCTCAAAGGGCCTTCCTCTTCTCTACCTGTCCTTAATTGGAGCATGTCTCTAAGTACAAATGCCTGACCTTATTTGGAAGATGACCATGTAGAATGCTTCCCACAAGCACTGCTCTTTACTCCCACCTGTATGATAATTAGGCAGTTGGTGTTATGACCCATCAACCCCTTCTACCCATAACCCTAAGAGCACTCATATACCTTGTCCCTGGAACAATAAAATGAGCTGTCTCTCTGAAGCTGACTCCTAGAAGTTCTTTCCATCATACTCATCTCTATCAGAACCATGTCCCCCACTTCTGCTCCCTTTGTACTTGAAGGCTGGTGGCCAAAAACTCATAAGGAAAAGGGAGACCCACAATAGGGATGCCAGAACATAGGAAGTTCAAGATCGTCCTAGACTATGTAAGAGTCCAAACCCACACTAATCTAGAGATTCTGTCTCAGAAAGCTTAAAAATAACATAAATAAAAGTACAGAAATCAAAATTCAAGTGAAAATCGTGAGATGAATTTATTCTTGTCATTATTATATGTTAAAGTGGGATTGGGAGCTCTTTGGAGGTTTAAACACCCTTGCTGATTGCTTCTATATCTAGAAGACTGTGTGTTTAAAGTTGATTCTACTGTGGAGCCAAGCACTGATAAGCAAAGTGGTTTCCTTGGAAACGTCTAAGCAACATCTGTCATCTTGCTGAACATCTAAAATTCACAGTAGATCTTTGGTAGCCAGCACCTAGCAAGCAGACTTTTGAGAAGCGAGTGGCAAGCTAAGATGAGGAACCAATTATGAATATTTACTGGATAGAAAAGCCATCTCTCTCAGTCTTCTTCTAAGACTGCTCTGGTTCATTTTATTATGTTAGACTTCATTCAGTGCCTGAAATATAATATTTAGTACTTATACTAAATTTTTTATTTATAAATGATGTGACATTACATCTGATTTATAGTTTTAACAATACAAATTGCTGGAATGTGTTTTCTATTTCTGGGATAAAGGCCATGATCAAAATCAGCTTGTGAAGAAAAGGGTTTATTAACTTACATATCCATCATTAAGGAATCCAATAAGGGTAGAAACCTAGAGGCAGGAACTGAAACAGAGACTGTGAAGGAATGCTGGCTAATGGGTTATTCTCCATGACGTACTTACAGTGCTTTCTTATACTGCCCAAGACCACTTGTCCAGGAGTGATGCCACTAGGAGGCTGGCCCCCATATCAATTATTAATCAAAACAGTGCTCCCACAAATGTTGCCTACAGGTTGGTTTGATGAAGGGATTTTATCAACTCAGGTTTTCTCTTCCCAGATGTCCCTGGCTTTTGCATCAAGTTGGAAAAACTAACCAGTGCCAGGCCTAATTCCTTTAAATATGGAAGCCAGTCTGAATCCAATCAGAAGAGATTTTGAATACTATTGAAATGGACATGTATCACTGTTACTTAATTTACCTTGTCTAGTTAAAAGGAAACAAACACGCCCCTTAGGTCAGGGAAAGTAAATAGAACCATAATGTATTCTGTGGCAAGCACTGTGTGTCAGCATAGTACTGTCATAAATAAGCAAAGATGTGTGATTACCATGTTCATCAAGTGTTTCTCACATGACTTATAACCCAATGTCTATCTTGTCATCAATATTACTAAGCCTGTGGCAAAGACAGTGTTCAATGCAGAGTAGATTTGCCTTTGGATGGAGCAAAAACAAGACTGAGTAATGACTTCATGTCTGGCCAAATGGTCAGATACTTGGAAGAGCAGAAGGAGTACTCAGTTCCAGACCTGTAAGTCAGGAACTCAGAGGAACCTTTGGCCATCTTGGTTGAAGACAGACTCTAGAGAAAACTGGGGCAGACTCAATTCTAAGAGTCCCTATTTTGGGCTTATGCTCTAAGATCAAGAATCGACAAATAGGATCTCATAAAACTGCAAAACTTCTGTAAGGCAAAGGACACTGTGGTTAGGACAAAACGGCAACCAACAGATTGGGAAAAGATCTTTACCAATCCTACAACAGATAGAGGCCTTATATCCAAAATATACAAAGAACTCAAGAAGTTAGACCGCAGGGAGACAAATAACCCTATTAAAAAATGGGGTTCAGAGCTGAACAAAGAATTCACAGCTGAGGAATGCCGAATGGCTGAAAACACCTAAAGAAATGTTCAACATCTTTAGTCATAAGGGAAATGCAAATCAAAACAACCCTGAGATTTCACCTCACACCAGTGAGAATGGCTAAGATCAAAAACTCAGGTGACAGCAGATGCTGGCAAGGATGCGGAGAAAGAGGAACACTCCTCCATTGTTGGTGGGATTGCAGACTGGTACAACCATTCTGGAAATCAGTCTGGAGGTTCCTCAGAAAATTGGACATTGAACTGCCTGAGGATCCAGCTCTACCTCTCTTGGGCATATACCCAAAAGATGCCCCAACATATAAAAAAGACACGTGCTCCACTATGTTCATCGCAACCTTACTTATAATAGCCAGAAGCTGGAAAGAACCCAGATGCCCTTCAACAGAGGAGTGGATACAGAAATTGTGGTACATCTACACAATGGAATATTACTCAGCTTTCAAAAACAATGACTTTATGAAATTCGTAGGCAAATGGTTGGAACTGGAAAATATCATCCTGAGTGAAGTAACCCAATCACAGAAAAACACACATGGTATGCACTCATTGATAAGTGGCTATTAGCCCAAATGCTTGAATTACCCTAGATGCGTAGAACAAATGAAACTCAAGACGGATGATGAAAATGTGAATGCTTCACTCCTTCTTTAAAAGGGGAACAAGAATACCCTTGGCAGGGAATAGGGAGGCAAAGGTTAGAACAGAGGCAGAAGGAGCACCCATTCAGAGCCTGCCCTACATGTGGCCCATACATATACAGCCATCCAATTACGCAAGATGGATGAAGCAAAGAAGTGCAGGCTGACAGGAGCTGGATGTAGATCGCTCCTGAGAGACACAGCCAGAATTCAGCAAATACAGAAGCGAATGCCAGCAGCAAACCACTGAATTGAGAATAGGACCCCCGTTGAAGGAATCAGAGAAAGAACTGGAAGAGCTTGAAGGGGCTCGTGACCCCATATGAACAACAATGCCAAGCAACCAGAGCTTCCAGGGACTAAACCACTACCTAAAGACTATACATGGACTGACCCTGGACTCTGATCTGATAGGTAGCAATGAATATCCTAGTAAGAGCACCAGTGGAAGGGGAAGCCCTGGGTCCTGCTACGACTGAAGCCCCAGTGAACGTGATTGTTTGGGGGAGGGCGGCAATGGGGGGAGGGTGGGGAGGGGAACACCCATAAAGAAGGGGAGGGGGAGGGGTTAGGGGGATGTTGGCCTGTAAACCGGGAAAGGGAATAACACTCGAAATGTAAATAAGAAATACTCAAGTCAATAAAAAAAAAATGTTCAGGAACTGAAAAAAAAAAAGAGTCCCTATTATGTAAACAGAAGGCAGTCATTAGTCATTCCTGAGCATGAACCTTACAGAGATTGAGATTTGGAGATATTGAGTAATTATAGGAGAAGTTGCTCTCCAAATTGGTCCTAACCATTGCTGAGTCCTCAGCTCCGGGCATCTAGAAGCCAGGATTTTACACTCCAATCAGGCAGTTCTAACTGTCCTAACAGAGAATACCAACAGCTGATTGAAGTATGTCACCCACCAGACAAATGAAGCTTTTCAGGCTGCAAGCACTGGTCATGGATCCACATTAACTCTCTCCCTCAATTATACTGACAAGGAAAATCATAGAGAGTAAAAAATGCAAAACATACTTTTCAAACGGTTATAATTCAATTATTCCTTTTCATGTGACAATTTGCTAGATTTTAAATTTTGGTTGTAAGGAATCATTCACTGAATTATTTTGTCAGAACTTTGCTAATGATTAAGTCCTGTTTATAGATTTTCCATAGCTCCTTTTCCAAGGTGTAAACTCCTAAATATCTACTTAAATTCATATTTTTAAACATTTCTCATTCTGTGTATTGTTGCAGTATAAATATTTATTGAACAATAATACTGTACAAAAATTTTAATATTTACCATTGTCCTGCACTGTATAGCAAGTACATTGTTGAAAGCAGTCCCTGATGTTCCTATTTTTCCAAGTTCTTAGCACAATGGTTGTCACTTACTAAGGTCAAACAAATACATGAGTAAAATGGATACAATGAATATTCAGACTCATTTGATCTTTATAGCTCCATAGATAGGTTGTATAGTCTGCTAACATTCATTGAATGTTGTCATAACTTGTCACAACACCCTTAAGAAAGATGAGGTTATTAGAATCTGTTTTACAAATAAGAGTGCAGATGCAGAAAGGTAAAATAATCTAAAAAAGAATGCACAGAGTAAAAAGTGAACTGGGGTGTGAATCTGACTGTTTCCAACTGAAATCGAGTTTAATCGTGGTAACTCATGATCTGGAATGCTGGTGCCAATGTTTGAATAAAGATGCTCCAAAAAGACAGAGGTCTTTGAAAAATAATGAGTTTGTAACTAACAGATGATAAAATGTACCCCCTTTAAAGTATAAAACAAAAGTATATAAAGTATAAAAATGATATTTCACATATTTATGATGTTGTTTAACTACCATCTCTATAAAATTCCATAGCATTTGTTCAAAAATAGTAAGAATTCGATGTCCACAATCAACCACTTCCCTAGCCCCTGGTCATCACTAATCTAATTCTGTTTTGTATGAATTTTCTAATGTGAGGCACCTCATATAAATGGTATCATCCAGTATGTGGTATTTTTATGCACAGCTTCTTTCACTTAGCAAAGGGTTTCTTAGCCTCATCTATGTTATAGCACTGTGATAGCTAATCTTGGTTGCCAAGTTGACAATCTTCCAAGAGAGACCTTCAATTGAGGAATTGCCTCCATCAGACTGGCAGGTGCCAAAGTCTGTGGGAAAACTTCTTGTTGCTGATTAATGCAGGGGGTCTCATCCCTTTATAGACAATGTTATCCCTGAGTAGACAGACTTGGGCTGTATAAGAAAGGTAAATGAGGAAGCCAGATAAATCAAGAGAGTAAATATCACTCCTCTAAGGTCTCTGCTTCATTTTATAACTTCAGGTTTCTGCTTTAAGTTATTGCCTTGGTTTCAATGATGGATTATGACATACACTTATAAGTAAAACAAAGCACTCTCTCTCCAAGTTGGTTTTGATCAGTGTTTTTTCATAGCAACAGAAAGAAAACTAGAACCACATGCATCAATATGTCATGCCTTTTAGAACTAACATCCAATTGTTAGATTGTATTTTGTCTATCTATTTCTGTATATGATCTAATATTTGATAAATTATTAATAATTGTATGAAAGTTCATGTATAAGACTTTATGACTTTATATGAGCCCAGATATTGAGCTCGCTAGGTCATATACATTGAAGTGAAAGTAGAGTTTCCATCTGCACCCAGAGCAGACCCTGTGCCACAGCTCTCTGTATGACAGGAGAAAGCTGGTCTCACAGGAATGGTGGCACATCTGAGAACACATTAGAGGCCACAACTTCTGCTCAGAAGGACCCAACCCAGAGCATTCAGGACATAGGAACTGAGAAGCAGTCTGGGCAGGATTCTTCCAGTTTACATCTGCTACCAGAGCTGACCCTGTGCCACAGCTCCCTGTACCCAGATCCCACTGTGAAAGAGCTGGTCACACGGGCTGACAGAAGGGTCAAGCAACTGTCAGAGACAGCAAGACTAGTTAACATTAGAGATAACCAGATGGTGAGAGGCAAGTGCAAGAACCAAAGCAACAGGAACCAAGTCCACTTGACATCATCAGATCCCACTTCTCCCACCACAGCAAGTCCTGGATACCCCAACACACCATAAAGGCCAAATTCTGATTTAAAATCACATCTCATGATGATAGTAGAAGACTGTAAAAAGGACATAAAAAACTACCTTAAAGAATTACAGGAAAATAAACCCAAACAGGTGAAGGAATTGAACAAAACCATCCAGGATTTAAAAATGGAAATAGAAACAATAAAGAAATCACAAAGGGAGACAAAACTGGAGAAAGAAAACCTAGGAAAGAGATCAGGAGTCATAGATGCAAGCATTAACAGCAGAATACAAAAGATAGAAGAGAGAATCCTAGGGGCAGAAAATAACACACACAAAAAAAAAATGACACAATAGTCAAAGAAAATGCAAAATGCAAAAAGCTCATAAGCCAAAATATACAGGAAATCCAGGACACAATGAGAAGATCAAACCTAAGGATAATAGGTATAGAAGAGAGGAAAGATTCCCAAATTAAAGGGCCAGTAAATATCTTCAACAAAATTATAGAAGAAAACTACCCTAACCTAAAGAAAGAGATGCCCATGAACATAAAAGAAGCCTACAGAACTCCAAATAGATTGGACCAGAAAAATTCCTCCCATCATACAATAGTCAAAACACAAAATGCATTAAACAAAGAAAATTTTAAAAGCAGCAAGGGAAAATGGTCAAGTAACATATAAAGGCAGACCTATCAGAATTACACCAGACTTCTCACCAGAGACTATGAAAGTCAGAGGATCCTCCTGGACAGATGTCATACAGACCCTAAGAAAGCACAAATAGCAGCCCAGGCTACTATATGCAGCAAAACTCTCAATTATCATAGATGGAGAAACCAAGATATTCCCTGACAAAACCAAATTTATTCAATATCTTTCCACAAATCCAGACCAACAAAGGATAATGGATGGAATACTCCAACAAAAGGAGAGAAAATACACACTAGAAAAAACAAGATAGTAATCTTCCTTCAAATAACCCAAAAGAGGATAGTCACACAAACATCCTTCCACCTCTAAAAACAAAAATAATAGGGAACAACAATCAATTGGTCCCTAATATCTCTCAACATCAATGGACTCAATACCCAATAAAAAGACATAGACTAACTGATTGGATACGTAAACAGGACCCAGCATTTTGATGCATACAGGAAACACACCTCAGTGACACTGACAGATATTTCCTCAGAGCAAAGTACTGGGAAAAATTTTTTTCAAGCAAATAGTCCCAGGAAACAAGCTGTAGTAGCCATTCTAATATCAAATAAAATTGACTTTCAACCAAAAGGTATCAAAAAAGATAAGGAAGGATACTTCATGCACATCAAAGAAAAAAATCTTACATGATGAATTCTCAATTCTGAACGTCTATGCTCCAAATACAAGGGAACCCACATTCATAAAAGAAACTTTACTACAGCTAAAAGTATACATTGCACCACACACAATAAAAGTGGGAGACTTCAACACCCCACTCTCATCAATTAACAGACTGTAGAAACAGAAACAGAGACAGAGTGAAACTAACAGAAGTTTTGAACCAAGTGGATTTAGCAGATATCTATAGAACATTTCATCCTAAAACAAAAGAACATACCTTCCACTCAGCACCTCATGGTATGTTCTCCAAAATTGACCATATAATCAGTCACAAAGCAGGCCTCAACAGATACAAGAAGACTCAAATAATCCTATGCATCCTATCAAATCACCACAGAGGTTAAACCACACAAGGTTAAACAGGTTCTCAATAACAACAAAAACAACAGAAAGCCCAAATACACATGGAAGCTGAACAATGCTCTACTCAATGATATTTTGATCAAGAAAGAAATAAAGTAAAAAAATAATTGTTTTTTAGAATCTAATGAAAATGAAGTCACAACATACCAAAGTTTATGGGACAAGCACTGCTAAGAGGAAAACTCATAGCTTGAGTGCCTCCAAAAGGAAACTGAAGAGAACATACACTAGAAGCTTGAAATCACTAGAACAAAAAAAAGTAAATACACCCAAGAGGAGTAGATGGCAGGAAATAATCAAACTCAGGACTGAAATCAGTCAAAGAGAAACAAAAAGAACTATACAAAGAATTAACAAAACCAGGACCTGGTTCTCTGAGAAAATCAACAAGATAAATAAAACCTTAGCCAGACTATCCAGAAGACACAGAGAGTGGGTCCAAATAAAATCAGAAATGAAAAGGGACACATAACAACAGAAACTGAGGAAATTCCAAAAATCATCAGATCCTACTACAAAAGCCTATACTCAACAAAACTGGAAAATCTGGATGAAATGGACATTTTCTAGACAGATACCAGGTACCAAAGTTAAAACAGGATGAGGTAAACCATCTAAAAATCTCATAACCCCTAAAGAAATAGAAAGAGTCATTAAAAGTCTCCCAATCAAAATAAAAGCCCATGACCAGATGGGTTTAGTCCTGAATTTCATCAGACTTTCATAAAAGACCCAATACTAATACTCTCAAAACTATTCCACAAAGTAGAAACAGAAAGAACACTGCCCAATTCATTGTATGATGCCATAATTACACTTATACCTAAACCATACAAACAACCAACAAGGAAACAGAACTTCAGATTAATTTCCCTTATGAATATTGACAAAAAATACTCAATAAAATCCTCACAAACCAAATCTAAGACACGTCAAAACAATAATTCATCAAGATCAAGTAGGCTTCATCCCAGGGATGCAGGGATGGTTCAATATATGGAAACCCATCAACAAAATCCACTATATAAACATACTCAAGGAAAATAAAACTACATGATTGTCTCATTAGATGCTGAGGAAGCATTTGACAAAATTCAACATTCCTTCCTTCTAAAAGTCTTAGAAAGATCAGGAATTCAGGGCTCTTACCTAAACATAGTAAAAGCAATATACAGCAAACCAGTAGCCAACATTAAACTAAATGGAGAGAAACTTGAAGCGATTCCACTAAATTCAGGGACTAGACAAGGTTGCCCACTCTCTTTCTACCTTTTCAATATAGTACTTGAAGTCCTAGCCAGAGCAATTAGACAACAAATTGGAGGTCAAAGAGATATCTATTTACAGCAGATATGGTAGTATTCATAAGTGCCCACAAAAATTTCACAAGAGAATTACTAAACCTGATAAACAACTTCAGCAAAGTGATTTAACTCAAACAAATCAATAGCCTTCCTCTACGCCAAGGTTAAACAGGTTGAGAACAAAATTAGGGAAAACACACCTTTCACAATAATCACAAATATTATATATTACCTTGGTGTGACTCTAACCAAGCAAATGAAAGATCTGTATGACAAGAACTTCAAGTCTCTAAAGAAAGGAATTGAAGAAGATCTCAGATGATGGAAAAATCTCCCATGGTCATGGATTGACAGGATTAATATAGTAAAAATGGCCATGTTTCTGAAAGCAATCTACAGGTTCAATGCAATCTCCATCAAAATTTCAACTCAATTCTTCACAGACTTAAGAAGAGCAATTTGCAAATTTATATGGAATAATTAAAAATCAAGGATAGCAAAATCTAATCTCAACAAAAAAAGAATTTCCGGGGGAATCACCATCCCTCACATCAAGCTGTATTACAAAACAATTGTGGTAAAAATTTGCATGGTATTGGTACAAAGGCAGGCAGGTAGATCAGTGAAATAGAATTGAAGACCCAGAAATGAACCCACACACCTATGGTCACTTGACCTTTGACAAAGGAGCTAAACCTATCTAATGGATAAAAGACAGCATTTTCAACAAATGGTACTGGATCCACTGGAGGTCAGCATGTAGAAGAGTGCAAATCGATCCATTCTTTTCGTCCTGTACAAAGCTCAAGTCCAAGTTGATCAAGGACCTCCACATCAAACCAGATACACTCAAACTAGTAGAAGACAAAGTGGGGATGAGCCTCAGACACATGGGCAAAGGGTAAATTTTCCTGAACAGAACACCAATGGCTTATGCTCTAAGATAAAAAATCAACAAATAGGGGCAGAGTGGAGGTCAGAGCCAGGGAGGAGTGAGCACATCTTGGGACTCAATAGCCAGGGGGGCTAGCACTGCCATCACCACTATCGCTGCTCCTGGTGCTGGTGCTGCTGTCACAAGTCGGGGCTCTGCTCCTGAAGAGCTCTTTCCTTACTGGGAGTCATGGGGAGACCAGCTGCTGTTGGAGGGCTACAATGAAAGCTCAGTGACTGTGAAGCTGGCAGTACCTCTGTGTTTCTATGATGACCACTTCAGCAACCTCTATGTGGGCACCAAAGGCATCATCTTCACCCAGAACTTCCCCAGAGAGACTCAATATGTAGATGATGATTTTCCTGATTTCCCAGCCATCGCCCCATTCCTGGCTGACATCCACACTAGTCACAGCAGGGGCTGGATCCGGTACCTCAAGGACACCTCCAGGCTGTGCTGAGTCTGGCTACCCACTACGATCACACAGGCTTCCCGCTGACTGGGTCCAGGCAGGTTCACCCCTATCCACGCCTTCCTGACCACCTGAGAGCATGTGGGCACCTACTAGGAGGTCAGGCGCAGGGCTGCGCCCTGGGGAGAGTTGAACACTTTCTAGGCTGTTCTGGTATCCGATGAATCTGATATTATGCCCTATTTCTCTATCCTGTCAATGGCCTTCAGTTCTTTGGAACCCACCCCAACAAATCCTACAATGTCCAGCTTCAGCTTCCTGCTAGGGTGGGCTTCTGCCGAGGGGAAGCAAATGACCTGAAGGGAGACGCGCTTTATTTAAGCCTGACTAACACTTAGCAGTCAGTGAAGGATTTCTACCAGCTAAGCAACCTGGGTACTCCTGGATCATGGGCCTTTCACATTGGCAGCAGGCTGGCCCTGGACAATGTCTGGCCAGCCACAGTTGGAGGTGACCATTCCACAGCCTGCTCCTCAGCGCTGGAGCACTCCTTCAACCATGCTGTAGCCCTGGAGATCTACACTGAGGACAGTTTCGATTACTACAATGAGAATGGAGAGGACGTAGAATACCCACCAATTGAACCAGGGAAAGCCCTGGAAGGCCACAGCAGAATTGATGTATGGATGTGTCTTTCAAATCAAAGGCTAATCCGAACTTCGTGGTTTTTGGCACCACGTCTCCAGATTCTGATCACGATTCTCCTTTGCCACACCCAGCACCTGGTAATTGGCCATCCTACCAGGAAAGAGAATCGGCTTCTTTGGACCCTCAAACCAAACAGGGGCTACCTGTGGGAGAGGTAGAGGTCCTGGATTTCAAGGACCCAGCATTGCTTTTGGATCTGATGGGCACCAGAACCCCAGCTCCTCCAGAGGAAGATGCAGCTTTCCTAACTCCAGGCAGGGAAGACCTTGGAAACAGAAACACCCAGTCCTATCCAGAGGCACGGCCAGTGCCTTCAGAGCCAGATGTTCCTGTTGCTCCTCTGGAAGAAGAAATCCTTCCTAATTACCCCGAGTCTGATCAAGTGCCACCCCTGAGTAGAGGAAGGTATGTGGTAGGACTAGAGAACCACGTGAGTTCTAAAGATCAAGGCAACTGTATTGAAAAACTGGGCATTTGAGGTTTTGTTTAAAGAAAATACAGCAGAGTTGACAAACTAGACATGGTCATTCACCTGGGCCCATCCCTGTACCGGGCAGGCTGGGGCAGGCTGGGGCAGGCTGGGGCAGGCTGGGGCAGGCTGGGGCAGGCTGGGGCAGGCTGGGGCAGGCTAGGACAGGCTGGGGCAGGCCGCGACAGGCTGGCGCAGGCTGGGGCAGGCTGGGGCAGGCTGGGGCAGGCTGGGGCAGGCTGAGACTGAAAGATTGTCTAGGTTCAAGAGTAGCCTGGGCCATATAGAGAATTCTAGGCCAGCCTGGATTATACAGCCAGCTCTCCTCCCAAGTGTAATGAAAATTTTCAGTTTGCAAGTTCAGAGAAGGTGAGCCATGTCGAGGCTTCATAGGCATTGCAGGATGGAGGGTACAGCCATTTAGCTTTGACTGTGGTAGTTAGCTGTGCAGGCTTAGGGAAACATACTGAAGAGTCTTAGGGAGAGAACATGGTGTAGACACCTGTGTCTGCTGTTCTTTCTGGTTCTCGTCCCTACAGCTGTGGCCTTCACCTCCCCCGAACCTTATCCTTGTTCTGTGACTCACTAGAACTAACCATAACTGGAGGAAGACAGGGGAATGCCCAGAGGGAACAACTTTTCATCCACACTGATGGATTGGGAAACTGGCCCTAGATACATCCTTCCCCACCCCCCTTCCTTCTCTCCCTGCTCTACGATATCTGCCAGGAGGAAGTGTCAGAGGTACAGCTCTCTCCACAACGTTTCAACTTCAGTTTTTCTGTCAGTGTTTTGACAAACATTAACCTAGCCAAGAGGACGTTCTGGTTCTGCTGGGACATTTTCTGCAGGTTCAGGAGTTGTTTGGAGAAATAGTTCAGGAGGGAAGAAAACACTTTGTGTTTAACAGAGCACAGAGTAATAGTTAGGGTAGCAGTGTTGGTGTCAAGTTTAAATCTTGGCCATGCTGAGGCAACTTATTTCACCCCCAAGTCTCTTATTTTCTTTTATAAATGTATTGCCAGGATTTTTTGTTAGTATATGTTATGTTGTAAGCACCTGCATTATTCCGTTCTTAGAAGAAAATAACGACCATCATTACTAATCTTTAGAGGACTTAAACCATAGGAAATGGTGGAGGATGGGGGGAGAGTGAACAGCTAGGCTGGAAAACAGAGAAACTGAAAACAGAAAGACTCATTAAAAAGCTTTTGCCGGGGTTGGGGATTTAGCTCAGTGGAAGAGCGCTTGCCTAGCAAGCGAAAGGCCCTGGGTTCGGTCCCCAGCTCCGAAAAAAAAAAGAAAAAAAAAAAGCTTTTGCCTCCTGAAAAAAAATCAACAAAAAGGATTTCATAAAATTGGAAAGTTTTTGTAAGGCAAAAGACACTGTCAATAGGACAAAACAGCAACCAATAGATTGGGAAAATATCTTTACCAATCTTACATCCTAGAGAGGACTAGTATCCAATATATACAAAGAAATCATGAAGTTAGACTCCAGAGAATCAAATAACCCAATCAACAATGAGGTATAGAGCTAAACAATAAATTCATAACTGAAGAATATCAAATGACTGAAAAGCACCTAAAGAAATGTTCAACATCCTTAGTCATCAGGGAAATGCAAATCAAAACAACCCTGAGATTCTACCTCACACCAGTCAGAATGGCTAAGATGAAAAATTCAGGTAACAGCACATGCTGGTGAGGATGTGGAGAAAGAAGACCACTCCTCCATTGTTGGTGGGAGTGCAAGCTGGTACACTCTAGAAATCAGTCTGGCAGTTCCTCAGAAAATTGGACATAGTACTACCTGAGGACCCAGCTATACCCCTCCTGGGCATATACCTAAAAGATGCTCCAAGATATAACAAGGACACATGCTCCACTATTTTCATAGCAGCCTTATTTATAATAGCCAAAGGCTGGAAACAACCCAGTTGTCCTACAACAGAGGAATGAATTTTAAAAAAAAATGTGGTACAATTATACAATGGAATACTACTCAGCTATTGAAAACAATGACTTCTTGAAATTCATAGGCAAATGGATGGAACTGGAAAATACTATGCTGAGTGAGGTAACCTAGTCACAAAAAATACACATGGTATGTACTCACTGATAAGTGGATATTAGCCCAAAAGCTCAGAATACCCAAGATATAATTCACAGACCATATGAAGCTCAAGAAGAAGGAAGACCAAAGTGTGGATGCTTCAGTTCTTCCTAGAAGGGGGACAAAATACTCACAAGAGAAAATACAGACACAAAATGTGGAGCAGAGACTGAAAGAAAGGCCATCCAAAGACTGCCCCACCTGGGTGATGTATCCCACACACAGACACCAAACCCAGACCATATTTCAGATGCCAAGAAATGCTTGCTGACAGGAGCCTCATAGCTGTCTCTTGGAGGCCTCTGCAGAATACAGCAAATACAGAGGCGATGCCAGCAGGAAACCACTGAACTGGAGAACGGGACCCCCTGTTGAAGGAATCAGAGAAGAACTGGAAGAGCTTGAAGGAGCTCGTGGACCCCATATACATACACAATGCCAACCAACCAGAGCTTCCAGGACTAAGCCACTACCCAAAGACTATACATGGACTGGACCCTGGACTCTGACCTCGTAGGGTTGCAATGAATATCCTAGTAAGAGCACCAGTGGAAGGGGGAAGCCCTGGGTCCTGCTAAGACTGAACCCAGTGAACTAGACTGTTGGGGAGAGGGCAAGGGGAGGGGTTGGAGGGGAACATCCATAAGGAAGGGGAGGGGGGAGGGGGATGTTTGCCCGGAAACCGGGAAAGGGAATAACATTCGAAATGTATATAAGAAATACTCAAGTTAATAATAAAAAAAAAAAAAAAAAAAAGAGGCTCTGCCAGAGCATGGCAAACACAGAGGCAGATGCTTGCTGACCACTATTGAACTGAGAACAGGGTCTCCAATGAAGGTGTTAGAGAAAGGACTGAAGGAGCTGAAGAGGTTTGCAAACCCATAAGAACAATATCAACCAACCAAACCCTACCAGAGCTCCAGGTACTAAACCACCATACCAAGAGTATACAGTGATGGACCTATGGCTCCAGCCACATATATAGCAGAGGGTGGTCTTGTCAGGCATCAATGGGAGGAGAAGTTCTTGGTCCCATCAAGGCTCAAGGCCCCAGTGTAGAGAAATGTCAGGGCCAGGAGGTAGGAGGGATTTGTTGGGTAGACTGGGAAGCACCCTCATAGTAGCAGGGGGTTTCTGGAGGGGAAACCAGGAAAGGGTTTGAAATGTAAATAAAAATATCCAATAGAAGAAAAAAATAAAAATAAATGAATTTTTAAAACGAAGTGAAAGTACTAGCTCTTATAATAGCTTTAAGGATAACACTGAGGAACTGTCAAATTACTCTCCAAAGCAAGAGCATCATCTTGGAGCCCTACCACCAAGTTCCTGTATGCCTTCCTTGACAATTAATATTGCTTATATATTTACTGTGGTCATCCCTGTAGGTTGTATCACTTCTTTTTAAGCCCTAGTTTTCTCAATTACCATAGAACTATTTGCTTCATAGATTGGTTGGAACATGTATAAACATCTGCGATCACAATGCCTAGCAAAATAATGTTTTCAATCTGCTACTATTGCGCCTTTCTTCAACATTAAAAACTGTTCACAACAGTTCTTAGAACAGATTTATGGTGTGCATGCTTTATTTCTGCTTAGACACACCAAAATTGACAAAACAGAAATGACATTCCTGTATAAGAAAATAACTATTCCAAGCAAGTGACTTGAAAGAGTGAAGACATGCTTCATCTGATGTATTGATTGCTCCATGTCTAAGCTATCAAATTTTAATGTTACAGAGACAACAGTAGGCATATATAATCTACCAGTTCCTTAAGCAAATGAGTTACACCCCAAAACTACTTATATTGCTTTCGTTGTAATAAACATCACACTAAGCTAGAAACTTGTAACCATGTGTTCCATAAGATGGGGGTCAAGATGTAGCTACCTGGAAATTAAAAGAGAATGGAAATTTAATTGCCTCAAATGATCATTTAGTTAATGGTCTTTGCTATCTTTTGGTCTTTTCACTGTCCTGTGTAAAACTGTGCATACTAGAGATTTGGTCCCCTTCTAAATTACTTCTGCCTCATGCAAGTAATAAATGACTTCAGGTAATTCTATGGCCCTTGTAGCTTCTACAACTGATTTTTGCTTGATGATTGCTATGTAAAAGATCTCACGTCTCTTGCTACATTACAAAGAATATAGTTTATTAATTGCCAAGAGTATTATTTTCTCCCTCTATGACTTGTTTCTGATCAATGGCTGTCCTAATCATACGTCTTGTTACAACAAAAGCAACTGACAGATGAAAGAATATCACTCCTCAAAGGACCCACATTCAGACAATGCTTGCTTTGCCTCTCCATTCAAACAGCATTCCCCACTCAGCAGGAAAAGAATGGGTCCTAGTGCCTCAGGCCAGTGCCCTCACACAGTCTCAACCAAGGTGATTTCTTTAAACATCTGTGCAAACCAGGTTGCAGCATCAGCAAGCTGTCCTTGTGAGGAATTTCACAGGCTGAGTCACTAACAACTATTACCTTCCCTTATTATCTGTCCCTATCATGAGATTTCTTAACTACTAAATAAAAAATCACACTTTTCTAAAAGCCATCTACTTCATTTTTATATAGACTTTATAAAAACTTGCAAATGTAAAACTTCTAAAGATAAGTTACAGGGGCTGGAGAGATGGCTCAACAGTTAAGAGCACTTGTTGTTCTTCCAGAAGACCTGGGCTTGATTCCCAGCATACATGGCAGCTCACAACCACTTGTAGCTCTACTTCCAGAGAATCCAACATTGGCTTTAGATCTCCATTAGTACCAATAACTCATCTAGTGCTGTACATACATTTAGGCAAAGCATATATGGGCTTTTTTAAATTTTTTGATGAGTCTGCCTATTTCTCCACTCCAAAAGATCAGTTGTAGGCATAATTTTAAAAGTGTATATTCCTTATAGACTTATAAAATTCTATAATTAATAATAAACAGTATCCACCGCCAATAATCTGCTGGCTTTACATATCATCTCAAAACTGATGTCTTCAAGTGTAGGAAGAAGAGCTGAGAATTAAAAAGAATTAGACCAGGCTGATGCTAACCTTCTCCATTGATTTCCCTTCCCCAGTTCCTTCTCCTGTCTCTAAGGAGTATCAAGGAAGAAAAGCCGACTGGCTCATCAGTTACCCAAGTCAGTATCTTCCATGGGGGAGAAGTCAAGAGGGAAAATGCCAACAGTGGTGCTGTGCACATTTCCACTGAGGTTCTAGGGTGAGCGCTTTAGTAAATGGAAGCAAACTTCTTCTCAGAGGCAAATGCCCATTGTTTACACGAGACTTTCGGTAAAAGTATGATCATAAGAAAAGCTTTTAGAACATTAGTCAGAGGGAAAGGGGGCAGGGAAAATACGCAGAGATTCCAGGAGGAAGTCCGGGGGGGAAAGTGTGTCTACAAGCTCTTCGTGGCATGGAGATATAACTTAGGAAGGCAACTTCACTGACTTAATTCAGTACACCATATTCTCCTAATTTATAAACTTGTAGTTGCTTGCGATTTGGATTGCTAATGCTGAAGTGAATGTCTTTGGGAGTTATCCTTTACAACTCTTTATGACAGAATTCTACAACGAAAATGGCTGCATCAAGGCATAGAACATCTTAGTCTTTTTGATTCAGAAACACAAACTACTTTTCAGATCGTGTGCCTAGCTAACACTCCAGTCAGCATCATGTTTTTCCTTTATAACACTGGCTAAAACCAGTTTTAAACCTTGGCCAATTTGACAAATGGAAATGTACCTTGCTTACATATTGGTTACCATAATTGTTAGTAAATTGTGTATTTTCTTATAGTAGTCGATTTATTATTTCAGTCATGCATTTTAACCCATTTTTTTGGTTTCCTTTTTTAAATTTTTTTTATTAACTTGAGTATTTATTTACATTTCGAGTGTTATTCCCTTTCCCGGTTTCCGGGCCAACATCCCCCTAGCCCCTCCCCCTCCCCTTCTTTATGTATGTTCCCCTCCCCATCCTCCCCCCATTGCCACCCTCCCCCCAACAATCTAGTTCACTGGGGGTTCAGTCTTAGCAGGACCAAGGGTTTCCCCTTCCACTGGTGATCTTACTAAGATATTCATTGCTACCTATGAGGTCAGAGTCCAGGGTCAGTCCATGTATGGGTCAGTCTTTAGGTAGTGGCTTAGTCCCTGGAAGCTCTGGCTGCTTGGCATTGTTGTACATATGGGGTCTCGAGCCCCTTCAAGCTCTTCCAGTTCTTTCTCTCATTCCTTCAATGGGGTCCTGTTCTCAGTTCAGTGGTTTGCTGCTGGCATTCGCCTCTGTATTTGCTGTATTCTGGCTGTGTCTCTCAGGAGAGATCTATATCTGGCTCCTGTTGGCCTGCACTTCTTTGCTTCATCCATCTTGTCTAATTGGGTGGCTGTATATGTATGGGCCACATGTGGGACAGGCTTTGAATGGGTGTTCCTTCTGCCTCTGTTCTAAACTTTGCCTCTCTATTCCCTGCCAAGGGTATTCTTGTTCCCCTTTTAAAGAAGGAGTGAAGCATTCACATTTTGATCATCCGTCTTGAGTTTCATTTGTTCTATGCATCTAGGGTAATTCAAGCATTTGGGCTAATAGCCACTTATCAATGAGTGCATACCATGTGTGTTTTTCTGTGATTCGGTTACTTCAGTCAGGATGATATTTTCCAGTTCCAACCATTTGCCTATGAATTTCATAAAGGCATTGTTTTTGATAACTGAGTAATATTCCATTGTGTAGATGTACCACATTTTCTGTATCCATTCCTCTGTTGAAGGGCATCTGGGTTCTTTCCAGCTTCTGGCTATTATAAATAAGGCTGCTATGAACATAGCGGAGCATGTGTCTTTGTTGTATGTTGGGGCATCTTTTGGGTATATGCCCAAAAGAGGTATAGCTGGGTCCTCAGGTTCTTCAATGTCCAATTTTCTGATTAACCCATTTTCTATTCTAGCTATTTTTACCTGGAATTTTTCATATCAATGTCAACAACACTCACACTCATGTATCTCAGCTTATAATTTGTCTCAAATTTAGGTGATAATGAACTCTGAAGTATCAGATAACATTACATAAATAAACATGTTGATCTACTTAAATAAAATTCTCTAATACTTTACAAATATTATAGTTTTAGTTTTGGAGTTCTGTTTCTATGGGGACTTTTTCAGTGCATGAGTTTCCTGAATGTTGTTTTTGTTTAACAGAGACAGAAAGAAAGGGCATAGAGTTGAGTGGGTGAGGAGACGGTGAGGATCTGGGAGGAGTTGAAGAAGAGGAAAGGCATGATCACAATATATTACATGAAAAAAAATCTTTTATTAAAAAGAAGGGAGAAATAGGTTATAATCCTTTTTATGCACCACTCTTTGTTCTGTTGAAGGAGGGTGATTTGGTTATTTTATAAGGTATTAATTTGTCATCTAATAAAGATAATAAAATTATTATCATAACTGAAATATTTGCTCTCTTCATTTATGTTTTCCCTTTTGTGCTTTCATGCTAAATAGTATTTATTTCTGCCCCAATCACTTAATAGTTGTCATATCAATTTCCCATTTATCTTTAGTTAATTTGAGGTAGGATTTATACTTGCTGTTTTGAAACTTTTGTTTCAAGATCATACTTGCATCCAGGTTTGCCCGCTAATTGGTAACCTGAAAACTTGCTGAATAGTTATGACCAAAAAAATCACATGGATCAGGGGAAACTTGTCACATTGATTAGATTTTATTTGTATGTTTC
Organism: Rattus rattus; assembly: GCF_011064425.1. Taxonomy (NCBI): domain Eukaryota; kingdom Metazoa; phylum Chordata; class Mammalia; order Rodentia; family Muridae; genus Rattus; species Rattus rattus. Next base: position 20,622,253 of record NC_046164.1, read on the forward strand.
TACATGTTTTTGTAATAACATGTACATTTGTTTGCACATGCATGTGTATCTACCTGTATGTAAATGTAGATCTTGTTCTAGCTTCAATTCTTTCGTTGTGATAAAATATCCTGAAAAAAGTCAGTTGGGCAGGGAAAGGGTTTACTCAGTTTACAATTCCAAGTACAGCCCATCATTTCAGAAAGTCAAAGCAGGAAGTAAAGTAGCTACTCCCATCACAGTCTCGGTCATAAGTAAGAATATATGCATTCTCCAATGCTTATTCTCATCTAGTTTTTCTCTCTTACACTGTTCAGGAGTTCATGCTAGGGAATAGTGCCACCCACAGTGGACAAGATCTTCCTACATCAATTAAAAATCAAGAAAATTCCCCAAAGATATACCCACAGGTCAATCCAATCTAGGTAATTCCTTATTAAGACTCTTCTTAAATGATTCTAAGTTGTTTCAAGTAGACCATTAAAATTGATTAGCACAGACATCTTTCCCAATTACTCTCCATCTCGTTTTGAAACCAAGTCTCTCACTGAACATGAAGTTTATAAATTAAGCTAGATTTTTTGGTCAACATGCCTTAGGGATCCTCCTGTCTCTATCTCACCAGGGATAAGATTACAGGTGTACACTGCCATGCCTGACTTTTATATGGGTGTGGAGATACACACTCATGTCCTCATTCTTGTACACCAATCTATTGACTGAGCCCTCTCACTGGACTTCAATAGTGTTTTATTAAAGTATCACTTATTCCAACTGAATAAATATTTACTTTGTGTCATAATATTTCTCAGTTTCACATCATTGACCTCCCATTCAATAATTCAGAGCTGGAAAACACATGCTTAAGTGGGAGTTATGCTGCTGATGGCTTGTGATACAGTCTCTGAGCCATCTGAACACAAGATATGAAGAAAATTCCAGACAACCATGAAAATACTCTCTACTCTGTTTCTCTTTCTGTTGAAGATTTTGACAAAATCACATAGAACACCTCAAATTCAACATGGTGAGAAAAAAGATACTGTGGAAAGTAGCAAATATTTTTAACAGACAGGGCTTCCTTCTCCTGAGGATCACTCACAGATCACCTCATCCAACCTGTTCTGAACTATCTCCATACTACAATGGAATAAATATTTCAGCATGTCTAAAATCAAGTTTATTGTCTCCCTTTTCTGGGTCTATGCAATCTGGATCTATGCTTCGCAAACTGGCCTTCTGAAACATTCATTTCCCTACACTAAAACCCAGAATTTTCTTTTTCTTCATTCCTTCCTTCCTTCCTTTTTTTCTTTCTTCACTTCACATCTGATCATGTACCAGGTATCAAACATTTTATGCTCAAAACATATATCATGTCTCAGACATGTTCCTTCTTATTTCTTCATGCCTCTTCTATCACCAAAAGAATTTATGATATTTACATGTCTTCCTAGAGTTGAAAATTAAAATTCTTTTAAAAATCATCCATGGCTATGCTTGCCCAATCAGAACAGACACATCTTTAAGACAGGGAGGACCTTGGAAACAATCCAATTGTTATATTCTAGGTCCCTATGGGCTGCACCAGATGGAAGAAGCTGTAAGGATGGAGGTACTCAAGAGCCCCAGTCAGAGTTCCTATACAACAATTGTATGGTGAGATTTCCATATGTGATTAAGAAGGCTATGCACTATAGCAAGCGGATGGTTCTCAGTGTGTAGGAGAGAGTCAAGAAGTGGGTATAGGCTTCTTTATACCGCTTTCTCTGGAAGCGGCTTTTTTTTCTTATGCCTACTTTATCACTCAGAATATAATAACACAGTCCCAGGTACACACACACTAAGCTCTAGAATTTCATCTTTACTTGCCAGCAATATGCCCTCAATAAAATCCTACATATATTTTTACTAATGGGAAGAAACATAAATAATAAACTTGAAGTAATAACATTATGCTTCATGTTTGATAAATTAATGCTTCAAGCACAAAACACAAATTTCTCCTTTTTGTCTGTGTTCTACGCACAGAGGCAAAGGAATTATAAAGAAACTATTGGATTACAGGTCATAGTGAGTTTTCTGGTGACTCTTGCATTATGTCTATTTATGGTCCCCTTTATTACAACTATTATTGCATCAACAAAATCAAGAATATCTGTGATCACAGTATGTCAGCCAACATACAACTTGTTGTTTTATAGGATCACTATATTCTGGATTAGTTTGTACTTCCATGTCTTAGAGAGAAAATGAAGTCAACTTTATTTTCATTATTTCCATTCCAATGCATAAAGCTACTACCCTGACAATAAGCCCCTCTTCTGAACACACAGTTATCATATCCCTTTTCTTAATGTAGTGTTCTGAATGGCACTAGAGTTCTCTGAAAGTTATACCTTCAATTTTTAGGTGATTCATAACTTTTGCTGCTTGACTACAGTTTTTTAATATGACATTCTAAGCTTGAAGAGGAAAACAGTGCAGTCACAATGTGCATTCAATTTGTGAAACATCAATTATATTTCTCAAACTCTGCTCTGCTCAGCACTATAGTAAAGCACCAAACTTTCCATTTGGCCTCAAGTTAATAAACATTCTCCTTCTGCATTGAAGATGACTTCAATAGTGCTAAGTTTAGGAAAGTATAGTACAATGTGATTATGAATTCTAAGTGTTTGGCTTGAAGCAATCGCTCATTTTTGCATGAGAGAAAGAAACTTTTGTTTATCCTGATGGGAGTTTTCCTTTCTGGACTACTAACTATGAATTACTTATGGAAACCACACATGTCCCTTAGTAAACATTTGTGCATGATTGAGAACTGACTGGGCGAACCTGCTCACATTAAAATTAATCTCTGGTGCAAAATTAAATTTACACTAATAGCTTTTCATGACTCTCTGGATAATCTGAAAGTGGAGACTTGCCAGTCAAAATGGCAGACTGCTTTCCTGTGCACCTGCAAAGCCTCCCACACCATGTGTGGAGGCAATTGCTCTGTTCACACCCGTCATTTCATTCCAACTCCTACTGTCAGAGTCAGTGGTCAGCACATACTAAAGTGATAGGACAAATTTTATCAATGTAATAGAGTTTTCTCAACTTCTTCCTTAAGCAGCCTACATAGACTACTCCACTTTAGCCCTCTTTATCTTTTTGGATCCTATATTATCAGAAAAGTAGCTTTGAGATGCAAGAAAATGGCTAAGAGGAAGACAAATACATAGAGACTTGGGTCAGAGAGATTATGGACTGTGTAGCACATAGGATAAACTCTATATACAAGGTGGTAGATGGCACTGGAAATATGTAGGACCCAGTGGGAAGTCTAAGAATTATGACTCTTAGAAAATGTGAGAAGGTGTATAAAAAACTAGGATGCTCCAAAATTACTTTTTATTAGAATTGTGCTGTTGACTCTGAGATTGTACTGGCATTGAAGAAAGTGAATTCAGCTTATGAGCTTTACACCTGTTTTTCCTCAGCGCTCTGTTTCAAAATGAAAAGAGAGAAAGCCAATGTTGACATTATATTTCTCCAATATTTTCAATCCCTACTCTCAACCTCCATCCCTTTTTAAGGCACAATTTTAAGTGATTCAGAAAATGGTATCTCAGTTGGTTAATATTATTATACTTGGTATTAAAAATCTACAGTCCACCAGTATGGTCAAAGTGGAATCAAAGAAATCTGAGCCTCCATGCTAATGAGCAGAATAGAGATGACTAAGGGGCAATTTGATCTTATATGAGATAGTTACATGTCCATATCTCTGTGCCCCTTATCTGGTCCAACTTCCTTTTGTAAATGTCTGATATTTCTAAAAGCCAACAAGCTCATGTAACCTTATTTATATAAAGACAGGGTAGCAAGAAAAAAGTCAATAGAAGTAGGTAGAGAAATTGAATTTGTATCTATGATGAGCTGAGTATCTTGAACATTTATTGACATGAATCATTTATTAACAGTCACAGAGGGTGACTCTGAAGGTTAAAGGGGAAGTAGAGGAAAATACTCAACATGACCCCTGTGTTGGGCAGTTTTCCATTGGTAAGAACACAATATCACAGAGAGTAAGACATTAAGAAAAGAGGTTTCGGGGTTGGGAATTTAGCTCAGTGGTAGAGCGCTTGCCTAGCAAGCGCAAGGCCCTGAGTTCGGTCCCCAGCTCCGAAAAAAAGAAAAAAGAAAAAGAAAAAGAAAAGAGGTTTCTTTTGTCTCATAGTTCTAGTTAGATGTTGTGGGAAAGTATTTGGTGATGACCTTATAGAGCCACATAGAAAAAAACAGAAGTGCTCATAAAATCATCTTCTGATCTGTGTCTCTCCTCTTTCTTTTGTTCACTATGTGGTGGTGTTGAATATGGGGGTAAGCATGCCCTGGGCACATAGGCAGAGGCCAGAGCAGGATGACATAATGGTGCATGATTTCCTACTTTGCTATTTCCTCCTACACCCCTCCCCCACTGTTGCTTTGACAAAGAGTCTTCCAGTCAGTAAGTGCGAAGCTTGGTATTTGGGCTGGTGAACTTTGAAATATGCCTGTCTCTGTGCCCCTAATTCTAGGATAACATACACATACAGCCATGCCCTGCTATTTCCGTCAGTACTGAGGAGCAAGCTAATGTCAAGATTCTAGCACAGAAAACACCCTTACCCACTGAGCCATCAGCCCAGAACCCCCTCTCTCATAACAAAGCCATCTGTATGCAATCCTAGGATTTCCCAATTACCTCACCTTATCTTATCTTAATCATATCTCCTGTGAAAAACTGCAGCTTTAGCAACTATAGTCAAATGAAGTTCTCATCTTAATAGTTCACAGTGAGCATTAAATTTAACACAAGAAACTTTGGAATATACACTTCCAGAATATTTAAACCATAGCAAACCTCAGCTTATTTGCTTTACTTTTTAAAAAACTTTACTTAACAAATTATCATTTATTAAGTGCTAAGTAAATAATAACCATTGTTATGATCATTACCAGAGCCCAGCATTTATTGGGATCAATCATTGTTATAATATACTGTTATCCTCTAACTCTTCTTGGTCATGTATCTTTGCTTTTTAAAAAGCTATTGCCTGAACCCAATGTACCAGGTCCAACATGAGATGCTATATTTGCCTGTGACCTTAACTTATCTAACCACATTTAAAATCTTTTAAAAAGACACCCTTCAGGTATCTGTTCTCCTTAACTGACAGATTTTTCCACCATACCATCCTGGAACCTCCATCTGAACTAAACTTGCAGCTCTTTTCTGATACCACTAAGCATCTAACAGCCAGAGGAAAACTGCAAAAACAAATCAAAGCATTTTTCCTGCACATTAACTCAAAAAAACCTTTCCCCAAAGAGGAGGAAATGAATTCAAATTTTGTCCTTTGTCCACATCATTTTCTAAGGATTCCTATGAAAACAAGAGTCAGAGTTTCTAATATTTTAATGAAGGATTATTCCATTCAGAATATATTTTTAAGAGAATAACTTCAAAAGAAGTTTTGTAATCCTGAGAGTATCTTATCTATAATTATTGTTCCTGTTGAGAAAGAAGAAACTCACAAACACTGGTAAATCTCAACTTCCTCACCATTGTCTATATGCCCAGCAATCTTGTGAGAGAGATGTATCATCATCGCCTTTGCACAGATGGGGAGATAGGTTTAGGGAAAGAGGTCATTGGTCTATTCCATCAGAAAGTACCAAGAAGTATCTGACATCAGAGATCAATGTGGACTAAAACATAGCTCTCAGCAATAGACTTAACTAAATGATTTTTTCCTTTCCTTACTCATCTTCACCTCCACAGCCTACTCCCTAAGTACATGTGATCATGCCCATAGAGTGCTATAGATAGAAAACCATTTTTCATTGGCTAAATGTTTTCACAGTCAGAAACATTTACCCACTAACATGCCAACAGCTTCTACATTGAGTCTGCAGAAAAGCCCTGTGAAAATTTTGAGTCATGGTTTGGCTCAATTCTATTTACCAAACTCCCAGAGACTTTTTAAAAATCACTTTACTGGAGTTACAATCATGAGGAAACAAGTTCTACAGACGAACCTGCTGAGTGTCCTGAGCAATTACAGACCAGCAGCAGTGCTTCCTGTTTTGTCTTTAGAATCATAGGAGGTTCAAAGTGTGGGGAAGGAAAATCAGAGCTCTCATAGAAAGTAACAAGGGAGTTGATGAGTGCTGTTCCAAGTTCCATTGCATTTTGTCTCCCATGGGTCTATCACACTGGCATCCACATCAATTATTAGCAAAGCTCTACTCTGTAACAATATTGTATAGGAGTGGGGGCAGTATTAATTAGTCACTATGTAAGAACTGAAGAGGCTGGGCTGTATGTGCATTTTATCCCACTCTTCTTAGTTTTCCTTAGTCATTCCATTTAAATGACAGTAATGATCTCTGATGTATGAGACAGACATTAGCACTATAAATTAATGCTCCAAGGCTCCTTTGTTTAGGTATATAGTGGTTGTTCTGTGTATCTTGAAGATAGTTGGTCATGATGGTTTCATTTGTCCATTGAAATATGTGAAGACATTGTGTGAGTCAGTACTGAATTTCGCGTTCCCTACTCTCTGACCTTACATCCTTCTTCTTTGGTGATCATATGTCAATATGGAATTAAGAGCTCAGAAGCTGTTATGTTGAGCTAATTAAAACATGTATGTCAGCTCCCTAGAAGATGATCTGAAACCCCATCAGGGCTAGCATGGGCAAGAAATAGACTCATGTTATGTGTTGCCACTGAGGTTTCTAGGTTATTCATTTATGATAGCATCAGCAGCCTACCATCTTGCTGCTTGAGATATCATTTGAATTTACATTTGACTAAAGAAGGAACAGCAAACTTTCATTGCAATGGTTTAAACAAGGACCTCTGTGGCTTATATCCTAAAAGAGCTCAAGGAAGGCAATCATGGGCTGGTATGAAGACTTGGTAATATATTCCAAGATCTAATCTTCCATTTTCTCATTCTGCCACCTATGATTTAGCATTGATTCTCCCGGTTCTCCAGTGACTTTCTCAGGTGCTGCACTTATATACAAAGAGAAGCCAAAACTCCCTGCTTTTGTAACAGTGGAATGATCAAATAGATGGGTTACTTAGATTATAAACTCTTTTTTCTCACGGTTGCACAAGTGGAGAAGTCCACAGTGATAGCACTGACAGGTCCACTGTCTGGTAAAGGCCTTCCTGGTTTGCAGATGGTTATCCCCACATGTCAAGTGCAATTATCCTTTTCAGATTTTTTTCTCATAGGAGCATTATTATGACTAATGAAGGCTCCATCCTCATGAACTAATAATCTCATAAAGATTCACTCCCTAATGGTATCATGTTTGAGGGTAGGATTTCCACATCTGACTTTGGTGAAATACATAAACATTAAGTCTATAAGAAGACCCTCCTTGAAGAATTTTTGCTATTATCTCATTGGGAGAATCTGGGGAGAATAAGATGAAAAAGAATGTTTAAATGTAGCCAAAATGCTGTTTCTTTAATGATATAATTATAAAGAAAATTGAATCTTTTCAAGCAGTACTTAAATGCAGATTGCTTATAAAAAGCTAATAGCTCACAACTTCAAATACCCTATTAATGAAATCATTTAAACTATAAAAAATAGTACATAATAGCAAAAATACGTGTATGTTTGCATGGCACAAAATGTATTCGCTGTTCTAGACTCAAGGATCAATCACATAAAAAAAATATTTAACCAAAAAGATTAGTAAAAAAAACTTTGTTGCCTCTCCACCAAGCCACGAACTAGATTTGTTATAGCATGTAACTTGAACTTCCTTGAACCTCCATTTCTATGTAGGTTTGAAAGCTTGGCATGGCCATTGAAGGGTTAATATATGTTCACTTAGCCCACAAGCAGTTGCTGAGACCTGACTATAGGGAGGCAGTTTACTCTGTAGGATTCCTAGGTTTGTGAGAAGAGATGTGCTAAGTATCTTCCAGGAACTCACAACCTGGAAATGAAGTATCATGGCACTTATAAAGTATACTTGGGGATCTGAGGAGGAAAGACTCCACAAAGATCACGCATAGAAAGCAGAGAAAGATTGAAGAACACAGTATAAGAGCTGAGAGTTTAATGATTGAGCAGAAGCGTCCCAACAAGAGCTGAATGAAGAGATTCTTTCAAGTAAAGGAAACAAACACTGAGCATCGTTTACAGTGTCACAGAACAGAAAGTTCTTGGTTCTGTATGTTTCATGGTGCCCATCTTAGACACCTTAGAAACTGTATCAGTCATGTGATGGTAAATTATATATGCCTAATACAACTGCATTTCTTTTCACAATTAATTATACAAAATGTCAAGGGAGAAAGAAAAAGTAGAGTCTTTGCTTGTAAGATACCTTCAAAAGTCTCTCCTCTCAAACATGCAGTCAGGTCTTGGAAAGCCAACATGTTTCTGCTGTTATATATGAACCATAAAAGAAAGGGAAGGATAAGACTTCTCTACAGGTGAAAAAAAAATAAAGGCTTCTGTAGGAGCGTGTGATGTAATTACAAATGCTGATATTTCTCACATGCCTTAGTTTTAGAAGATCCTACCCCAGCAGAACTCATAGATGAGACCACCCTTTCTTTGTATTTCCTGGTACTGACCTCTGGAATGTGGGGAAAGGGACAGTCACAGAAAATAAGGCATCAGATTGTTCAGTTTTAGCAATTGAATCACAAATGCTAAAGATGAGTATTTTTCTAACTACATATTTAATTCGTCTACATCAAATGTGGAGACCTTAACCCCTGTGGCAAGCAAAAATCTGCAATAAGATGAACATCAGTGTCATGAGGACTTTCCATGTTTCAGCCTTGACAAGTTATTATAACTAAAACAGCTCACAGGTAGATGTACCATAAAAATTGATGGGCTAGATAGTTGAATTAGCTCATAAATAAGAAGAGATGGTATGGAATCCATAATAAAAATAGCAGTATGTCATTTATTTCAACTTTTTAAGTAATATATTATGATTATTCATAAACAAAGAAAATATAATCTGTGCAACAATAGAAATAGCATTTGTTAAACATGAGTTCTTTATGAGCTTTGCATGTACTGAGTCATTTAGTATTCCTAACAATCACTCAGAAGTGTCTTTAATTTCAAGCTAAGATTAATTCACCTAAGCACATGTCTATAAGGAGGAAACTTTAAATTACCCATGTAAAGATGAGGTCTCTGAGTAATGGATCCTTGGGCAGAAGCCAAATGCTGCCCACACAATGAGTAACATACCCAAGCCTGGGCCCACATCTTCTGCCGCCAACTGATGAGCACTCACTACAACTTGCAATCCTCTTCCAAGAACAAAAGATTGTATGATGAGTCACTGAGCCAGTCACATGGATTTTCATTCATGCAATTAATACTCCATTCAACTGACTGGGTATAGTGGGAATAACTGTGTTCTTTCCATACCGGAGAAGACAATAAGACACACACATAAGTGTATGGAAACAATAACACACATAGGTATGTCTTATTGACGTTACCTTACATAGCAGAGAGAGTTAGGAAAGAATCATTTCACTCACTAGAAGCTTCTTTCCTCTATGCAACACATTGCAGCTACTCTATTCTTTGTTAAAAAATATGTGTGGGAGATGGTGTTCCACAATACTATTGGAAGCATAAACATATTCTCTTTTTTCATTGCAAATTGGGGAAAATGTTTACTTCCACATAACTACAAGGGCTTAGAAAGTTGTTGAGGAGAAAATTGGTCATGGCCCTAAATTAAAGCTATCAGAACAGAAGACAGATCACAGGGGATCCCACACAAGGTATTCATCATCAGTTCATCCATCAGACTACATCCTGTGGAGGAGGTGAGACACTCAGGGCAAGTCAGCTACACAGATTTCCTCTCAGCATCAGATGAAGAGCAGCCCTGATAGTGAGCATTCATGAGGCTTAGCATCTGCAGGAGAGCTATCCTAAAATCTAGGAGCAGGAAACATGCACCTTGGCCTTCAGGTCTCTATTCATCTTTTCCTTAGAAGTCTCTCTCCATTAAAAGTCTATTAAAATTCTTTCCTCTTGGTGGAAGCAAGTGCAGAAGAACAAGAAAAAAGAACTAAATTAACCTGCTAGGTAAGCCTCACTTCTTTTTTTTTTTTTTAAAGTTATTTTACCTGATTTTTTTTTTTTAACTTGAGTATTTCTTATATACATTTTTGAAAGTGTTATTCCTTTCCGGTTTCCGGGCAAACATCCCCCTCCCCTTCCTTCATGGGTGTTCCCCTCCCAACCCTCCCCTATTGCCGCCCTCCCCCCAACAGTCTAGTTCACTGGGGGTTCAGTCTTAGCAGGACCCAGGGCTTCCCCTTCCACTGGTGCTCTTACTAGGATATTCATTGCTACCTATGAGGTCAGAGTCCAGGGTCAGTCCATGTATAGTCTTTAGGTAGTGGCTTAGTCCTGAAGCTCTGTTTAAAGCCTCACTTCTTTTTTAATTCTAGGCTCTGTTCCTTCAACAATTATTTTTCAAGAGTCTAGATGTGGGGGACATTTTCTAGCACATGTGAAAAAAATCACACACACACACACACACACACACACACACACATACACACACACACACACACACACCTCTGCCTTTCTAAAACCTATATTCTGGTGAATTTCATGTTTCCATCACATTAGAGAAAAAGTAGCCAGAAGAAAAAGAATTGAACATCTTTACTAAAGTTTTTGACAGGCTAACTCAAATTAATAAGTACAAGTCTTTAATTTTGAGCTATCTCAAACAGTTCTCTCCTCCCTCCCCTGCTCTGCTTCTCAACACAGCAGACATCATTACCACAATGGTATTTTCAGAGGTAGAAAATAGCCTTTGTGCCAACAGGTCTGTAAACGTTTCTACAGATGTTCCTTGAATGTCAGTAACTTCTGATTTCGTTGGGGGAAAGTTAGGGAGCAGAGGACTACTCAGTCAACACTATGTCAATGCAAAAATTTAAGTATAAACCAATTTAGTCACTAAATCTGATTCAACATGCTTTAAAGAGAGAAGGATAGGGTCAGAGATTCCCATAAAAATATACCCACTCCTCCAGTGAAGCAAAGTGAATCCCTAGCTGTTCAATATAAAAGTAACATGATGGATTTAGTATCAGGGAACTTTGGGCTCACCATCTGTCACTGGTCCCTAACAGACCTTGTCTAGACATGGAGAGCTGGTCAACTGTCCAGACCCCAAAAGATCCACATTCCTAATCTGAACAGATGCCTCATTATACATGATAATTAAGCATAATTAAGGAAGAAACTAGCCAAATGACTCAGTCATTTGTAATAAACAGAAGGGCTTTCTCTTGTAACACCTACAAACAGTACCTCAAGTTTGGGCAGTCAATAATGACCACATTGCCAATCATTCTTATAAGTTGCCAATAATTCTTATAAAATCAAAGGATGAGGTCTACTATATGTCTTCAACATAGCAACAACACGGTAGCACAATATTTGCTGAGAAGTGTCATTCAGATAGAATAAATAAACAGTATAATTTACCCAAATAAAGAAAAATTGCCCCACCAAAAAAAACCCATAAAGTAAGAAATGAAAGAATATCAACATTTACCAAGTTATTCCTTTTCAGAAACTTCGTATTCAGTTCTCTAGTATCTAGCATGAAAAACAAACATGAGACTCAGAGAGGGAAAGGAACCTGTGAAATTCACCCTTGGCCACAGTGGGAAAGATATTGGATGCAAGATGAAATCAAATCTTAGTACTCCATGTTCTACTTGCACAGAAAACTAATGCCAGGGCTACCCAAAAGGACAACAGCTATAATCCCATGTTTGATGGATTTATGGTTACATGAAGGAGACAAACCATTCAGATATACAAACTATGTTATGGGACTATTCAAGTATTTATGCAATTATTGTTTCCAAGATGTACAAACATATGTTGATTTCTCTTGAAATTGTGTGTGAGTGTGTGTGTGTGTGTGTGTGTTTGTGTGAGTGTGTGTGTGTGTTTGTGTGTATGTGTGTGTGTGTAATTTCAGGAAGTAAATAGTTCCATTCTTTGCTTAATATTTGATATTTGACAGACATTGACCTTTTGACTTGACTACAATATATTATACAGTCTAAATTACCAACCTAGAAATTTGTTCCTAAATACTAACAGAAGTCAGAATATCCTAGATCCACAGACTTTTCCAAAGACATCTATCAACAAAAAAAAAATAGAGAGAGATTGATTAAATGGGTATCATCCCATGAGAGTACAGACAAGTGATAATAACTAAAGGTTTGAAAATCCTAAAGAGAAAAGTAAATTCAGTATGGATTTCCCACAACTTTTGATTGACATTTCCAAAGATGTAAAGGTTTTCCCAACAAAGCTATATCTCCTAATGTTTCCATAACTTACCCCAAAAAGTGCTATCAATTGGGTATCAAGTATTCAAACACCCAAGCCTATAGAGTACATTTCTCATTCAAACTATCACAGATACCCAATCAAGACTGAAGACAAAGTAAGTGACAGAGTTGATGGGTATAAAAACTTTTCAGAAAAGACAAAAAATAGAAGTTTTTCACAGAGGATGCTACTGGGGTAGATGACAATATCCACTATGAAGTTCTGGTCTTACTCTGGATGAGGCTTTTACTTAAAATCACCTAGTTTCCAACAATAACCATATAAATAAATAGGATTATTAATCCTCTTATAGACAGGCAGCCTTCGGCCTTGGGGTAGCAAAACTGTGGCTTTAGTCAAAGGACTAGAATGTTGCAGAGACATCTATTCTCATCCCAAGGGTATGATGCAACCCTGACTCATGGAAAGAGGAGAAAAAAGAAGATGAAAGAGAAGATTAAGAGTGTTGTAAAAGTAGAAATCCAAGAATAGTGGGCCATGAAACTGCTAACCAGGAATAGAGGGTTGTAAGTCTACAGTATCCTATTACATTTGAGATCATTTTAAAAGATTTATAAACTTTATTTCAATATTTGTAAAACTGGATTACTGTTACTTCCTGTTCTGGTTGATTACCTTTATACCTTTAGGAACAAACAGAAACACTACCATTAGTCATGAGCAGAGGCTCTTGCCTGGTTTCCAGAGCATGGTAGATAGAGCCCTGTTAGGTCTGCATATATTTCACATATTGCTGTTTCTTGAGGTAGGTTGAAAATTTTAATTGCTAGAAATCTTGAGCTCTCTGAAGACAAGACTATTATTGTCTTTAGACAGAAGTAGGCTGTGCTTCCTCCTCTAGCATCTACACTTACTAATGAATTTCTCTCCAAGTTTGTATCATTGTCAAACACATGTACCAACTTACAAAAAAAAGCAGCTTTAGGAGTGAAAAACAGGCTCCTACAAGCGAGGATGTGCATGTCAAAGAGAAGGTCTTTCTAACTGGCATCCAACCAGCCAGTATGTGGCTTGAATCTAGGTCTTCCCCAGAAATCAAAACATCCTAAGTGAAATACAAATGGTGTTGCCTCCAAGAACATCAATTTAACACAATTTATCTTCCCAATCTTAAACTTGATTCCTTTAGCTGAAAGAAACATCTGTTGAAGCACTTAGCCTTGGTGAGAAAATTAATCTAAAGATGTGAGAATCTTCACTGTCTCAGGAAACCATCTTTTAACTAAATTGATACACAGACATCTACACAGAGTCTCTAACAATTCTTTATTTGCTAGGGACTCTTAAATCCAAGCACAAAAATAAAAATTTAGACCATCACTCACAAGAAACATTGAAATTTTTCATTCTATGCATGCGACTACGTTCCTTTCTTCTTCCTCTGCTCTGGTGCTCTAAAATTATCCCTCGGTGACTTACTGCTTTTTGTTCTAAACGTATTTGCTGGAAAGACTTGCAATATATGCTGTGGCTCAGGGTAATATATCAACTTTGGGGAAGAAGCACATAGTAGACATGGCAATTTTTACTCTTGTTTTGGAAAGTATGGGTAAATCTGTGGAATGCTGATGTGGCCCACTCTGATATCCTATTAGATTTTTCTCTTCCATGGACTGCTATGTATAAAGAAATTTGTAAATTAAAAGAGCAATTCACAAACAGGTGGTGTCAAAAATCTTTTAAAAAGTCATAAAAATACATTGAATGACAGTTGAAAATTAGCTGCACTGTGTAATGGATCAATAGGAATTATAAAAGCAAAATAAATCTCAGCATTTTGACAAGAAGTTAAAAGCGTCAAGAGATGGGGAGCATAATTTGTCATCCTAAAATGATTGCTTAACTTAGTTCTAAAGGTGAAAGTAAAATATATCCAACAATTATTAGTAAAATTGTCCTGTTTTTCACAGGCCAATTTTTATGACATGTTTTTTTTAAAGAGGGTTAAATTTACCTTTGAAAATCTGTTTATCATTGCCTATATTTAAAACCATTTAAAACAAACTGTCAAGTACACTTTGTCCCAATGCCCAACTGTGTTGAGGCTAGTAAAGCCAAAATGTTCCACTTCACGACTTTAGTGGTTTGGTTCTGGTTGCCTGTGGGACTGGGTTGTTGAAGGGAAAAAAATGAGAAGCTCAACTTAGACTCAGTAGGTAAGACCATTGGGGTTCATTAGTGACGTCTGCCTCAGATTCTTTAGTTTGAGGAAAGAATAATACTAGCAAAACGTTTCCTCATCTTAACTTTCCAAAGCATTGTAAAGACATAAGACGTAAGTAAAGTAATGAGAATTCTTGTGCCTGTCTCTCTGCATACCTGGAAAATAATTGGTGGATTGGAGAGAATACAGATGTTCAAAATGATTTGTACAGGTTTCAATGTTTTTCTCAAACTCACTCAAAAAGTGGAGGGCATACATTTAAAGATGGTTGCATTGCCTTCACAAGCTGCTCCATTGAAAATTATTTAAGACAGAGCAATAGATATTCATCCCAAATGGACTAAGGAAGAGAAACCTACTAAAGAGATGTTATGTAAAACTTGGGTATAATGAAATAAAATGCAGGCAATTTTTTTTACTAAAATAGAAAGTTTATCTCTCACAGGAAGATTAGGAAGTCCAGATTTGAGAAAAACATTGAACTCTGCCCTCATTAGGATTGAATAAATGCAGCCTTAGATAACAAATTATATACCTGATATACTAATCACCGGTCTCTGCATTTAGGATAATTGCTTCAAACGAAGAAGATATATATGCTTCAAAACTGTGGGTGGTACACATACACACAAGGGACATTACATAAATTAAGCAGGATTTATTTACATGCTTAGAAATATCAACTAATGAAAAAAAGAAGCCATGATTTTGAGAGCAAAGAAAATACCTAAGAAAGTTTGGAGGGAGAAAAGGGAAGAAGAAAATGATATAATAATAAAGCAAAAGAAAATATTATAGGTTTATTGGAATTAAAGAGTTTTACAGAGGGAGAAGGGAGTGCATTTATAAAATCCTGCAATAGAGGATACCTCTTTAGCATAGTTTGAGTGGGGACACCAAGAGGACACCTCTGCGCAGTATCTGGATGAAGTTTTACCCTCCATCCACAGATAAACTGGCTGGTTTGATTGTAGTGACAGACATACTAGGTAACAGACGAATGAGGTAAGAACACCTGAACTTTTTTTGCCTGAAATATATTAACAATAGACAAAAACAGATAGTATGGGTCAAATGAACTTCCTCTCATTGTTTAGCAAATTTATAGTAAATTCTGTTAAGCTGAATTGGGACTTTAGAAATATTTTCATAGTCCCCAGATAGCCTCCACTGCCCCAGTTTTTCACTCTTTCTTAGACTTGCCTGTAGTCTCAGAATAGCTATAGAATGTGCTGGAAGTGCACTATCTTGAGATAGAGACATGCTGCATGAAGCATTCTGAGCCTTATTTCTGTCCTTCCTAAAAAGTATTACACCTTAAGTTAGAGAAGAGCTACCCAGGACAGCCCAGACTTTGTTCCCCACCTTACCTGGAAGCAAGATATTCATTGTTTTACCACATGATCATTTTGTCCCTTATTATATAACCCTGCAGCCTGAACTGTAGGCCCTTTCAGGCATTATAAAAGTGGGGACACACATAGTCAATACTCCAAGCACCTCAGGCAACTGTCTTAAGCAGTGGAGGGGCAGCCCATAAAGACTTTAGGCTTCTTGTTCAATTTGCATCTCTATAAGTAATCTTTATCAAACAGCTAGTTGCTGAGGAGTATATCCGCCAGTCTCAGAAACTGGTTAAACTGCAGTCCTGGAGGCAGTGGGTGGAAGTGTGTGGACTCGGCATAGAGGTGATGATCTTTGCTTTCACACAGTAGAAAATGGTCCTTAGCACACCACATGCTGTTCAAAAGTGAAGGCAAATTTTTTTCCAAACCACTTACTGCATGTAGCATCTTAGAGATTGTATATGTTGACTTGTTCTTTTTTAATATTATAACATACAACATAAAATATAAAGTAATAAACCTAAAGTGTGTTCCTTTCTGAAATACACTCATGGCTGTGTCTGACACTGGGTTCTGGGTTTTATAATTACATAGCCAGACTCCTTGTTTTTCTCAACCTTAAGGGGGCTTTTAAAATCAATTACCTATTAGACTTATTTAATTTCATTTTTTATTCTTAATGTAATTTAATTTCATGTTAGAATTTTATTTTATGAAGTACTGTGGAATTCATGGTCTCTTGCAAAATCTCTGTTTTTAATTATCTATTATAAATAGGATGATGACCTTAAAATTAGTAAACACAGCATGAAATGTCTTGGCTTATAGAAACAAAACTTATCTAAAATTTTCTGCTTAAGTTACCATCAGACAAGGGACTACTTTTAAATGCTTGTTTCTAGAAAACTCCTTAGTAATTCTGCTTTTGTGCTGTCATAAACCACTGAGGTTCTGCAAGCAACATGCTTTGTCTTGTGATGCAATTTGAATTTCTGTGAATGGTATCATTGGAATTGACCTGGCTTTGGTTCAGCATTAATTTTACAGCCATCTCCATAACTGCACCCCTATGTCCTCGATATTCACAAGTGGAAATGTATGTGTTCATATACATACTTATGGCTGTAAGTTTTTTTTATATGTCAACTTAATATCTAACAGAGCACTATCATCCACATATCAAAAGAGCTAATAAGACCCAAAGCTTGGATGCAGAGCTACAAACAAGCTATGCTAAAGTAGATCTTTCATCTCAAGCCATCCAATGCTGGTCTCTCAACCTCCATTCATAACAATGCAGCCTCTTCTCATACTGCCTTGCCCAGAATCATCTGGCTTCTACTCCTTTAAGGCTACAGTTCAATCTGTGGTTAGCTTCAATTAATTACATACACAGGCTCTATACGGCACTTTAGTAAGTGCCTTTTCTCATATACTCTTCACCACTACTCTAATTCCACTAACACCACAGTATCTTCTCATCTGTTATGAAAAGAGAGAGAAAACATTAATCCCAATCAAACCCAAAGTACGCTACCATTCAATATGTTTGACCTTGAAGCAACCGACTTCCCACTCTAAAACCAATGATAAATAGCATGGGTTATCCAACTGGGATGTGGCCATTTATCATCCATTAGTAAAGCTCTATTTTAAGTGTTATCAGGAAAAGCTCCAATAAGGAGGAGAACAAGCAATTCTTCTCAGCCTCTCTTTCTACTCTCTACTGTGATTCTGAGCTACAAGAGGCTACTTACCAATTAGCAAAGCAAATCATGGTCTGGAATATGTAAGTGATCCACAAACTGGGCTGAATGCCCAGGAATAAAGCTTCTGTGACCTGTAATAACTAATGTTACCACTATTACCTCTTTCTTTCAATTATTTAGGCTTCCCTGGTGCACAGACATGATTCCTGCCTACAGTGATGAGGAGCTCACTCATTAATCATTTTCCTGTCATTGTTCTCTGGAGGCTGTGGGGGAAGGAATGCTCACTGCCAAGAATAGACTACTCCCCACCTCTCTCTGATAAATAGGAGAAAACTCTGACATGAACATGTTAGCTTGTCGTGGACAATTCCTTCTGTGACTTTCAGAAGCAGTGCTAATATTGGTGATGCACCACTGTACCTCATAGACTGAATATTTAAATAAATGCTACATTAAAAATGTGTGTTTTAAATATAATGACCTAGACCAAAAATTGTAGTTATGCTAATTATTCAGAGTCATGAAGCACTGAATTATGTAGGCAATAAGTAGAAATCATTTTATGTGAAGACTGACACCTGAGTATCATGTATATACATGAATAAAACTAACAGGCAAATAACACCATTCACATGCAAGTTCACATACAAGAAAAATATTTCTTTACATGTGCTTGCAAATGGTATCACTGTTGAATTTATCTCATAGATTTCTCTAATAGTGACACTGAGCACAAATTTAAAATGGTGATAATGTCATGTAGCATCGTTAAAGACTATTCAGTTTCCTCTCTTCATTATATAAATGTATTTGATACTCAAATATATTATCAAAGAGGCCAGATGTCCTTTCTGATCCTTGCTGTAATGTGAACTGTGTCTATCTCCCAGACCTTTGTGACAGTCTACCCATATTCCTATTCTGCCTTTTTGTATATATTCTGGGCTGTGGGAGGAAGTGAGACTTCTACAGGTGGTCATGCTTTTAATTCCTGTTTTACTGTCCTAAGGCTTAGTGAAGGAGTGCTGTGTGAGGGAAAGAAATTAGAGGAGCCTAGTTGGCTGTTGAGATCATGAGCTAATGTTTAAAGACAGTGGGATTGGCTGCAGGACATCTAATATCCAGAAGGAAGCAGCACTGTCATTTCTAAATATCAATTTAACTCCATTTCTCTTCTCTCACATTGACCAAGCGTGCCTTTGAGTTTTGTTGTTTATAAAAATGATAGTGTTCACCTTCATACAGATATCAAATGGGGCTGAAATGAAGAAGAAAACCAGGACTCTGAGCATTGACCACACCAACAGCTAAGTGCTCAACAAACTATTAACTATTATCTAAAAATAATTAATCTGAGCTCTGGCTTTGCTCACTTGACTTGATAGAATCAGAATGGAGAGCTATCTCATAAATACATAGTTAAAATATCAAACGTCTTATAAATAGAAATAATTCCATAATCTTTATAACAAATAACAGGACATTAATGTACCAACAGAATCAGAGAAGTTGAAAAGTAAAAGCTGGAGCTTGGAGATGAAGCATGAGAAAAATGTTTAAGTGGGATTTTGCCAAATAGTTATTCCTAGTTGATTCCTAGGATCAATGAATCAGTAGAAGTTTCTTTAGTTTACTATTCTTATTCTCTCTTATGTGAATGACAAAATGATTTTTATATTTGTCATATTCTGCCTTTGTTTTTAAAATAAGGTTGGCTAAACTAATCATTAAAATTATATAAAAACCAATAAATAAATAAATAAAATACTGTCCCAGATGTCCTGCAGCATCTCTCGGAGGTTCCACAGAAGCTTTCTGGAGTTCTAAGCATAGTGAGTGGACAATTCTTAAAGCATTCACTTTTTCACTTCACCAATTACTAACTCTAATCTCTGCAAAATAACTCAATAAAAATAGTCAGCTGTACAAAGCTTAAGTCCAAGTGGATCAAGGACCTCCACATCAAACCAGATACACTCAAACTAATAGAAGAAAAACTAGGGAAGCATCTGGGACACATGGGCACTGGAAAAAATTTCCTGAACAAAATACCAATGACTTATGCTCTAAGATCAAGAATCGACAAATGGGATCTCATAAAACTGCAAAGCTTCTGTAAGGCAAAGGACACTGTGGTTAGGACAAAATGGCAACCAACAGATTGGGAAAAGATCTTTACCAATCTTACAACAAATAGAGGCCTTATATCCAAAATATGCAAAGAACTCAAGAAGGTAGACCGCAGGGAGACAAATAACCCTATTAAAAAAATGGGGTTCAGAGCTGAACAAAGAATTCACAGCTGAGGAATGCCGAATGGCTGAGAAACACCTAAAGAAATGTTCAACATCGTTAGTCATAAGGGAAATGCAAATCAAAACAACCCTGAGATTTCACCTCACACCAGTGAGAATGGCTAAGATCAAAAACTCAGGTGACAGCAAATGCTGGCGAGGATGTGAAGAAGAAAGAGGAACACTCCTCCATTGTTGGTGGGATTGCAGACTGGTACAACCATTCTGGAAATCAGTCTGGAGGTTCCTCAGAAAATTGGACATTGAACTGCCTGAGGATCCAGCTATACCTCTCTTGGGCATATACCCAAAAGATGCCCCAACATATAAAAGGACACCGTGCTCCACTATGTTCATCGTGATCTTATTTATAATAGCCAGAAGCTGGAAAGAACCCAGATGCCCTTCAACAGAGGAATGGATACAGAAAATGTGGTACATCTACACAATGGAAATATTACTCAGCTATCAAAAACAACGACTTTATGAAATTTGTAGGCAAATGGTTGGAACTGGAAAATATCACCCTGAGTGAGCTAACCCAATCACAGAAAAACACACATGGTATGCACTCATTGATAAGTGGCTATTAGCCCAAATGCTTGAATTACCCTAGATGCACAGAACAAATGAAACTCAAGACGGATGATCAAAATGCGAATGCTTCACCCCTTTCTTTAAAAAGGGAACAAGAATACCCTTGGCAGGGAAGAGAGAGGCAAGATTAAAAACAGACACAGAAGGAACACCCATTCAGAGCCTGCCCCACATGTGGCCCATACATACATGTAGCCATCCAATTAGACAAGATGGATGAAGCAAAAGAAGGCACAGGCTGACCAGGAGCTAGATGTAGATCTCTCCTGAGAGACACAGCCAGAATACAGCAACAGAGCCAATGCCATCAGCAAACCACTGAATTGAGAACAGGACCCCCGTTGCAGGAATCAGAGAAAGAACTGGAAGAGCTTGAAGGGGCTCGAGACCCCATATGTACAACAATGCCAAGCAACCAGAGCTTCCAGGCACTAAGCCACAACCTAAAGACTATACATGGACTGACCCTGGACTCTGACCTCATAGATAGCAATGAATATCCTAGTAAGAGCACCAGTGGAAGGGAAGCCCTGGGTCCTGGAAGACTGAACCCCAGTGAACTAGATTGTTGGGGGGGGCGGCAAGGGGAGGATGGGAGGGAACACCCATAAAGAAGGGGAGGAGGGAGGGGGATGTTTGCCCGGAAACCGGGAAAGGGAATAACACTCGAAATGTATATAAGAAATGCTCAAGTTAATAATAATAAAAAAAAAAACAGCTTCTGCTTGAAGGTGGTCTCTCCTGTATTCTCTTAAATAAATCTTGACCCAACCTTTGGAAAAAACAATAGTCAGCTCTTGTGATTTCCAGCATATCTATCAAAGACAACCATGTTTCAGTCATTTTGTGTGTGCAAAGTGAAAAAATGGCTACAAGGATGCAATATCACACAAGAAAGTTATAATGGGAACATCAGACGAATATTTGGTAGCAGCTCCTCTGCATGTTGGTTTCCTGCTGTGTGTCTACTTTCATCCATCCTTCCTCCCATATTCTGTTAATACTTGTTTTTCTGGCATCTAGTGTTCAGTATAAGGAAGCCAAAAGCTAATTGTTTCAATGAGATGGCTCAGCACTTAAGAGTACATGCTGTCTAGCAAAGGATCCAGGTTCCAATTCAGGCTTCCATGTAAGGCAGCTCACAAACAGGACCTAGAGACTCATGGCCCACTTCTGGACTTCCACAGGCAACTGTAATCACACACACACACACACACACACACACACACACACACACACACACAATTTCAAAATAAATCTTAAAAACCGAATTATTTATTTAATTTCCCTTTTACATTGCCAAAATGAATAGTCACCCAATAGATCTACAGGGCTGTGTCTAATATGTGGCTCTGCACAAAATAAGAATGCTATAGGCTACTGTATTAGTCTGGCATCTCTAGAGAAAGAGAACTGACAGAATGAATATATATTGAAGAGGAGTTTTTAAATTGGTTTACATGATAGTGTCCAAATAGTTCAGCAAAGGCCATCTGACATCAAAATAGCCAAGAACCCTGTAGTTGCTCAGTCCACAGGGTTTGGACTCAGAAATCCCCGAGTGTCTCTGAAAGCCTGGTGATTTCTCAAATGCCACTAGTTTTTATTCTACAACAGAAATACAAAGAAGGCAGTTCTAATATCAGAAAAGGAATCAGAAAAAGCAGGAGTGAAGGCCAAGTGAGCCAAATAGTAAAGATTTCTCTCCTCTGTATCTTTTTATCTAGGCCACTGACAAAGGGGGCTGCCAACATTTATTGTGGGTCTTTACACATTAGTTAAGACAATCAAGACAACTCTCCCCAAAGACATAACCACAGGCCAACCTAATGTAGATTATCTTTCATTAAAACTTGCTTCTCAAGTATTTTTGGTTCTGTGAAATTGACAGCTAAAGCTAAGGATCACAGATACACTGATCAGGCAGTTCTTGAGATTCTTCAATCATCTATGAAACAGACAGCATTATTGTGAGACACAAATTTGAAAGATCTTACTAAAGGAAATTTCCTTACAGATGCAATTCTTTTTGACATTATTAGGTTTTAGTTCATTCCCAACCTTGTTCCACATGACAAGATACAGTCCATGGTTCTATCATGCAACAGACTTGATTATGAATATGACTTGAATATTCAAGTGTTGTCCTTTAATGTAACCCCACATAGGATCGACATAAGTAAAAATTTGATAAATTTGCCATGAGGACCAAAATGTTAATAAAGCAAATCACTTCAGTATGTAACTCAATTCACATCTCAGCTGATCAGTATGGAAAGATAATCTGCTTGCAGAATGGAAGTGGAGATTAAGGAAAAAAATAGTTCCAAGTGTAAAATGTGTTTAGAAAGTTTATCTGCCATCACAGCCTATCTAAACTTCAAGTAAAATTCATATCCCTCCAGGTTTTACCTGCCCATCAATACACCAAACCACATTAGATATCCTTATCTCTGTGTCTTATCTGATTGACTATGGAGCAGAGTGAGAAATTATGTTCTACTTCCTGCTGTCCTATCTGCCTGAGCTCAAGAGTATCTAGCCCTGGGCTGTCACCAGCAGTGAATTCACTCATTTGTCAAGATCAGAATATATTTACTGTGTAGAGTTTCCATGAAGAGTTTCTCTTGGCATCATCTTCAAGGAGTTTACAATCTTTTGATAAAAATACTGGAATAAGAGCAGATCAAAAAAATTCAAAGGCAGCACATTGTTCTGAGAAAACAGGTGCGAGGTGAAACAGCAGAAGATGCAGACTGAATCCAGAGGGTACAAGCAGCATTTGAGAAGAGATGGGCAAGAATAATGAAAATAAAGAGAAGGACTCCTAGACTGACTTTCATGATGAATTTGGGGAAATGTCTGTTTTTCATTGACATCTTCTTACTCTCACAAGGAAGTTCAAATACCTACATAAAGTAAATCCTTAGGGAAAAGCAAGAAACAGACACTTTCTATAATCAGTTCCTTATCCAGGTCTCTACACAAACCTAGCCATCTAAAGTTCTATCACAGTCGTCCTGCTATGGTATGGCTTTCTCCATCCTTTGAAACCCTTCTCTGGAGCTTCTCACAGAGGTACTTCGCTGATTTTGGAAACAAACCTCCAAGGCCCTTTGACTAATTTCTCATGACCAAATAGTTGACCATGAATGTGTCAAGGAATTCATTGGGTAGTATCCCATAAATGGAGGTAAAGTGTGCTATGCTGACATACCCAACACCAAACAATAAAGTGTTTTCCTCTTTCAGTTATAGGTTGTATCTTAAATGTACCCCCAAGGGTCATACACTGAGATTTAGTCACCAATCAGTGCTATTAATGAGGGTAAAGAAAATCTTAGAGGCTAAAGCCCCTAAAGGGAAACAAATCTTTATGGGACTGTTCTTGAAAAGGATATTAAGATATTTCTCACTAGCTTCCTGGATACCATGAGGTGAACAACCTCCTCATCTATACATCTACACATTCCTGCCTCATGAAAGCTTAGAAGCACCTGGACCAACCAACCTTGTAATGGAAATTTCAAAACTACTATCCCCAAACTATCATTTCCTTTTGTAACTTTATCTCAAGGACATATTAGAATAACAAAAAGTTGAGTTATACTCTCTCCTTTTTGCCTAGGGTGCCTGTGTCACAGATTTGTCCAGAGGGAGAGTTGACTCAGCAAAGCCAATGCCTATAATGTTACCAACAATGACAATGGGGAAGAAATCACTGAGATGAACATAAACTGATGAAACTTGTGTTGTATTCACAATCTACTCATGAGTCCACGTGTAAAACGAATGCTTGTTATTAATCAATGGATTGATGAAAGTCTTCACGCAGACAGCATTTTTGCTCTAAGCTACACCATTCCTCAGGCACAGCCCTGAGAGGAAGGCATAGGTCAGTGCTTATCATTGGAACACATATTCCTTTCTTTCTGTGGCCTAAAGGAATCTGCATCTGAAACTCCAAAGACAAAGAAACCCATTAAAGAGACATTATCTGCATTTAAGATTCAGATTTATTAGACTTTTTCAATTTGATCTTCAGAGACATCTATTTTAAAACAATGAATAAGTAAAATTAATATTCAAAAGCATATTCTTCAATCATGTTGGAGGACTGCCTCAATTTTCTACTCTAATATTTCCTTATAATTTACGGCATGTAGCTATTCTGAGCAGTAGGAATCAGAATCCAATGGTAACATTAAGCTCTCATTACTTACTAAACTTCTAACAAGAGGTAATTGGCAATCGTTTCTTCCCATTCACTTTTGTGTGTGTGAGATTTCCAATTGTAGTAGGGAAAGTGCCTATAAATACAGCCAGTAAGTCAGAAACTGCACAACACGACTGAGGAGCCAAAAAAAACCTAGTGATCATAACCATTTTCAAAACGAGTGCAAACTATGGTTCTGGTTTTCATTCCGAACTGCCCATTGGACCAGAAACCTGCTCAAAATCACTCACAAATTCACTTGATTTTTCCAGAAGAATTACATTAAGCATGTGATTTGGGCCTCATGTCCTATTTTATAATTTGACGTCTGTAGACAAGCCTGAAATAGAAATATTTTTAAAGCCACAACACTCAACTTTTAGTGGTCTCTTTCCCCTTATATTATCAACCTTACAATGGTATTTCATTGAAGAAGGGAGTGACTGGTTTGTATGGGTAGGTGACAAAAGGACCTAATCTTTTGGAAATGGAAAGTTAATAATCATTAGTCATCTTTTGGCATCTGTGGAACCATGACATACTGGATTAGAAACTGTATAATGGCTAGTTATCCAGAAATATAGCACACCAAGGGACCTTGTGCTGCATCTGGCATTGGTACTTCTGAACCCTGGCTGTACTTTTGAAGCTGTGCCTGCTGATTCTGGAATGCACATGTCTCTGGGTCTGTCCTCATCACATGGGCTCTTCTTGACATCAGCTCTGCTCTATTACTGCCTTCCAAGTCTACAACTTATATGTGACTGTGTGATTGACAGTAGTGCATGTTTATGCCATAATTGAAAAAGGAACTTTTAATAACTTCCATTGGAATAGCCACAAACTTAAAGTAAGGAATTCCCTGAAAGGGCTAGACTGCTAGAGAAGATAGCAAATGTGCACCTACTAGGTCCTTGGCAGGGGTGGGCTGCTCAAATGCTGACTGGGTTGCACTGCCAGCTGATATCCTAGTTCAGAAAGGAGAAGGAAGTCATGGAAATACATGAGTAATCTCTTGATCTTTGTTCTTGATGTGGAAGCTGAGCGTCCTGGAGCAGATTACTCAGTCTCTCCAGTTCAAATTATCAATCTGCCTGGAGTCCCTGAGTCCCTTCCTCCTTACCAATAACTCATTTCCACTGATCACCCAGCCTCTGCTTTTTAATAACATAAATTTGATGATGTAATAGGGGCTTTGAATTCCTCCAATAATTGCCAAAACAGTTGCTGCATCAACCTGTAGGATTTATTCCCTGCATACGTGCTTTTCCCCATAAGGTCACCCTTCCCCCTTTTGATTGTTTTTTGTTTTTTTGTTTGTTTGTTTGTTTGTTTGTTTGTTTTTGTAGCAAAGATCCTATGTTTATTTTTTTCACTTTGGGACTCTTTTAATTTCCTTGATTCTTTCTTTTTTTTTTTTTTTTAGATTTTATATTGTTTTTTTTCTTTCCATCTTTATTAACTAGGCTTTTTCTTATTTACATTTCGATTGCTATTCCCTTTGCAGGTTTCCGCCCAACATCCCCCTAAACCCTACCCCTCCTCTTCTAAATGGGAGTTCCCCTCACCATCCTCCCCCCATCACCGCCCTCCAACCATCATGTTCACTGGGAGTTCAGTATTGGCTGGACCAAGGACTTCCACTTCCACTGCTGCTCTTACTAGGCTATTCATTGCTACCTATGAGGTGGGAGCCCAGAGTCAGTCCATGTATAGTCTTTGGGTAGTGGCTTAGTCCCTGGAAACTCTGATTGGTTGGCATTGTTGTCCATATGGGGTAACAAGCCCCCTTCAAACTCTTTCAATACATTCTCTGATTCCTTCACGGGGTTCCCGTTCTAGTTCAGTGGTTTAATGATGGCATTTGCCTATATATTTGTTGTATTCTGGTTGTGTCTCTCAGGACAGATATACATCCAGTTCCTGTAGACCTGCACTTCTTTGCTTCATAAATCTTATCTAGTTTGGTGGCTGTATATGTATGGGTCACATGTGGGGCAGGCTCTGAATGGGTGTTCCTACTGCCTCTGTTCTAAACTTTGCCTCCCTATTCCCTCCAAAGTGTATTCTTGTTCCTCTTTTAAAGAAGGAGTGAAGCATTCGCATTTTGGTCATCCTTCTTGAGTTTCATGTGTTCTGTGCATCTAGGGTAATTCAAGCATTTGGGCTAATAGCCACTTATCAATGAGTGCATACCATGTGTGTTTTTCTGTGATTGGGTTTCTCATTCAGGATTATATTTTCCAGTTCCATCCATTTGCCTATGAATTTCATAAATAGCTGAGTAATACTCCATTGTGTAGATGTACCACATTTTCTGTATCCATTCCTCTGTTGAAGGACATCTGGGTTCTTTCCAGCTTCTAGCTACTATAAATAAGGCTACTATGAACATGGTGGAGCATATCTCTTTGTTATATGTTGGGGCATCTTTTGGGTATATGCAGAAGAGAGGTATAGCTGGGTCCTCAGGTAGTTCAATGTCCAATTTTCAGAAGAACCTCCAGACTGATTTCCAGAATGGTTGTACCAGTCTGCAATCCAACAAAGAATGGAGGAGTGTTCCTCTTTCTTCACATCCTCGCCAGCATTTGCTGTCACCTGAGTTTTTGATCTTAGCCATTCTCACTGGTGTGAGGTGAAATCTCAGGGTTGTTTTGATTTGCACTTCCTTTATCACTAAAGATGTTGAACATTTCTTTAGGTGTTTCTCAGCCATTCAGCAATCCTCAGCTGTGAATTTTTTGTTTAGCTCTGAACCCCATTTTTAATAGGGTTATTTGTCTCCCTGCAGTCTAACTTCTTGAGTTCTTTGTATATTTTGGATGTAAGCCCTCTATCTGTTGTAGGATTGGTAAAGATCTTTTCCCAATCTGTTGGTTGCCGTTTTGTCCCAACAACAGTGTCCTTTGCCTTACAGAAGCTTTGAAGTTTTATGAGATCCCACTTATCAATTCTTGATCTTAGAGCATAAGCCATTGGTGTTTTGTTCAGGAACTTTTCTCCAGTGCCCATGTGTTCGAGATGCTTCCCCACTTTTTATTCTATTAGTTTGAGTGTATCTGGTTTGATGTGGAGGTCCTTGATTCACTTGGACTTAAGCTTTGTACAGGGTGATAAGCATGGATCGATCTGCATTCTTCTACATGCTGGCCTCCAGTTGAACCAGCAATATTTGCTGAAAATTCTATCTTTTTTCCATGGGATGGTTTTGGCTCCTTTGTCAAAATCAAGTGACCATAGGTGTGTGGGTTCGTTTCTGGTTCAATTCTGTTCCACTGGTCTATCTGTTTGTCTCTGTACCAATACCATGCAGTTTTTATCACTATTGCTCTGTAATACTGCTTGAGTTCGGGGATAGTGATTACCCAAGAAGTCCGTTTATTCTTGAGGATAGTTTTAGCTATCCTGGGTTTTTTGTTATTCCAGATGAATTTGCAAATTCTTCTGTCTAACTCTCTGAAGAATTGGATTAGGATTTTGATGGGGATTGCATGGAATCTGTAGATCGCTTTTGGTAAAATGGCCATTTTACTATATTAATCCTGCCAATCCATGAGCATGGGAGATCTTTCCATCTTCTGAGGTCTTCTTCAATTTCTTTCTTCAGAGGCTTGAAGTTCTTATCATACAGATCTTTCTCTTGCTTGGTTAAAGTCACACCGAGGTATTTTATATTATTTGGGACTATTGTGAAGGGTGTCATTTCCCTAATTTCTTTCTCGGCTTGTTTTTCTTTTGTGTAGAGGAAGGCTACTGATTTATTTGAGTTAATTTTATACCCAGCCACTTTGCTGAAGTTGTTTATCAGCTTTAGTAGTTCTCTGGTGGAACTTTTGGGGTCACTTAAATATACTATCATATCATCTGCAAATAGTGATATTTTGACTTCTTCATTGCCAATCTGTATCCCTTTGATCTCCTTTTGTTGTGGGATTGCTCTGACTAGAACTTCGAGAACTATACTGAATAAGTAGGGAGAGAATGGGCAGCCTTGTCTAGTACCTGATTTTAGTGGGATTGCGTCAAATTTCTCTCCATTTAGTTTAATGTTAGCTACTGGTTTGCTGTCTATGGCTTTTACTATGGTTAGGTATGGGCCTTGAATTCCTATTCTTTCCAGGACTTTTATCATGAAGGGGTGTTGAATTTTGTCAAATGCTTTCTCAGCATCTAATGAAATGACCGTGTGGTTTTGTTCTTTCAGTTTGTTTATATAATGGAGCACGTTGGTGGTTTTCCATATATTAAACCATCCCTGCATGCCTGGGATGAAGCCTACTTGATTATGGTGGATGATTGTTTTGATGTGCTCTTGGATTCGGTTTGCCAGAATTTTATTGAGTATTTTTGCGTCAATATTGATAAGGGAAATTGATCTGAAGTTCTCTTTCTTTGTTGGGTCTTTGTGTGGTTTAGGTATAAGAGTAATTGTGGCTTCATAGAAGGAATTCTGTAGTGCTCCATCTGTTTCAATTTTGTGGAATAGTTTGGTTAGCATTGGTTTGAGGTCATCTTTGAATGTCTGATAGAATTCTGCACTGAACCCATCTTTTTGGTTGGGAAACCTTTAATGACTGCTTCTATTTCTGAGGAGATATAGGGTTGTTTAAATGGTTTATTTATTCCTGATTTAACTTTGGTACCTGGTATCTGTCTAGAAAATTGTCCATTTCCTCCAGATTTTGAAGTTTTGGTGAATATAGGCTTTTGTAGTAGGATCTGGCAATTTTTTTTTAATTTCCTCTGATTCTGTAGTTATGTCTCTCTTTTCATTTCTGATTTTGTTAATTTGGACACACTCTCTGTGTCCTCTGGTTAATCTGGCTAAGGGTTTATCTATCTTATTGATTTTCTCAAAGAACCAGCTTTTGGTTCTGTTGATACTTTGTATACTCCTTTTTGTTTCTACTTGATTGATTTTAGCTCTGAGTTTGATTATCTCCTGCCTTCTACTCCTCCTAGGTGTATTTGCTTCTTTTTTTTGTAGAGATTTTAGGGGTGCTGTCAAGCTGCTGATATATGCTCTCTCCTGCTTCTTTCTGCAGGCGCTCAGAGCTATGAGTTTTTCTCTTAGCACAGCTTTCATTGTGTCCCATAACTTTGGGTATGTTGTACCTTCATTTTCATAAAGAAGTCTTTAATTTCTTTCTTTATTTCTTCCTTGACCAGGTTATCATTGTGTAGAGCATTGTTCAACTTCCATGTATATGTGGGTGTTCTTATCTTATTGTTATTAAAGACCAGCTTTAACCTGTGGTGGTCTGATAGGGATTATTTCTATCTTTCTGTATCTATTGAGGCCTATTTTATGACCAATTATATGGTCAATTTTGGAGAAAGTACCATGAGGTGGTGAGAAGAAGATATATCCTTTTGTTTTAGGATAGAATGTTCTATAAATATCTGTTAAGTCCATATGGTTCATGATTTTCTTAGTCTGTCTATGTCTCTGTTTAATTTCTGTTTCCATGATCTGTCCATTGATGAGAGTGGGGTGATGAAATCTCCTACTATTGTTGTGTGAGGTGCAATGTGTGCTTTGAGCTTTAGTAAGGTTTCTTTTATGTATGTAGGTGCCCTTGTATTTGGAACATAGATATTTAGGATTGAGAGTTCATCTTGGTGGATTTTTCCTTTGATGAATATGAAGTGTCCTTCCTTATCTTTTTTGATGACTTTTAGTTGAAAATCGATTTTATTCGATATTAGAATGGCTACTCCAGCTTGCTTCTTCAGACCATTTGCTTAGAAAGTTGTTTTCCAGCCTTTCACTCTGAGGTAGTGTCTGTCTTTGTCTCTGAGGTGTGTTTCCTGTAGGCAGCAGAATGCAGGCTCCTCATTGCGTATCCAGTTTGTTAACCTTTGTCTTTTTATTGGGGAATTGAGTCCATTCATGTTGAGAGATATTGAGGAGTAGTGATTGTTGCTTCCTGTTATATTCGTATTTGGATGTGAGGTTATGTTTGTGTGCTTTTCTTCTCTTTGTTTTGTTGCCAAGACGATTAGTTTCTTGCTTTTTTTAGGGTGTAGCTTGCCTCCTTATGTTGGGCTTTACCGTTTATTATCCTTTGTAGTGCTGGATTTGTAGAAAGATAATGTGTAAATTTGGTTTTGTCATGGAATATCTTGGTTTTTCCATCTATGTTAATCTAGAGTTTTGCTGGATACAGTAACCTGGGCTGTCAATTGTGTTCTCTTAGGGTCTGTATGATATCTGTCTAGGATTTTCTGGCTTTCATATTCTCTGGTGAGAAGTCTGGTGTGATTCTGATAGGTCTGCCTTTATATGTTACTTGACATTTTTCCCTTACTGCTTTTAATATTATTTCTTTGTTTTGTGCATTTGGTGTTTTGACTATTATGTGACGGGAGGTGTTTCTTTTCTGGTCCAATCTATTTGCAGTTCTGTAGGCTTCTTGTATGTTTATAGGCATCTCTTTCTTTAGGTTAGGGAAGTTTTCCTCTATGATTTTGTTGAAGATATTTACTGGTCCTTTGAGCTGGGAGTCTTCATTCTCTTCTATACCTATTATCCTTAGGTCTGATCGTCTCATTGAGTCTTGGATTTCCTATATGTTTTGGACCAGTAGCTTTTTCTGTTTTACATTATCTTTGACAATTGTGTCGATGATTTCTATGGAATCTTCTGCTCCTGAGATTCTCTCTTCTATCTCTTGCATTCTGTTGGTGATGCTTGTATCTATGGCTCTTTGTCTCTTCCTTTGGTTTCCTATATCCAAGGTTGTCTCTCTTTGTGCTTTCTTTATTGCATCTATCTCCACTTTTAAATCCTTTACCTGTTTGATTGTGTTTTCCTGGAATTCTTTCAAGGATTTTTATGATTCCTCTCTATAGGCTTCTACTTGTTTATTTATGTTTTCCTGCGTTTCTCTAATGGAGTTCTTTATATCTTTCTTGTAGTCCTCCGTCATCATGATCAAATGTGATTTAAAATCAAGATCTTGGTTTTCTGGTGTGTTTGGATATTCAGTGTTTGCTTTCCTGGGAGAATTGGGCTCTGATAGAGCCATGTAGTCTTTGTTTCTGTTGCTTGGGTTCCTGTGCTTGCCTCTCGCCATCAGGTTGTCTCTGGTGTTACCTTGTTCTGCTATTTCTGACAGTGGGTAGACCATCCTATAGAGCTGTTTGCCAGGAGTGCTGTAGACCTGTTTTCCTGTTTTCTTTCAGCCAGTTATGGGAACAGAGTGTTCTGCTTTCAGGCTTGTTGTCTTTCCTGTCTACTGGTCTTCTGCTGTTCCTGTGTGCATGTGTCCTGAGTCTACCAGGCAGGTTACTTGGAGCAGAAAACTTGTTCTTACCTGTGGTCCCAGGCCTGAAGTTGTTCCTGGGGGACTGCTTTTGAGCTCTCCATGAGGACGGCAACCAGGAGGGCCTGTGCTGCCTTTTCCCCAGGTCCCCGTGCACTGTAGTCCCAGATGGCATTAGGTGTTTTCCTCTGGAGTCAGAAATGTGGGCAGATTGTGGTCTCCTCTGGCTTCCCAGGTGTGTCTGCCCCTCTGAAGGTTTATCTCTCCCTCCCACAGGATTTGGGTGCAGGGAGCTGAAGACTGGCTTCCTTCAGATCCGGGTGGTGTCTGGACCACAGGGGACCTGCTGCTTGAGTGCCCCTATCTTCCTGTTCCCAGAGGCCCTATACAGTTTCCTGGTGGGCCAGGGATGTGGGCAGAGGTGGGCAATATTGGTGGTCTCTCCTGCTTTGCATTCTAAGGAGTGCCCACCTGTCTGGGCAGTCAGCTCTCTCTCCCATGGTGTTTGGGAGCAGGGAGCTGTGGGCCGGGATCAGTGAGATTTGGGCTCCAGCTAAAAACTGGAAGTGTCTGGTCCCAGAGGAATTTTGCCTCTGTGTGTCCTGAGTCCACCAGGCAGGTCACTTGGAACAGAAAAGTTGGTTAGGATTGGCTTGGCTAGGGACTCCAGCATTTAGCGTCTGGAGTGTCCTTCCCCTAACCACAGCAATTCTGAATTCTTGTCAACAATGTAGTTTCTGAACAGCAGTGACTTTCCCATATCTTCCCAGACCACCCTATCTAGATTCAACACATTGAAAAACTTTTAATAATTACCCTCATTTTAAAAGACATCAGCCTTCATCAATGTCTAAATTACCTCATTGGTTTATCCATCAGACTATTGTTTTCTGTCTGCTCCACTGAAAAATGTGGATACATATTGACCTTTATACCCATGCAGAGTTTAGAGCTGCTCCCAGACCACCAATCAGCTTTATAAGCTGTGAGCTAAACTCCTGAACTTCTGGCTCAATTCTTTCTATCTTCTGCCTAATTTCAGGCTTCCCTTTGCCCCACTTCCTTGCAATTTGAATTCCTTGTCATGTGTTTGAGCAGATGGGACCTCCCACTTCCCTGAAACAGATGGCATTCTGCATGTCTAGTGTAGGCAGAGTACGGCTAGCCTGAGAGTTGAGCACATGATCAGAGTCTCCACAGTTGTGAAGATCAGGAGAAACTGAGTGGGAGAATGGGCAGAGGAAAGATCAGACACATCCGGCATTCAAGAAATCAAGTGAAGAAAGATACAACAAAGGTGACTATGGGTGAAAACAAGCCAGTTAGTCAACCCTCTCTCATGAGCAGTTCACGCCAGCTGCCATTTTGAGAGCATCCCCAAAAAATTCTTGTTACAATTGAAATTCCTTTTGACTTTTATATAAAACGACTTTATTCAGTTAAAGTGAAGATACCCTCAAATTCCTCAGTACAACCCTTGAACTGAGTGTGCTTATAAGGTAGGTAGCAATCTTCAGTCTACTTTGCCTTTAATTATAAAAACTATCTAGGTAATCTTTTGCCTTTCACTCTGCTAATGGAGGTACAGTCATGGTCCTGTGAGCTGTGGTCTCTCAATCCCTTCAAGTATCTGACACCATGGGTTCTCTACTGACCATTCAAGAAAATTAACCCTCCTGACCTTGTTTATTTCCATCCTGATGTAGAGAAAAATCTTTCCTGATTCAATAAAAAGGTATAGACATTCTACCATCTTATCAAAGGACTCTGTAGGTCCCAGGACTGAGGATGATCAGATGATGTCAGTGGGTGGTGTTGAATTCCATAATTCTTCCACCACTCTGCTCTAAAGTCTCTGTAATTGATGACCTGTACTCTTATTTCTCCAAATCATCTCTATCTCTGTCTCTCTCTGTCTCTCTGTCTCTCTGTCTCTCTCTCTTTGTCTCTCTCTGTCTCTCTGTATCTCTCTCTGTCTCTCTCTCTCTCTGTCTCTCTGTCTCTCTCTCTCTCTGTCTCTCTCTCCCCCTCTCTCTCTCTCTCTCTCTCTCTCACACACACACACACACACACACAAGCACACACACACACACACAGGGTAGTGATATATAATCTCTCCACTACAGGAATAGGAGAAATTCCTATTGAATAGATTCAATTATTGCTCTGCTTTATGATGAATGGCGGGAGAGGGACAAACCCCACCCATGGATCAAATGAAAAATAATACCCAGAAATGACCAGATTACTGCTCAGAGATATGGCACTAATATAATTGCAAATAATAAAAATGTTCTCAGTTGCTTAGGCAAGTAAAGGAAGGTTCATTAGATAGAAAGAAAAATGTTTCTTCATGAAGCCAACAGACTCTGGGTAGAAGCTGTGACATTAGATTGACAGCAATATCTGGGCCTGACTGCTCCTGTTTCTTGTCTTAAATTAGCAGTATCTATATTATCCTCGTAGTCTCACTGGTCATTTGTGACTAGCTCTTTGCCTACTTCTTAATCCAACTCAAATCTTCTTGGTAGACCAGCTTCCTCTGTTCCTCACGTTCATTTGGAAGAAACATGACCAATGAGGGCCCAACTATTCAGTATATACCAAAGCAAAGTTTTGACAACTCCACCTTTGAACTGATCAGTGGAGGACAGATAGTCTGAATTGCAAATAACCAGCCCTGTAAATGATATTCAGTTATATTTGCAGACAGGAACCTAGCATAACTGTCCTCTGAAAGTCCCAACCTATCAGCTGACTGAAACAGATACAGAAGACCACTGCTAAACATTGGAAGGAGCTTGGGGACTATCATGGAAGAACTGAAGGAAGGACTGAGGGCCCCAAAAGGGATAGGAAGTTTACAGGAAGACTAACATAATCAACTAACCTGGACCCTTGGGAGCTCCCAGAGACTGAACAACCAACCAAAGAGCATACATGGACTAGACCTAGGTCTCCTGCATGTATGTAGCAGATGTGCTGCTAAGTCTTCATAGGGGTACTGAACAACTGTAGAAGGAGCTATCCTAAAAGCTATTGACTGTGGAATACATTCCCCTAACTGAGCTGCTTTGTCTGGGAGAGGATGCACCCAGCCCTGCAGAGATTTGATTCGCCAAGATCAGGGAATACCCAAAGGGAGCCTCCACCCTCTCAGAGGAGAAGAGGAAGGGGAGATGGAGGAAGGGACTTCGTGAGGAGGGATTGGGAGAGGGGACAGTGATCAAGATGTAAAGTAAATAAACTAAAAATATAGTAGCTGTCATGAGGTGACTGAGCAAGATAAGTACCACTTGCAATCTTGATCTACTGAGTCATTTACTAATAAGTCAGAGAAAAGTGTCTCCCTAATTTATGAGTAAATTTATGTATACCATAACAGTTGCCTAGTGAGTTTCATCTCTTTTGAGAACAAAGAATAACATCAGTACCACAGAAATAGTTGAAACCCTTTCTATCTGTATAATAGAGACTTGAGACATTGCTCTGAACTCTACTTAACTAAATACAGAAAATTGCTTGTACCATTTTACTTACGTGAAATGTCTCAGTACTCAATGTGCTTACCCACAAGATTAAGTGTTTTGTTCTTCATTTTTAGCAGATAGGGAGTGCTTTTGATATACTAGAACTCTGATGTCATTGAGCCAGATGGGAATAAGGAAATTAGAATAACAATGCATAAGTAAATATCAATTGCTAGTTAGCTAATTGCTTTCTAAGGCTATTTTTAGGACAAAAATCATAGTGTTTTCTTCCTCAGGTATTTGTTTCAATAATTCCCATCTTGTATCGACATGGATGATATTCACAGAGCAAAGGTTAGCCTGCTGAAGATGTTCACTCTAAAAGGTAGACACACTAAAGAAACGTATCCACCCAAGAAGTAAAGAGCATCCAGATTCATCTTACCTTATGTGTCTGATGGAGAAAATGAACAAGGCGGAGGTTGGTCTTTAATTATGTATCAGTATACATCAAAGTCTTTTATGAAGATTTCTGAAGTTTTGGTCATTATTACCTGTTGTTGTAAATTTATATAAAAGTAAAATGGTAAAGTCTTTTGGTCTTTTACCCTGCTTAGGTCCTACACCTCAGTGCCCCAGATATCTGCTAGATATCTTGGCGGAAACACAGCCCAGTCACACACTTTCCTACACTCAGACTCTTACATAAAAGAACACACAACACAATAATCTTAGATCCAATTGGTAAGATATAATTTCCCACATAAACATACAAAGCCCAGTACCATCTATCCCTTGCACCTTTTATTTGCCAGGTCTCCAGCTTCTCCTTCTCCCACAACGACTCCTCGCTTCTCCCCTCTTTCTATCTTTCCTTTACTCACTCTCCCAACTATATCAACTCTTCCATGCTTTAGTTTCTCCTTCTCCTACAACGACTCCTAGCTTCTCCCCTCTCTCCATCTCCTGTCTCCTCTAACTCTTCTCAGTTCCCCATCGTGTCTCTAAACTGTCCTCTTTTCCACCTAACTTCCTTCTCCTCCCCTCACTCTCTCCTGTTTCCTCTAACTCTTCTCAGTTCCCCATCGTGTCTCTAAACTGTCCTCTTTTCCACCTAACTTCCTTCTCCTCCCCTCACTCTCTCAATTGTTCCATCCTTTCCCCTCCTGCTCAGGTTCCACTGGCTCAACTGTCGCCAACTGTCCTCTCTCAACCTATTCTCTGAATCTAATCCCCTTCTTGCTCCTGACTCCTCCCTCTGCCCAAATCTAGCGCTCTTGTCTTTATTCCACAAATTCAGAGAGATCTCCAAGGCAAACCACAACAATTACCTTTCTATTTCTGGGATCTGAGCTTTTCCTTTATCTTTTCTTTTTTTCCCAGGATTAGCAATAGGTGTGGTTCCCTTAAGAAAAGCACTAAAAATTCTCTATTGTATAGATGGCTCTCTCTCTCTCTCTCTCTCTCTCTCTCTCTCTCTCTCTCTCTCTCTCTCTCTCTCTGTGTGTGTGTGGGGGTGTTTAACCACAAAAGCATAAAGGCTATTCCGAATTTGTTCCAAGGATGTTTGAAAGAAGGTTGATTCTTTCTACAAGTATCCTTAAGTGTCTTTTCAGGGTCAATTACTATACAATTGTGTTAAATAACCTGTTCATGAAAATGAATTTTTCCTTTTCACACACTATATGTTTTCAAAATAATGATTATAATATAAATTTTAATTTCCGGTCTTTTGGCTGTTCTTATTTCTATGTTTCCTCTTTCTACATTGTTCTTATTCTCCTACTTTTTCTGCAAGTTGGACAACAGTTTTGAAAACTCCATGTCTTTGGAGTTTCTTTTCCAAAATGAGATTTTCATGTATTGGGGATATGTGTCTACTTTTTCTCTTTCTTTGCTGATGCTTCCATTTAAATCCTCTTTTGGTAATAGAAATAAATGACTGAAATTGACTGAAATTTTTAATGGCTTTCTTTTAATGAGGTGCTTTTATGCTAATTGGCTCACTGTTATGTGTTCACCAGTGTCTGTAAAGCAGTCATGAGGGGCTGTGCAGTTAATCTTATCACTTTCATGGCCACGACTAGAAACGGACACATTAAAAGGTTTATTGAAGGGAAAGTACTTTCTGAAGAACTGAAATTGGTAATGACATAGGTCAAGGAATATGACAGCAATTGAGGTTTTGATTTCTGCTAGCTCACACAGTGGGAAACTCTTGCTTTAAAGTCTACATAGAATGAATGAATTAGCTGAGCTTTGAAACCATTCTTAGATCTCTTTTTAATGTAAAAACCTTTCATGACATAATATAACTCTGTGTGTATAACCATTCCATCTAATGAGCTGCTGGAGAGAAGGGGGTCTCTATTAAATCACATCAATCAAACTCTGAATTCAGACAGAAGAACATGGGGTTTATCTCCAGACTGCCTCCCTCTTAAAGCCTTATGTTCAGCAACTGCACATTATGGAGAACCTTTTACTGCCTAAGAGATTCTAAACACAAAGCGAGTAATGTCTTTCATCCTAGGGGATCTAACATATTACAGTTACATTTCACATTCTGGATTAACAAAGGGAAATTCAGCACATTTAGATGATTCCAGGTCTTATTCTTTTCTGCCCTCATTAAACTTGCAAAGTTCTGCCCAAGCCATATCTGGAAGGAAAACAAACTGTGACACAGATAACACCCCATCCATCTGGGTCACTGCAGCATCTCTCTAGGATCCATCTGTGCTGATATGAAACATAGGAACCGGGGATGCCTGCTACCTTGCTGTTGACACTTGGGTTCACCTTGGTCTCTTTTCTGAACTCTCTGAATGCTTAGCTTGAATTCCACACCAGGATCTCTGTCATTTATTGCTCCTTGTTGTGATTCATTTTTTTGTTGTTGTTCACTTGTTCAACTAGCTCATAATTCTGAGACATTTACCATGGGGAAAACACTAGTCTAGACTAGTGTAGGCATCTTTTCCCTTATAAATCTTGTATCAACTTTTCCACTTTCTTGAAATAGAAAAGAACATGAACCTGAAGCCATCTAATTGGACTTAAGGTCCATCCAAGAGAATGATATTTATGCCTGGAGCTGTACTCCTGGCCAACTACCCATGACTGGTGTGGTCATGCACCCTGAAGAAGAACTTGCTACTGCCACCTAAACCTGCATAATTCCTAAGTGCATTCTAAATACTCATCCTTACACTCAAAGAAACTCTCAACTCTTACCAAAGGAGCTTCTGTTTGCAGCAGAAGGAAGCCACAATTGGTCCAAATGCAGAGAATACCTGATCATGACATGCCTATGCTCAATTAATACATCTATAGGACAACCCTATACCTAAGGCTTAAGGAACATTATAGAAGAGGAGTTGAAAAAGCTGTAGGATGCAGAGGATGTCTGCAGTGAGATAGTGTCTTCTGCATGTAATGGGGAAAACTGCACCAATGAAATCTCAGTAATATGAATGACCGGCACAATGACAACACCTTTTCACATGCCAAAATAAATGAGAAACCTGACAAGATCCCATTCCTAGGTGAAGCATTATAAGGAATTAATGACTGTTGAGAGAGAAAGAACCAGACTTCCCAAAGGATGTATGCTTTAGTGGATTATATATAAAGTGGTAATTGCTAAACAGATAGATAGATAGATAGATAGATAGATAGATAGATAGATAGATAGATGATAGATAGATAGATAGATAGATAGATAGATAGATAGATAGATAGATAGATAGACAAACAGATGATAGAGATTTTAGAGGGGCTCATGAAAGGAGGACCTAGAGGGATGAGAGAGTGTATAACTCGTGGATGAAATTAAAAAAAAAAAATCAGGAATGGATGAATGAAAGCTACTTGGTTTTCTGTTGCAGGAAAGAAATATGGAATTTCTACTCTGCATAAGTAAAACTTTAGAAAAGGAGGCAAAATGTGTGGTATTTCAGGTTTTGTAAAGCCCAAGAGGCTTTAGTCCTACAAAAAGAACTATAGGCAACTGAGCATAGCTGGGAGAAGGGGTGGAGGTCACCACTGCTAAATGACCGACCCTAAAACATACATAGACATACATTATATGGACTCAACAGGTTATATTTAGGAATACATGTGTTTATAAAAACATATATGTATGCAATAACATTTCATGGAAAAGGAAGGAAGGAATTTGAAGGAGAACAGGGACAGAATATTTGGGAGACTTTTGAGAAAGGGAAGGGAAAGGAGAAATGCTGTAGTTAAATTCCAATCTCAAAAGTAAAATTAAAAAAAAAAAAAAACAATAGTATTTATTACAGAGGCTGAAGGAACACCCATTCAGAGCCTGCCCCACATGTGGCCCATACATATACAGCCACCAAACTAGATAAGATGGATGAAGCAAAGAGGTGCAGCCTGACAGGAACCGGATGTAGATCTCTCCTGGGAGACACAGCCAGAATACGGCAAATACATAGGTGAATGCCAGCAGCAAACCACAGAACTGAGAACGGAACCCCCATTGAAGGAATCAGAGAAAGGACTGAAAGAGCTTGAAGGGGCTTGAGATCCCATATGAACAACAATGCTAACCATCCAGAGCTTCCAGGGACTAAGCCACTACCCAAAGACTATACATGGACTAACCCTGGGCTCCAACTGCATAGGTAACAGTGAATAGCCTAGTAAGAGCACCAGTGGAAGGGGAAGCCCTTGGTCCTTCCAAAAGTGAACCCCCAGTGAATGTGATTGTTGGGGGGAGGGAGGTAATGGGGGAGGATAGGGAGGGGAACACCCATACAGAAGGGGAAGGGAAGGGTTAGGGGGATGTTGGTCTGGAAACCAGGCAGGGGAATAACAATTGAAATGTAAATAAGAAATACCCAAGTTAATAAAGATGGAGAAAAAAAAAAGAAGTGCACACATTAAAAAAAAAAAAGAATAGTATTTATTAGGACTCCACAACTATTCTTCTCCTGGTAAATGATAGATTTTTAATTATCCACATTCTCTGAACTTGAATGTGACCAAGACTTCTTTTGGCCAGTGAATGTGAGTTAAATCTGGGTGTACTGCTTTCACTGGGGCAGATTTTAAGAGTCCTCCAATACTTTCCTCCATATACTTTCCCCCATATACTTTTTGCCCTAGTTTAGTGTTCATAAGGTATATAGCTCACATAGACCTGCTACCACCTAGGGCCACTGAGAACCCACTAGAAGTAGGGACCCTCTCCTAACCTTCACTGACTATGAAGCATGAGAAACAGACCTACTTACCACTGTGATTTTTAAATCATTATTGAAAACAATTCTCAATAAAGAATAAACAAATAACATCTCTTGTTCAGGGAACACATTTTGATGGATGCAGCACTTAAGAAAGTTATGTAACAACCATCACAACCCAATTTTCAAACATCTTCTCCAGGACAACATCATTTACTAGATTTTCATCAAAGAGAAATCTGTAACTCTCTATCCCACTCTCATGCTCCCAGCCTCAAGCAGTCACTGATGTTCTCTCTGTCTTTACTAATTTCTCAAGGCCAGATATTTCACAAGGAAGAACTCAGGATGTGGTCCTTTGCAGCTGTATGTCAACAA
Organism: Rattus rattus; assembly: GCF_011064425.1. NCBI lineage: Eukaryota > Metazoa > Chordata > Mammalia > Rodentia > Muridae > Rattus > Rattus rattus. The sequence goes on from NC_046164.1 coordinate 20,663,354, forward strand.
ACATAATGTTTGTGAAGTTATTCTTGTTGTAGCATCCTTTACTGTATCCATTCTTGTTTGAGAACTACATCATGATATGGACATTGTACATGTATAAATGACTTATCTATTATCACTTTGGGATACCTATGAATATTCCTGACACAAATATTTGTGCCATGTTACTGTGGGAGTAAAAATTTTCATTCGCCAAGGAATGGCTTTAGGAATAGAACTGCTGGATATTTTGTTAACTGATTTAACAGTTTAGGGAGCTGGCAAACTATTTCCCAAAGTGACTAAATTATCTTGCATTCCCAATGTGTGAACGTAACAGTGTTAGGAGGCTTTAGTCTTTTTACATCCTCACTAACAATTTTCAAGAATTTTTTTATCGTGTGGCTTTTTTTTATAGTAGTCTTTCAAACGCATATAAAATAGTGTCTCACTGCGGTTTTGATTTGCATTTCCCTAATGGATTATGAGTTATTCTTTCAAGTAGTTATTTGTCATTTGTAAATATCTTAGACAAATGTCTACTAAAATTCTTTGATCACTTTATGGTTGGGTTATTTGTCTTACTGAACTAAAAGAGTTCACTAGATATAAATTATACAAGTATTTTCCCATTCTGAATATTATATTTTCACTCTACTAATATGATGAAAACTATTACTGTAATTTTTATGTGTACATGTGCATGTTGTGTGCATGGGTGAACTTATGTGTACACATCTGTGTGTGCCTGTGCACCTGCCAGTGAGTGTGGAGGCCCAAACTTGACTGTGGGAATCTCCATTATTCATTACCTGATTTATTGAAGTACAACCTCTAAATTGAACCTAGAACTTTCCTCTATAGGTGCCCCTCCTCACCAGCTCAATCTGTGGATCCTCTGTCTCTGCCTTCTCAGAACTGGAATCACAAGCAGACCAACACAGCCACACAGCCTTTCTCCTAGTTCTGGGCCTCTGAATTCCGGTTCTCACACTTGTATGGCAAGCCCTTTCACCACTCACCACTCTCCCACCCTTACCCCCAGTCTTGTTTGATACTTGTACTTTCAGTGCTAGAGTTAAGACTACAGCAAGACCAAAAAGATCTACCTCTATGGCTTCTTCCAAGAGTGTTCAGTGTTTGGTCTCTCACTACTTCTTAATACTTTCTGCTGTATGGGTAACTGTGGGGCAGAGCTAGGCAAAAATGCCTAATTTATCATAACAGGTCTATTTCTGGGATTTTAATTCCATCCTTTTCATTTTTTTCTACACATGTCTACCCACATACCTGCAACACAAGATATTAATTACTATAGCTTTGTTGGAGGTTTGTAATCTAATAGTACCAATCTTCACACTGTCACTCTTATGCATTTTATTTAACCAGTCTGTGCTTTTGTGTTTCCAAATGAAATTTATGGCCAGTTGGTTAATTACTATTTTAATATCTGTATGGTATTTCAATGAGGATGATGTGACCTCCACTGTTCAGTTTGAGAAGTGTGAGGAGTAGTACCACACAACACACATAGGTTTCTGACTCTGTGGGATAAGAATCTTTTCCCTTTATTTAATTTTTCCAACTGTCTTTTACTGTGAGGTATAAGATACTTGTTCCTTTCTACTGATGTTAATCCCTAAGCCTAGTATTTCTGATAATACTGTGAATAAAGTTTTCATTATAATTTCTTTTTTGTATTGCTCAATGTTCAAATATAAAACTACGATTGATATTCATTTTAATATAAAACTGTATCTCTGGAACTTGCATGCTATGGCACTGTCGAGATCTTTTATTATGTCTGGTAATTTTTCATAGACTCATTGAGAATTTCTACATGGAAGCTCATGTTGTTTCCAAATAAAGAGAGTTACCAACCTAGTGGGTTTTTTCAATCTAAGGCCTTTATTTCTCTTCCTGTTCCCACCCCCATTTCTCTAGCTAGAACCTAAAATGTAATGTCTAAAAGATGAACTCCTATGGCTAAGTTTGATATTACCTTGCCTGTATATCAATTCAAATATTAAGAAGATTGAAGTGAAGATGGCTCCTATTTCTCTCACTGACAAAACCAACAAAAATCTTTGGGCATGTAATATACACTAAGTATGAAAAGATAGAAATAAAACCATTAAGTATGAAAACGTAAAATGTTGAATTAAATAACCAGATTTCATCCAAGGAACTTTTAAAGAAGAGTAGAAAGGGTGATTGAAGTGTGGATCAGTGATAAAGTACCTACCTAGCATGGGCAATCACAAAGCAAAACAGAGTAGAAAACAAGAGTCCCAGTAGCCATCTCTAGTCACTAAAAGAAACTTCCATTACCAGGACCAGGTTACACTGAATTGATTGGTTGATCAAAGGGCTTTCATGGAAATCCTCAAATAATTCAGGCTGTTGCCAAGACAATAGGTTGCTCTCCACTTAGTGACAGCAAGACCAAATTGCTGAAGACAACACTCACACAAGTCAATATACATAGAGAGATTGGCTGGTGCCTAGAGAGAGCCATCATCCCCAAGTTCTAGTATCTTTGGGATGGGCAGGTATTCTGCAGGCTACAAAAAAAAAAGAAAAGAAAAGAAAAGGAAGAAAGAAAGAAAAAAGAAAGAAAGAAAGAGAAAAAGAAAGAAAGAGAGATAAACACCAACCTAGTCATAAAACCTTTTATTGACAACACTATCCTACCTGAAAAATATGGTAGGACAAAGCTTATAGGAGTAACCTACTGGTGTCTGATTTGCCTGAAGACCAACTCCATGAGATGGAACCCATCCCTGACATTGCTTGAGTAACCAAGAACCAGAGACTAGGTAGCCCAGGGACCTAGAGTAAAACCAAATACCCACAGCCAGACATTATGCGGAGAGAGGGGTACCTTAGAATACACATCTCTAAATGGTATATTTACATCAAATCCCTCCCCTCAGAACTCAAGTAGCCCTAAGGTAAAAGAAGCAGAAAGAGTATAAGACCTATAGGGGACAAAGGACACAGGGAGAAGAAGGACCTCTAAATCAACTGAGCAAAGCTCATTATGAACTCACAGAAACTGAAACAACAAGCACAGGGTCCATAGGGGTTGCATCAGGCCCTCTGCATATATATTATAGCTTTCTCTCTAATATTTTCATGAGACTCCTGGGTGTGTGAACTAATGGGTCTCTAAATTCTTGTGCCTTCTCTGGCTCTTTTCCTTCTGTTGGTTTGCCTTATACAACTTCAATGTAATGCTTTTCACTCTATTTTATTATATTGTATTAAGGTGTGTTGTTATCTCTTAGAAGCGTGTTCTTTTCTAATGAGAGACAAAAAGGGCTTGGATCTAGATTGGAGAGGAGGTAAAGAAAAACTGAGAGAGGAGTAGAGGGAGGGGAAACAATAATTGGGATATATTGTAAGAGAAAATAATCTCATTTCAGTAAAAGGTAAAAAAGAAAAATAGAAGTTAGGAACAAACATTTCTGGAAGGCATATTGGGGAGTTAAAAGGGAGATAGATCAATTAAGAGGATCTTTAAAGCACCTAGAAAAGAAAGAGCAAGTGTCAGGACCTGGAAGAAACTGTTGTTGCTTATTCCCAGCCCCCCTCCACTGTTCACATTTAGAGTCTCAACAATATGTATACTCCAGTGACCAAGACTTCCAAAGCCTGGGCTTCAAGCTAGAAGTATTTCCTAGCTGCTGAACACAAAGCTCTGAGCCTTCCTCATAGCCTCACTTTGATCTTGGACAGGGTGCTTTCCTGCTTTCCATTTTAAGATTGCCTTCCATACTCTTCCATCTTTTCCTCTTTGCCATAACTCCAGAAGACTCAATTTGCTTCTCCCACCATTTCTGAATAGCTCTCAATTATTTAGTATTCACTGCTTACCCATTTCCCATCTTGTCTAAAAGGTCTACAAAATAAACGCCAGAGTCCTCATCTTTTACCAGCGGTCTATGACTACTGCTGTCCTCAAATAAGCAGTCCTAGAACACTGAGTGGCACCATGTGAGTGTGTGTGTGTCTGTCTGTCTGTCTGTCTGTCTATGTGTTTGGTTGTGTGTGTCTGTGTGTGTGTGTGTGTGTCTATGACTATGTATCCATCCATCCATCTTCTATCTATCTATCTATCTATCTATCTATCTATCTATCTATCTATCATCCATCTACCTATGTATCTATGTATCCATCCATCCATCTATCTTCTGTCTGTCTGTCTGTCTATGTGTTTGGTTGTGTGTGTGTGTGTGTGTGTGTGTGTGTGTGTGTCTATGACTACTGCTGTCCTCAAATAAGCAGTCCTAAACCACTGAGTGGAACTATGTGAGTGTGTGTGTGTGTGTCTGTCTGTGTGTCTATGTGTTTGTGTGTGTGCGTTTGAGTGCATGTCTGGGTGTGTATATGTGTGTGTTTGTATATTTCTGTATGCGTATGTGTATGAATATGGGTGTTTATGTGTGTGTGTGTGAGTGTGTGGGTACATATGTGTGTGGGAGTGTGTGTATACCTGTCTCTCTGCATGTATGTGTGTGTGCATTTATGTGTGTGTATGTGACTATGTGTGTGTGTGTTTGTGCATATGTGACTGTGTGTATGTGACTGTGTGTATGTGACTCTGTGTATGTGTCTATGTATGTAGATGCCTGTGTGTGTGTATGCCTATGTATCTGTGTGTGTGAGTACGTGGGTGCACATATGTGCATGGGTGTATGCCTGTCTCTCTGCATGTATGTGTGTGTCCATGTATAGAGCTCTGCTGTCGTGTTTTTTGAGTCATTTCTGTAAGCAATTGTTTCTTATTTCTAGCTGCATAGTACATAATAACAGCCTTTTACCCACTTTTAAGTCAATTTTTCTAATCAGTTGTCAACCAGGAAAGGCCAGGTTGAATTGTGTGCTTACACGCAGAGGTGAGTACTTCCTGCCATCTGAGTCTGGAAGAGAGAGAGGTTCGTTGTTCTAACTTGGGATGCAAAAATAATTTAATTCATCCTTTTTATGGTACAAATATTCTGGGTGGCATGAGAGAAAAGATAATGTGCTGTACATTTGCTTGGAGGGCGTGTGTGAGTCTTGTTAATTTAACATTTGGAATTGCTTCTTCTCTTGAGAGGATTCATGGACAGTCTAACACTTGATGCATTAAAGGCTTCCACTTTCCCCGGTTTACTGAGACTGGAAACCACAGTGAAGGAGTTAATGAGGCAACAGCACTGTCCTTACTCTGCATGTGCCCATAGCAATGGTACCCAGGTGAGTATACCACATAAGGTGATTTCTGAGTACATTGTGGTGTTCAGGATTTATCAGTAGGTACGGGAAGGCTGCTCTGAACTCTGTTTCCACCAAGTTATCTTAGCTGAGTTCAGTCACTGGCCGTTTTTGGTCCACTCCCATTTTTCTAACCTCAGGTCTTCAGATCTCCCAATAATCCTGTTATAAGCCAATAATTTCCATTACATTGTTTATCAACTCAAGTACACCAATCAAAATTTGCCAAATCTCTGTGTAGAGCAGGCTTAGAGTTGCTTATTTTCCTATCCCAATCATACTTTGTTTTCAGAGTGGTCTTCATCTTCTCATCCTCATTTACTCAGTTATTCAGAGAAAGTGAAAAATCGTTTTAACTTAGACTTCCTACTTACGTTTACTACCTGTATTAGTTACTTTTCTGTTGCTGTGATAAAACACCATGACCAAAAGCAATTCGTGGAAGAAGTTTATGTAGGCTTATGGTTTCAGAGGGATTAGAGTCCATTATGACCGAGAGGCATAGCAGTAAGTGGCAGGCATCATGGTGGGGAAAGGAAGCTGAGAGATTACATCCTCAACAACAAGCTCTAAGCAGAATGAGAGAGAGAACTGGAAATGAGGTGAGACTACAAACTCTCAGTCCTCACGCTTATTGCCACATCCTCCCCAGCAAGGCCCCACCACCTTAACTTCCCCAAACAGCACCACTATCTGGGGACTGAGTATTGAAATACAATAAGCCTATAAGGGGCACTTTTTCTGTTTAATCTACCATACTACCTAAGCATTTTAAAACCTAGAAAGGCATTTAAATAGTTTTGAAATAAGCACTCAGTGCTAGCTACTTTTCTTGTTCTTCTATCAGAACAAACTGAGGTGAGAAAAGACTGCCTTAGGCTTAGAGTTTCTGTGATTTTGATACACTGTGGCAGTGAAATTCATGACAATAGTCATATGTCTGGAGTCTTGTCCCCTGTCACATATCAGTAAACAGAATACAGACAGCAGGCCATTACATGAAATGAGTACCACCTTCAAAGGTCTACCCTTAGTAATCTTTGTACCATTAAGCCCCAATTTTAAAAATTTTTGTGCAGATCAAGATAATGCCCATTAAATACCAACATTAAGCAGACTTCAAAACCTGATCACAAACTTGGAGCCAGGCATTCAAAACACAAGCAGATTGAGGGATTGTGGATTCAAATTATGATAGAGGTAATAATGAAAGATTTAAAGGAGTATTCCTAAGGCACAACCAGTGCAGAGGAACAAAGCTTATGATGTTCTTAGTGATAGGAAGTTCATGGCAAGTATGTTTGTATAAAAGGGAGGCTATTAGATCATTTGTACTGCTTCCTTCCTTAAAACAAAAAGCTATTGTAAATTTGTGTTCCTGTGAAGAAGCTTCCCAGTAGTCAGGAAGGATACAAACATCTCTGCAATACTAATATAAAAACATATTTATTCAATTACTTTATTGTGTACTAGAGCTGGTCAGTCTTTCCTTGTAGCCTGAACTGTTGAATGTGTCTATTCCATCATGAGTATGAAATAGCAGAGACTAGAGAAAGATGGACCTTCAAGACCCTGGAACAGACCCAGAAGTAAGAAATACAAAAATAAGACCATTCCGTTTCTGGAGGATATTCCCAGCTCTTGTCTCTAGTTTTTCTAAACACTCAATTCCATTTTATATACTAGGGTCTATATACTCTTGAACTCCTTTTTGCTTTTAGTGTTCTATGAATTAAAAGGTTTGGCTTCTGCAGAAGCAGGTCAATATTTAGTGTTATAAATGGTTTAGAAAGATTGCACAGCAGGAAAAAGTGTTTGATCCCAATGCTGATGACTAGAGTTCAATCTTTGTGCCCCACTTAATAGAAGAAAATATCTGATTCAGTAAATTGCCTTCTGCTCTCTACACATGCATGCCAGACATGCACACACAACCTCTAAATACATTAATTAATTAATTAATTAATCAAAATTGTTTAATAACAATATACAAAATTCTATTTTATTTAAGGCATAAAGAAATAGTTCTTTTAGTATATGCTTTTTATAATAAAAAGCTGTACTATATTCATTTGGGGAGGGAAAAGCAAATCTAAATTTTGTTCCCTGAGATGGTAGAATGCCTTATCCTATATTTATCAAATGACAAGAGTTGAAATTTTAAAAACCTGATTTTGAATCATGTCATTACATTTCTCAACACTCCAAAGTAATTATAACTGGTTACCTATTCCCTTCTTCAAAGAGTAAATGTCCTAAGAATTTTTACAGATCCAGGAACACAGACAATTCTTCTCTATCACTAATTCAAACTAAAGACATGGGATGGGCTTGTTATTTTGAGAAGTCAATGTTATTAAATAATAAACATAAAGCAGGATAAAAAGATGGGAGAAAAATAAGGTGATCAACTGGTTTCTGTTTGTTTCTTTTCAAAAAATAGAACCTGCAGAATTATTTTAAGAGAGATTTTTCAGAATGGCCACCCATATTCATCTTGTTAGATAGACAATTGTTCCAGGTCAGTTCACACAAGTTTCAGTCTTCAGCTGTGCTTCTGGCTCTGTAGGTTACGGTGAGGCAGCACATCATCACAAGCATCTTATTCAGAAGTATACATTGGAGCAAGCTGCTCACATCCTGGCAGCCCGGAAGTGGACATTGATGGAGCTCCTGCTTTTCGTCCATACCCTGCTGCTTAGATTAACTGTTATTCCATATTTTAAAGGTGTTGTGACTTTTACATTTTTGGAGAGACAATAGTGTAGTAAGCTGTGGCAGAGGAGAAGAGGGAAGAGAAAAAAGGCAGATCATATTGGTGAATAGCCAAGAAAAAACACTTGTCCCATCACAGTATTTTTGTACATTAAAGTAACTTCAATGCATAGTCAAGGTGAACAGGATTCTAGTTGCATACACACAAGCATTTATACAATGAAAGAAGAAAAGAATATGCATAGGTGGCCTTAGCAACATATTTCAAACATGTGGGCCATGCCAGTATGAAGCCACTTAAAGGGACGAATTTCACACATTTTCCTGTGGACTTGGCATTGGATAATGAGAAGATAATATTGCCTGGAATGATTAGTTTAATCTGGACCACATTCTTGCCTTGAACTCATTAGCTTAGACAAGCCTTATTCCTTCATTTGTACTCACTGCTCCCACTTGGGTTTGAAGAGTCTCACAGTTATGAGGTAAAAGCTTGGTCCCCACTTTCTTCAATGTGGTAAACACCTTAAGAGGTGGATCCTGCGGTGAGGCCCCCGGTTGGGGAGCTGGCAGAAGGACTGGAGGAGTGGAAAAGGATTGCAACCCCATAGGAAGAGTAATGTTGGCTGACCTGACCACCCAGTGCTCCAAGGGACTAGACCATCAACCAAGGAGTGTACAGAGAGAGTTCCATGGCTTCAGATACATATGCAGCAGAGGATGGCCTTGTCTGACATCAATGGGAGGGGAGGCCCATGGTCTTGTGAAGATTTGATGCCCCAGTGTAGGGGGACTCTAGAGTGGTGGCGGGAGTGGGTATGTGGGTGGAGGAGCACCCTTATAGAGGCAAAAAGGAGGGGGAAGGACAAATGTGGGAAGGAGACATTTTGGAGGGGTAACTGGGAAGGAGGATATCATTTGAGATTTAAACAAATGGAATGATTAATAATTTTTAAAAAGAGGTAAAGCCTGGGGAGGTTCTATTTTACAGGGGTGATGCCCTGGCAGAGGGTCAGTTGCTTCTTTCTTTTACACCAGGTCATAAAGTGAGAAGTTTTACCCTGCTATACATTCCCCATGCCCCACCACCTTGTGCTGCCTCTCACAGGGAATGAAACCTCCAAACTGTGAGTCAGACAGACTTTGCCATTCCCTTCAGGTGTTTGTCACACTAAAGGAAAGCTAAAACACTCTCCTACCAAAGCAAGTTCTTAGTAGGATCCAAGGATTTGGATCCTTAGCAACTTTACTTCGTCATCTGATACCCATTTGGAGAACAAACTTTCTTTCATTATTTAACTGACTTCTGAACCATTAAAACAATAAAATAAAAAGCAGTGGGTAGTGTAAATAGATCATTAGTGAGCGGTGCCACCTAAGGAGAGCACTTCACACTCCATGTAGCTTCGTTTGCAGAACCATGGACATGAATTTCATACTGCCAACAAATGATTTTTATCAACCTGGCCAAATGGATTTATCAGTTGATGGCTAGGTAATACATTATCATTGATGTGTGGCTTGTGTCCAGGAATCTGCCTATTTAATTTGGTGACACTACTAATGTTTCCTGAACTACTTTTCCATACAAAAACTGAGGTGTGGAATAGCTATTACAGAACTTACCTCATGGGGTTAGAAATAAAGTGAATTGGCATGTATCGAAGCACTTCATAGAAAGGAAGGAAGGAAAGAAGGAAGGAAGGAAGGAAGGAAGGAAGGAAGGAAGAAGGAAAGTTAGCTCTTTAAATAGGTGTCAGATGATGAAATAAAGTTTCTAAGATTCACATTTGAGATTGTCATAGAGGAGAAAATGTGGCAGCTATAAAGTGAAAATAAAGTTTCTAATTTAGAAATATGAAATAATAGCTCTATTTTTATCTCAAAACTTACTTTCTTCTACTTCGGGTGGTGTGCATAGTGCTCTCGTTGCAACGTGTTAAGAGGTTGTAAGGAGACTGATCAAAAATTACATTAAACAGATTTGGAAGGGGTGGGTATAAAGTTAGAATTTCTGAGTCATGAAAACATCAGCTAGCACTTCCTGAAAGGTGTAACTTTATTTAAAACTCAGCTGCTGCAGTTTCTCTCCTGCTGCAGACACCTCTGAATCAACCATCGATGTTGACAAATTGTTATGCTGACAAATTCTCGAATCTACTGAAATTTTCCATTTTGTAAACAAGTAAGTGGATTCTTGATGGTCTAGCTCATCTCCTGAGCTGGAACTCTGGGAGTAGAGTCTCGGCTTGAGTGACATTTATTATTCATTTCTCACATTAGCAAAGACAATCAAATATTTATCACCAAATCAGAAAGCAACTGAGAGCATGAATGTAATAGTGTATCTGAAATCTAGCCTTGGGCTTGGAAAACACAAGCACTGTGTGCCTGGCTCCAAGGGTTTGATTCCCTGAGAGGGACTGGAACTATGTGTCCGTTTGGCTTTCTTCATCACACTGTTGGCATTAAAACTACCGCGACCTGTTAACAGCACAAACTCAGAACAACAAACCAGTTTTCTGATCAGGATATTTGATGTACACAAACATGAGTGTACGTGTAGACACACATGTTGGGGTCAGAGACAGTCATGTGGGCTCTGACTCTGGAATTTCCATGGTAGTCCCTACCACAAATGTAAAAGAAATGTGCATGTAGCAAAGCCTGAAGCACATCAAAGGAAATAGGTGAGGTATGTTTGTGCATTATGGATTAAAACAAACAAAGCATGTATATGATACTATATGTATATTATATGTACATATAAACATGTGTATGTATATGTGAACATGTACATGCATATGTATGTTTTTGTATATGTGTGTATATCTATATGTACGTATATATGTATATTCTAGGAAAATATACTACTTGGGCTGATGATGCTCCCCATAAAAACCATGAACTAAAAATAAAACTAGGAACAAGCACAAAAAACCCTCCTTTCTTTGGTCAGGGTAGTCTAAGTGACTCGCAAAATAGAGATTATTTCCCTTGTCTTTGGTTGCTTCTCGGAGATTGAAGATAAGCCCATATTGCAGAAGACTCTTCCTCACACTAACTGTATAGGACTTGTATTATTTACCATTGATCTAGCCTGAAAACTTCCCTACCCCCAGCGCCGCCTGCAGTCTAACTTCCTTTTAACCAGAAAACACACAAGCTGCCAATAGAGGGAGCCAATTCTACCCAACTGCAACACCTAATAACTACAAGAACAATGACTAGCATGTCAATCTACCCCTAAATGTACAATAAGTGGCCTTTACATGTTGATGATAAAAACAGCTGTGTGATTGGTCCACTCAACGGGGGGAAATCTTGCCTCGTACTAGAAACCCACCCAGCCTCCCAGGGCTAGCAAGGTCATTAGAAGAGAATAATACTACTACCGAATAATCCCTAAGAACATTCTAAATCTTATCCTTATACCCCAAGATAAGTGTAGCTACCACTCCTGATCAAAGAAGCTTCTCTTTACAGCAAATGGAAACCACAACACATTTCTACAAGTAGATGCAATGCAGAGATAACAGATTTTGGGGAAGCCAGCCCCAGGGAATAGACCTTTATCACAACTCTTTAACTCTTGTGTTTATGGCTCAGGGAACATTAGGGAAGAGGAGTGGAAAGATAGTTAGAGCCCAAATACCAGAAATAGAAAGTCTCCTGTGAGACAGTTTCTTCTAGAAATGGTTGCCTAAGCAAGAACAGAACAAATGACATCAGTACATCAATAGACATGCTAATGGGACATGAAACATGGAAGATTTCATGGAGTTCCACCTACACAAAGAATGGCAGGCAACGAATGTCTACTGAGCCTATCCCAGGGAAGAAGGAGGCCAATATAAAGTGGTCATCCCTGAAACCATATACACAAAGATAGGAAAAATGGACTCAGTGGACTATATTTAAATATTTACATATAATTAAACATATGTTTATATGTAGTACTTGTGAGAAAGAGGCTATCAGTTTGAGAAGGAGGGCATGGGAGAAGTTGAACAGGGTACTTGAAAGAGGCTGAAGAAAGGAAAGGGAAGAGGGAAAACAATGACATTATATTTTCATTTTAAACACACTAAAATAAAAATAAGTAACAGGGACAATAATGTCTAAGGCAGGATGCTAACCTGCAGATAGGACATGGCAGGCCAAGACCCTTAATGCAATATCATTAAGTAAGATACTAATTAAGGCTTAAAACAGTGTGTATCATACAGGGAGTGCTCAGTATAGCAATATCACTAGACAGAGGTTTAATGGAATTACAATTTATTTCAGGGTCATTACCTTCTCTACCTAGAAGGATGAGAATCTATGAGCAAATGACTCTTTCTAGCCCAGTGAAGGGAAGGGGCCTATCAGTGATTTCACCTCCCCACAGGTCACTATTAAAAAGGGTTGGCATTATTTATAAGAACTTCTAGCCTGCTAGCTAGGGTGGGTGAGACAAGGCAAGGTAACAGCTCGGCAGCATAGTCTTGGCCCCGAGACTCCTTTCTCTTCCCATTTCTAGGTGCTTTAAATTCTCTTACCTGTTTCCAGACTGGTATTGATTTCCCTATGGGATTGCAATGAAAAAATAAAAACATAAAAAACAGAAGAAGAAGTATAGACCTAGGTGATCTTTCTTGGAAGCGGAAAGGACAGCCAGCCTTCCACGTCTGTCCACTAAGTCTGAACAGCCACAATCTTGATTGTTAAAAATCTCAACCACTAAGTCTGAACAGCCACAGTCTTGATTGTTAAAAATCTCAACCACTAAGTCTGAACAGCCACAGTCTTGATTGTTAAAAATCTCAACCAAGATCAGACATGGATTTATTATGTTGCAAAGAAAATCTTTGACAGGAGCATTAATGCCTGGATCGTGGCTCTACTGTAGATTAGCTTTATGTCTTTGTATGAGCAGTTTCTGGGTTTTTTTTTCCCAACCTTGTTCTACCATATGCAAAAATGCAGTAAAACTTCTAGGTAAATAAAATTTCAGAAAATACTGAAGAAGACAAAACTTTGAAAGAGAGATAAAAATTGAGTAGCCTACAAAATCTGGACTTTCTATCTATCTAATGAACAATTGGTAATCTAATTCATCAAGCTGGAAAATCATAGGAATTGACACTAAAATCTTCCCATGATGGGCAGCTTCTCCTCTGTGCTGTCTGCATGCTGAGAAATCAGTCTTATTTTCAGACCATTTAAAAAGAGATGGACTAGGAAAGTGTAAGGGAGGAGGCCGGGTGGGAGTGATGTAGGCAGTTCTGTCTTTAAGCACATGCCTCCCCACTCCTCAAACCATGCTTAGCTTTATTTCCAGCAAAGGTGGTGGTGCAGAGACTATGCTAGGAGTAGTGACAAATCTCTCCTCTGCAGGCTTGGTCTGCAGTGACACAGGCAGATGCTAAACTTCAGCCTGTCTAGAAGTTAATTAGGTTATAGAGGCTGCCAAAAACCCCAAAGTCATTCAAAGAAAATTCAACACCAAAGCAAGAGCTGAAGGAAAGGTCACAAGACACAAACACTAATCTAGATTCTAAGAACAGAGACATAATAAGAGGGGAAGGGGGAGTCAGGCAGGTGACAATCTGTAAACTTTTTATCCATATTTTATAACAGCTGGGAAGTGGAGGCATAATGTAGTCCTGGCTCTTTTCCTATGATAGATATTATATCTTCATAAAGGTTGGAGCAGTAGCCAACACTGTTCATTACCTGTTACAGAATTCTCAGTACATAACCAAGGGACATGGAGGGCAAGAATCTCTGGATTCCGCTCCGGTTTGTCTTCCCACCTAGAAATAGTGATTTTTGGAAAGCTGTTTCGTTAGAGTGAATTAATAGAATAGATGGCTGGGTTATACACAGGACTTCTTCGTGGGTTCCATGAAATAATCACACATCAACAAGTGCCGTCTGCTTCAGGCTCTCAGGAGTAGTTGGAGCCTTAAAAACCTAGAGACCCAGTTCTTCCAAAGAGGTTGGTCCAGAATGCGTGCTGGGTTTGGGGTGCTCTAAGACTGTAAACAGCACTACACAGGACCTCACTGCCACCCGCAGGACCCAGAGGAAGTGCAGGCGAAGGGGATGGCAGATGATGCCTAGTGTAGGAATCTTCAGGTGAGAAGAGAAACACACCAGGAAGCCACTATCATTTTGGTTCGTTTTGTGTTGGACAGCGTCTCACACTGTAGTTCAGGCTGGCCTAGGCTGGCACTAGCAATAATCCTACTTCCTCGGTTTCTAAGAACTGTTAATTAGAAACATGAGCCACCAACCAAGCTCAGTACCCACCTATCCTATCCTGTCTCGAAGGTGGGGTGGGATGGGTTGTGTTTTCTCTCTAAAAGATGGGTGATGCTGCCCCAACCTCAGAATGAGAGATCTGAAGGCCAGGCTTTAACTCAGGCTCCAAAGACTCCCTTCTTACTTGCCATCCAAAAGAATCACACTCTCCTGGGGTTTGTAAGGTTTCAGAGGGTGACAGCAACTTTACAACTGGACTTTTCTACCCCTCATGCCACTTGGGATCCTGTGCAGTTCAGACCCTGGCCCAAAGAAGATGCAAAGTCTGAGGCCAGTTGAATCCCCCTCAAAGTAAGAGACTCAGGCTCCTGCTCTGACTTAGTTAAGCAGTTTAAGTGCAAATTACCAACAACCTTGAGCCAACTTTTCCACCCAGACCCCCAAATTAAGGCCCCCTGCATTTTGCCAGAATGGGGCGTGGCCGGTGGTCTCTTCCGTTGTTGCATCCTTGCCTTGAGCTCACACCCACCACTGCGTGGGGCTTCCAAAGCCCTGGAAAGCCGCCTGCCTCCTGAGCCAGCAGGAGGGCGAACAGCCAGGAAAGGCTTCTCCGCGGGAGCAGGAAGGCTCCCTAGGTCCTTTAAAGGTCTAGGGAGAACTGCCCACAGAGATTCGCTCCCCGAAAGGGTCCGCGACAACGCGGGGAGGACCACGTGAGCGTCGTGGCTTAGCTATAAAAATCCCCCGATTGCACGAGTGTGGGGAGAGAGCACCGAGGCGAGACGCGGCCTCCCACGACACGAGAGACAAATAGAACCTGATACTCCTTTGTCAATGCCCGGAGCTCTGATGCTCCAGCCCTTAGGCGTGGGGTGTGGAGAAGCGTTGAACTTTGGGGGACTTGGCAAAGGCTTGCAGACGCCCGCGCGACTGGATTCCCACAAACGCACAGAACTGGTTTGACCTTTAGGAGAGTTGGAGGAAGGATAGCAGGAATCTCAGGCAGATCGATCTCCTGTCCTTCACTGAGAGAGCAGCCTGGGGTTCTGGAGCGTGTCCTCCTAGGAAACCAAGAGGTCCCCGAACTGCCCCCAGCCCGCGCATCTACACCGCAGCCGCCCTGTGAGCCGCTTCATTTCTGAGAGTCCCGACGATTCCCGCCGCCTTCTCCTAAACTTTGACCTGCTCTGGTCGCCCGCCGGGTCCCCGACTCCCCGCTGTCCCCTCCTCCCACGGTGGGCTCAGGTGTGGACATGGCTACGGGCTCCAGAAGCGGAGCGGGCTCTTCTCGGCGCAACCTGGCACCGCCCGCGTAGCATCCTCCACGCTGACCTACCCCGCTGCGGCGCTGAGCCTCTGGCGGGAGCCAAGGCAGAACTCAGAGGTGTAGGAGGCGACAACTGAGGACCCGAGGGTCCCTATGGCCGCTGCTCCCGGGCGGCTGCTGAGCGCTGAAGAGCTCGCCGGCTGCGCTCAGGGCTCCGAGCGACTCTGAGCTGCTGCGCCGGCGGACATCGCCCTCGCGGGACCGCGGAGGGTCAAGGACCCGAAGAGCAGAGACGGTGGTGGCGGCTGATCCTCCCTTCCACAGGGCAATGTGGCCGGCCGGTGCGGGCACCAAGCAGCTCTGTGCCCGAGACTCCGCGCTCCGGCGGGCGGCGTTCTCGGGCAATCTCACCGCCCTGCCTTCTCACCTAGTACCCGCCGGCCGCAGCGTCCGGGTCTTCATCAGCGCCAACCCTGAAGGTAAGTCCTTTGGCCCTGTTAGTCGGTCTGTCGATCTTTCCTTCGATCAGCACGGGTCCGAAAGTATATGGGGCCCGCACAGCCAAGTACATCCTGCGTCCCCTGCGCTCCCTGCCTCCCGCTGCAGATCTGAGAGCGTGGAAATTTTATTCCAATCACTTAATTTCCTTGAACTCATCCGCTCCCCTGCTGACTACTAGGACACACTGGTTTTCCTAAGTCAATCTAAGACATAGCCCAGGCACTGTTAATAGGTGCTTTCTAGAAGATTCATTCTGTCTTTACCATTTCATCCTCTTTGCCTCTCTTTCATGGGTTTCTTTTGCCTGGTACACAAACAGTAGCTATCCTCTGGTGGCCTGTAACTGAAAGGGGGTTCCCTGCTGTCACTAGTTCTCTCCTGGGTGCCAAATATTTCTCTAAAAGAAGAAAAAAAAAGAAAAAGAAAAAAAAAAAAAACAGGTCCTGCTGTAGGAAGGCCAGCAGAGGTCTAGGGAGCACAGGCTCTTGATGGGCCCAGGACAGAGTGGCCCTCGAACCCAGAACCCAGAACGGAATTAGTGAAATTAGTGCTGGACCACTCAGATGAGCTCATCTCAGTTGGGTGCTGGGACTTGGTCTCTCCTGGTGGACAAGCTTGGGTTTATAGGAGGAATGACTAAACCCTGGCAGTTCTCGGTTTCTAACGTTAACTTTTCTTTCCAGTGAATGATGGGAAAATGAAGAATGCATATATAGCAGTGTGTGTGTGTGTGTGTGTGTGTGTGAGAGAGAGAGAGAGAGAGAGAGAGAGAGAGAGAGAGAGAGAGAGAGAGAATTAACTTTTTCTGTACCCCAGCAAATCTCTGACCTAATTGGAAAAAAAAACAGTAAGTTTACATTCAAGTAATCACTGAAGAGTTTGATCCATTAAACACTCAAGGCTCTGTTTTGTTGCTGCAAAATTCTGAGAGGACAGAAACGGTAACTTTCTAGAAACAATCACTTCTGAAAGGGAGGCGTGCCCTTCTGGAAGTTTCTGATAAAGTGTTTGTGGTCACAATGGAATGTCAAAGCAATAAAATAAATAACACAGTAATTAAGGAGAATTCTATGCTTGGAGGGTGGAGGGCCTGACTGTCCTTCCCTGAGCTTACAACCCACTTTCTCAGAACCTAATCAAGGCAACCTGACAACATTAAGAATCATTCTATATCGAGTATGCCACAGTATGGACATGGATTGTGCATAAATAACCACAGAAACGGACAACCTTGTTAAAGTTAGGGTTCAGGAATCTACAAGTCTCAGCACAATGGCTGAAAGAATTAGGTTAGATAATGTTTAGTCTTGCAATTTTCAATTATCTGAAGGTTTCTTAAGTGCCACGGGAGTTGTTTGCCCTACTGGAAAGCCAACTAAAACTCTTGTCCTTTAAGCAAACTACTTCTTAAATAGTGTGAGTGTTCTGTTAATATTAGCGGTGGTTGATTTGTTTCTGGCTTTAAATGTGCCTTTTATGGGGTTGCATGACAATGAATTGATGTTGCCAGCTTATGTGGAAACTGAAACACAGTTAGCGTAATTTTTGTTGCACCTGCACCAGCATAGTACTCTTCAAACCCTCACCTTCGTTACACTAAAAACTTAAACACACACTAAGCACCGGAAAGCAAACACAAGCCACCCTTATTGGTCAACTGATTTTGCTGGACAGTTTCCAGGCTGGTCTTAAAGGACCAGAAATGTGAAGCTTACTTGATAAGTTTTAATAGAAGCAGGACTTGGAATTTTATCCAGATTGAAGAGCCAAGGGCATATTGAAAATAGGCAGAGATGGGCATTTTTAATGCTCTCAACCTGAAGCCTTAAAACTCCGGGAAATGCTCCATCTGAGGCAGCACTTTAGCATGGCATCTTTATGGATGCAATTTAGAAAGCGAATGCTTGTGTTTCTGTAGCATCCAGTATTAGATTCTTGGACAATACTAGAGATGAGGAGCCTTCCCAGTGTCAAATTAAGACAAAGGACATTATCTCATGTTCCCTTTAGAAGCAGAAACCCAATTTGCATTCTGAATAAAAGCTGTTTTTGTGTTAAAGGCATAGTAGTTTTTGTTTTGTTTTGGGAAATCCAACAAGACTTTTGCTGAGGGGACTGTTTTTTAAATAGGTATTGCTTTACAAAACTAGTGTGGAGTTGGAATTTCCCTCTCCACAATGACAGCAATAGGTGTCTTCAGAATGGAATAATTAGTTTCCCATGCATTAGCTCATTCAATTTTTCCTTCATCCTCAAACGACCCTTCTAAAGGTAGTGGACAAAGGAGTTCTTCCTATTCTACAAGTGAGACAACTAAGGCTTTATGCAGTGAAGCTACTTTCCTGGATTTATAAAGAAGAATGAAATAAACAGATCCCATAGGGAACTTAAAATACTTATGTTGCTGTTCTTTGCCAGTCCTGGCAGCATCCAGATCCCTGTAAATGTCTCACATCTACATGGCCAAATATGGTGGGTTCGTGCTGCTCAGCATTTTCTAGTTCCAAGAATACGAACAACTAAAAGGGAACATAACTGGCCCAACCCACTTCTTCCCACTAAGAGGGAGTCGTGGGACACGCAAGAGAATTTCACATTGTAAAGGACTTGTACTTCTCCAAAAGTGTATCCACATCTGACCTGTCTACTACATGGATGATGTTGGATACTTACCAGGGGAAGACAATCACGTTATCCGGACTTGGTTTATTGAATGGACTTCACTTAGTCTCACTCTCATTCATTTATGGAGTATTTCTTAATCCTTGGAAGTTTTCTTGTCACATAGCCACTGCTTCTCTGCTGGAACAACGCTTATACTTCTGTGGAAGAAAAAAAATGTTTTCAAAACACATACAAAATTGTCTACTGTGATTAGCATAACCAGCCCAAGCCTACCCACCCTGCATGAGTCTCCCCAGGTATTAGAACATAAGGGCTCTCATATCCCTTGCCTCTTTTCTGAACTATTCTAGAGTAAGTTAAATAAGACATTCATTCAGAAGAAAGGTAAGACATTGCTTTTGTTATTGACAAAGGATGATTGAAGCCCATGGTCCTTTACTGATCTCCTGAATTAAATGTTAGTTGGTAATCTCTGCTGTCTCTACTGAGAAAATGAGTATTTTCTATTCAACATGTGGGGTCTGGACTATCAGACATGCCACATACATGTCCATAAGAACCATACACTAAGTAAATTTTGTATAGTGCCTTCTCTAAATGCTACAAATGTCTGTCTGATGGCAAGAGTACTGAATAGTATGACTAAGAATCTGAATTTTATTCATTTTATTAATTTAATAAATTTAATGATAGAAACATTATATCATTTAATGAGCTTGATTACATATGCACATGGCTCCAAACTTTAAGTGGTTCCCAACCTGTGGGTATCAACCCCTTTGGAGATCACATATCAGATATCTTCTGCATATCAGATATTTACATTAGGATTCATGATAATAGCAAAATTATACTTATGAAGTAGCAACAAAATAACTTTTTGGTTGGAAGGTAATCACAACATGAGGAACTGTATTAGCCCATAGCATTAGGAAGGTTGAAAACCACTGCTCTAAGTGGATAAAGACAATAAACAGCTTCATATCAAATAAGTTTCAGTACTGACTGTGCCATCACTCAAACTGAGGTCAGTCTGTTGTTTGCTAAGGTTTAGGGATTTTGATACTGCAGCTAAGAGATCTGAACTTTATTGGAGAATGTGATTTAGACTATGCAAATTCAGTTTCCCAAAAATCAAATCCACAACTATACAGAGTTCCCAACTCCCAGCCAAGGAGCAGACAATTAGATCTCTTCCCTGGGACAGAGTTGACCCTTTTCAAATCTAAAACATGGCTGAGAAAAGGAATTGCAGCTCTCCTGGGAATGCTATAGAAGTTTCCGAGCTTCTGTGCTTAGATTTCCCTTCCAAATGAAGCCAACCAATGAGGACAGAGTGTGTTCAGGACTACTATGCTAGGACAATTTGCTATACATATGAAGAGAAATCAGGAATAAAGAAAAATCCTCAGCATTCATGTTTATGCACTTCCACTTAGATTTTCAAACTGGTCATATTTAACCATTCTTGTTTACTTTGCTTTGGTCATGTGACTTTGTATCTTCCCAGACTCTAATTAATGCCTTAAGACCTTCAGTAGGAAACTGTATTCTTCATTTTAATGGAGGCCACAGGACATTCTGTCTCAAGCCCACACAGGTTCAGTGTCTGCAACCTCTGGGCACTTCTATTAATTTGTGTTTCTACCCAAGATAAAGGAAGGTCTGCATCAAGTTCTGCAAGAGACCTACAAAACTCAGTCGCCATCTTTATTCTTACCTTTCTAAGCACTCACAGCTCCCTCTTCTGCTCTCTTTATTTATTTGCAAGAAAAAAATAGCCAAAGCAAATGTGCCCATGGACATTTATATACACATAGAGATTTCTTGATACCCCAAGAATATCTTTTAAAATAATCAAGAATCTTGAAGGAGAATATGCCAACTTCGCCATGATAAGCATTCACAAGGTATTCCTAGTGTACAGACATTAAAAGTCTACTGGTTGTGTTTCCTTGGTCCTTAGGCAGACATTACTGAACAAAGTGGGAATATTAGTTAACAATGGGCTTAATAAATTTTCCAGTCAAACTTTCTGGGCTTGACTTTCCAATCTGCCATCTAATACTACTTCTGAGCAACAAGTTTGGCACCTTTGTTCCTAGTTTCCTGATGCACAGGAAGGTAACAGCAGTATCTGCATGGATTAGAGAATAAATAAGCCAAAACACCCAAAGCAAGTACTGGCCACACAGGAAACAGGAAAAGTCTGGGTTTGTTTTTTTTTTATCATTGTATTCTTTTTCCAATGATAGCACTGTGTAGGTGTATCTATGACAGGAACGAGGTATGTATCAGTCATTAGTTAGAACTTGGCTACAAAAGAGAAAACTTTCTACTCTAGATGTCTCATGGAATTGAGTGTTTTCAAAAATCTCTGCAAAGCTTTCAGAACAAAATCAGGATAACACTAAGCATTTAGGTCCCATTGAAAAAGCATTCACCCAGAGGACAGAAAGCTGTAGAAGTGCCTATGGATACCAATAGCCAGCAGCCTCTACAAAATGACATGTTTGCTGAAACTCATATGTCAGGTACCAAAAGCAATAGGAGAAGAATTTTCCTCATTGCCTTCCGTTCAGATGCCATGCATGTCCAGGGAGTGATAGCATAGTGGTCCAGGGCTACAATTATCTGCACATTGTTCTCCCTGTGTAGATAGGCATATGGATGGAGAAAATGATATTGAGGATTTCTCACTGTCTGTTTTCACTTATATATCTTCACCCATCATCTTCAAGAGTTAGAGCCTCATGTCTGGCTTTGATGGGCCAGAAATACAAAAGGGCCCTTGCAACTGACAAGTCTAAGAATTTCCATGCTTCCAGCCCATGTTCTGAAATGGAGAGGATAGAACAAAGGGGTAAAAGATCCTCAGCACCAAGAAACAATGTGGAGCCCAGGAGGAAGCAGACACATGCATTCTTTCAACCAAGGATGCTCCTGAACATTCAATTCTAGGTGGATGCCATCTGGTACTTAGAACACAGCAGTCACCATACAGACCAGGTCTCTGCTCTTAGGGAGCTTACCCAAATCCCATAATGTATGCGATGCATGTCATACTGAAGATACAAGAGCAAAGATAGAGAGCAAAGGCTCAGTCAAGAAGCACCGAGGAGAGTCATGTAATCCAGCCAGGGGTGGTGGTCAGAGTGAGGAGCTGGGAATCTCCCCACAGGAATGACTAGAGCCAAAGTATGGAACGTGTTGTATATGATAATCAAATATGAGGCAAAGTGATGATAAGATTCCGGCAGGGAGCAGAAAGAAACAGTCTTTGTTACTCGGCAAAGAGTTTCCGGCTCTTTGAATAGGAACAGAACTGATATCTTGTCAAAACACTTAAAAGCTATGGTTTGGACCATAGAAGTACACTGGATACACAGATACCCATCCATCTGGCCTCATGGTTTAATGTCCTAGCTACAAATCTTTCAACATTCTTTTTCAGATTGGTATTGCCTCTCATTTTCAATTTAAAAGTTAGCTGCAGGTTTGGGGTCTCTGTTTCAGATGTCTGCTGCTATTAATCAGCCCACTCCAAGACATAAATACTTAAAACAACAATTTACCACTTTTCCTACTTCTGTGATTGGGAACTCACTATTCCATGCCTGTTGACCTGTGGTCTGGCTCATAAAATATTAGTTGGAAGAAGAAAGTAATGTATGTTTCTGAGGCACTGGCCAGCTTCCAAAGGGCAAGAGTGTGCTGGTGCGTCCAACTGCTTGCTTTACCCTTACCAAGGTTTGCAGTTGTAGAGAAGGGAAGTGAGGGGATACAGAGAGTTGAGGAGACTTCCATTCCAGAAGAGACCTCCCTCATGTCAGAGAACAGTCACCACTACCCTAAGTCTTTATTTGTTTCCTTTTGAACTTTCAGATACGGTAAAATCTATCCATTCCCCTAGACAAGTTATTATGCAGATTACAGCTACAATTTTAAAAGACACAAATTCAACACTGTGCTAAGATGTGTAACAAAAGAGCTGGGGCGCAGCTCGGTGGTATGGTGCTTACCTTGCGAACAAGTCCTAGAATTCAAACCCCAACAGTGGAAAGCTAATACAAAGAAGACAATGTGACATTAAGAATGTAAGATATTAACACCAGGAACTACAAATAAATTTCAGAAGGTGTCTATAAACTGGGAGCTTGGCGTGGCCTTGAGAATAGTCACTCCATCTCTTTAAGTAACTGAAAAATAAAATTTGTAAAAACTCTTGAGCTTCTTTTTAATGGCACATGTGAGAAAGTCTACAGAATAATAGGAATTAGCTGAATTTATTAAAGTAACACTGAGGGCTCATTTATTTTAAATCAGGATGAGAGTAATAGTACTTATTGAAGTGCTGGAAAATGCACTTTGTTCAGAAATTTCTAGCAAGAACTCACACTACCACACATATTTCACTGACTCAATGAGAAAATGTTCAAAAGTAATCATCTTTGTGTCTAAACATTGCATGAATTCAAATCTAAGGCATCCCAGAAGATCTGTTATGTAGGATTTTGGACATCAAAGATTATCTGTTCTCAAGCATGGACCAAGAGTAATGAGTGATCCAGTTTTCTAACAAAATTCTCTTTTAAATTTTTCTCTGTGTGATCATGTGACGTAAACAGAAATAAAGCCTGTAGGTTTACTTAAAAATCATGAAAGTGCTACATTGTAAAATATGTCTATAGGAAAGCAGGGTGATACTGGCATAGAGACATCTTGTATCAATCCTCTAGAGCTTTACCTGTCCTCACAATTTCTGTTGAAGCCAAAGAAGACTAATTCCTCAAATTACAATGTGTTGCATGATGCATAATTGGGCAAAGGAGTTTTATGATAGAAACATAATGAAAAGATCAGAAACAAAATGATAACCCCCTTCTAATGAAATGCTCCCTTAAAACCTCATTTTAAATCAAAACTATTTCAAAAACCCTGAGATGGGCCCTCTAATCAGAGCAGAGCCAGGGTGACAAGATCTCACTCCTCTAGGGATTGCAGAAACAAAACTGCAAAATAGAAAGGGTACCCTTCATAATGCTGCCATGCCAACAGAGCCTTTCAGAGAGATTCTTGCCACAAAATCCATTTCTTTATAATGTTCTTCCAAGTATCAGATACAATACTGGAATAGGAATGTCTTCTAAATTTCCACTGTGTCCCTTGAACTCCTAATTAGTTGGCATGGGCAGGCACAGAGGAGGGAGGAAATAAGTATCGCTGCCTTCACTTTTTTAAAATCATGAATTTAAAACACATGGCAAGTACATAGGTCCAAAAATACAAACATTGCCATTTGTAAAATACATGCTTCCATGAAGAGGCTGACTCAACTGGCAGGAGTTAAGTGGATACATCCCATGTCCTTATCAAGCATGAGCCACTCATATTTAGCCAAAAAGACAGACACAGATGAACTGGATGGACTCTAAAGGACACACAGTGGGAAAGCATGATGAGAAAGTGGATGCAGATTATGAAAACAAATTTAGATCAAAAAAGGAGACTTTTGAAGACAAAGTAGTTGGTACCAGAAAGTCCAATAGAATCTAAAGGCCATCAGCAAGTGGGCAAAGAATGTGATAAAATTTAATTTTCCTAAGTGTGGGAAAAGTAAACTCAGATTTTACTATGATCGCTAGGATCAGAAACTGGTTATCAGGGTTGCGGGTGAATGAGAATAACTTGAATAACATCTTCTCTGTTGTTGTTTTGGTGGTGGTGGCGGTGGTGGTGGTGGTGGTAGTGGTGGTTGTATACAATGGATTTGGGGCACTAATGAATTCTGAATGTCTTGGGACTCTTGTGCTGAACTCCCATGATGAAGTGGGGTGATAGAAAGGAACAAATCAATAGATCCCTAGACTGCAGGATTCTATTAACAAGGGAGGGCTGCCAGGATTGGAATCCAATGCAAGACCCTAACTACTCCCGAGCAATTTGACCTGTGAGCTAGTCACAGAGAGCTAGGAATTCTATTCTAGCAGTGTTAAGAACTTCCTGGCTAATTTAGGATTAGAACAGTGAGCTGGAGCAGTCCCCATTACACACAGGAGGCTGGTTTCCAGGTATGTCAGGGTGGACTCGGGAACTGCTCCCTTCAAGGAGTTATTCAGTAAAAATAAGGGATTAATGTGAAAAAAATGAGAAGGACCTAATTAATATCTAACTCTGAAAAGCAAGAATTGCGTATACCCCAGAAGTGAGGTATGCTTCATTTCTGAGTCAACAGAGTCATGGGGCCATATTAAAGCTGAATGGAAAACAAAGTAATGGTTGATTAGTAATGTCTGCTGGGGAATAAAGATTACCATTTAAGTATTTATCACCATACATATAGTATAGTTTTTAATATAAATGCAGTGGAGTGGGGGAGGTCAATAGCAGAGAGAGAGAGAGAGAGAGAGAGAGAGAGAGAAAGAGAGAGAGAGAGAGAGAGAGAGAGAGAATATATTAAAGAATTAATTCTATGTCCTTTGGTCAAAGCAGAGAAAGCAAGCAGACAGCAGGAGAAATTATACTGGTGAAAATAACTGGGAAGGCATTCTTGCTCAAATGACAAAACTGATAGAATCACAGCTTTCCAAAGGGAGAGAGATGTGTTGAAACTGTTAAATATACTGAAAATATACTTGCGTCAAGCAGAACCTGCGTGCCAGTCTGTTGCTAGGCAGAGTGGCTTCAGCAAAAGATCATACTTAGAGGATGGCACTGTAGAAAATGCTAACTAAAATAAGAACCAGAAGTTATTGAGGCCACTGTGTTATAAGAAGAAAAAGCTTCAAATGATGCAAAATTCTTTTGTGAGAAAAATCTAAGATGACCACAAAGACATGAAAATATGAAGCTAATTTTTAAGACCATGTGCCCTAGTCACAAACCTGAATAATACATTGTTTTAGTCCATTTTCTATTGCTACAAAAAAAAAACTACTCCAGGCTAGGGGGTATGAATTCATAGTTCAGAAGATCAGGAAACATCTCATCCACATCTGTTTAGCTCAGGTGAGGGTCTTCTGTCTTCATTACCCATGGCCAGTCTATTCATGGCAGAAGTTTATGCAAGAGGGAGAAATCACACCACAAAATAAGAAAGCAGAGTGATTCAACAACTGGATTTGCTCATTTCATAGTGACCCACTCTCTCGCTACCCAGCGATAACTGCATGAATTTCTTCTGAGGGTGACACCTAACTGCCTGCTGTGAGCTCCCACCTCTGTAGGGTACTGAAGTCTCTCCACTTTGTACAAAAGCAATTTAAATAATAATATTGGTATTACATAAGAAAAAGGAAAATGATCCAGGCCCATTTTCCCCATGAAAATATTTTCTAATTTTCCTCTCTGCTGCTATGAGAAGCATCATGACCAAAAGCATCTTGAGGAAGGAGGGATTTTGGCTTACTGCTTTTGGCTTACTGTCCATTAACAAAAGAAGTCATCGTAAGAACTTGAGCAAGAAAGTGGAACAGAAACCATTGAGGAACGTTGTTTCCTCGTTGGTGAGCTTTTTGCTCACATTCATCTACCTTTCATATTATTAGACCCACCGAACTAGGAATTGCATTACCCACAGTGGCTGATTCTTGCTCCATCTAGCAAGAACATACCCTATAAACTTGCCCTCAGGCTGGTCACATGCAGGCAGTTCTTCAGTTGAGGTCCATCTTCCCCTATGTGTTAACAACCAAAATTAGCTCTCAGAAGTCCACCCTTTGTCAACACCCTTTGTCAGCCAAACATATTTCTGTTAAACCATACCTTTGTTTCAAGGTCTCCTGCTCATTTTAAATGTCCCATAGTCTTTTTTAAAATGTTTGATACATTGTAACTCTAAGGTCTCCTTAAAAGCTCAAGCCTTTCACATGTGGCTACCTTTATTATCCAAACCAGTTTATGTAATTTCTTGTTCCAAGAGGGGAGGACCAGGGAATGATTTCAACGAGATCAAAGTAAAACTGAAATTCAGCAGTATATATCAATGTCCAACTCTGGGACTTAATAATGATTTTCTGGTTCCAAAGTGCTTAGGTCGTACCTCTTCCCCTGCTCTGCCACCTAAAACACATGCAGCTTGTCTTGAGGCTCAGGCTTGCTCCACACCTGCAATGCCCTGGGTGTACAACCCACGCTCCTAGCACCTCCAATATCCCAAGTCTCCAGCAACTGAGACTGCATCTTCACTTGTAGCCTCTCTTTTGGGACTCTGACCCTGCCACATAGTGCCAGGCCTCACCTACTCCCCATGATCCCTCAATCTTGCATCCCTCATGTCTTTAAAACCCTGTAGGCAACTCTTACACTTTGCCAAGTTCTACTAGTAGCTTGACATGTAGCTTTGGTCTCTGACAGTCTCCCTGTGCTGGCTGACTTTATGGGAATTCTTCCCTAAAAGATTTCACCTCAGTAATGCAAGGGTTACACCTTGGTAGTTCAGCTGCACCTAAAAAACACCCATTGTCCCAGTAAAGCTGGAAGATTTCCCCTCCACAGTGTCTTAATGAAAATGTGCCTACATATCGCCCTTAGAGAGGCTTTGCTTCCCAACTGAAACTTTACAATCCAGACCTGCAGTGTCTGAATCTCTCTCCACATTGTTATTTACCAAGCTCCCATAGAGTAGCCTGATGGCTCTTTCTATCCTAAGTTCTAAATGTTTTTATGAGCTGATAGATAGATAGATAGATAGATAGATAGATAGATAGATAGATAGATAGATAGATAGTGACCCATGACAGCAACAACCTACTCCACTTTCTATTGTAGCTTGTTTTGTTTGTTTGTTTGTTTGTTTGTTTTGATAGTTGTTTTTCAGTTGTTCTGTTTTGTTTTTCTGCTATTTTTTTTAAAAAGCAACTTGGGGAAGAAAGGATTTAATTCAGCTTACAGGTTATAGTCAGAATAATTATGGGAAATAACCAATGTCTAAAAGCCTAGCCCCAAATATGGGTTCTGTGTCTTTTCTGATTTTCTGTGTTCTATCTGATGGTGCAGTCAACAGAATCTAGATTCAAAAGAACTGAAGTAGAAGATTCAGACTTTAGCTCTTTTATACTTTAAGGAAAATCTGGGTAGGATCCTGCAGTAGAAACAATGGCAGGAGGTTGCTTTCTGAGATGCTCTCTGGCTCACATTCATCTCTCTTTCCTATTCAGCCCAGGCCCACCTGTCCACAGGGACCTGGACCCTTCTATATCAATTAACAGTCAAGGAAGTGGCTCCATAGAAATGCCAACAGGCCAATCTAATAGAGACAATTCTTCCCTTAATGTTATTCTCTTCTCAGATGTGGAAAGTTAGACTAATCATCAAAGCCACCATTTTCAGCCATCATCTTCAAGGTTATGAAAGAGCAATCTAAAATTAGGCAGATTTATAACTTAAAGAAAACTGCTGCGCAAGACCTTTTGCAAAGTGTCAACAGTTTTGCAAACATGACACATAAAGAGGTGAAGTCTGCGCATCTTTTGATTCTGTTCTTTTGAATCTAGATTCTGTTGACTGTTCCATCAGATATGAAATAGAAGAAGCATAAAGACAGTATCTGACCCTTCCCATAATTATTCTGAAACAATCATTCTTGGAACCCTACTACCCAGTGCAGAAGCCTCAAGAGAGAATCACTAACAACCAATACCACATTGCTCATGAGGAGCACGAGCTACGTTGGTAGGGGCTCTATATCACAAGGCACAATGACTGATGACATATGGGGAAAACTAGCCCAACATCTCAAAACTCTGCAAATTGCAGACTCAGGAAGAGAATAGCAGTAATTGTTCTAGGCCACTGATTTTAAGTTGTTACATTGCAACATATAAATGAAAGTAATAAAAAATAACCAGTGAGAATGGCTAAGATCAAAAACTCAGGTGACAGCAAATGCTGGCGAGGCTGGAGAGAAAGAGGAACACTCCTCCATTGTTGGTGGGATTGCAGACTGGGACAACCTTTCTGGAAATCAGTCTGGAGGTTCCTCAGAAAATTGGACATTGAACTACCTGAGGACCCAGCTATACCTCTCTTGGGCATATACCCAAAAGATGCCCCAACATATAACAAAGACACATGCTCCACTATGTTCATAGCAGCCTTATTTATAATAACCAGAAGCTGGAAAGATGCCCTTCAACAGAGGAATGGATACAGAAAATGTGGTACATCTACACAACGGATATTACTCAGCTATCAAAAACAATGAGTTTATGAAATTCATAGGCAAATGGATGGAACTGGAAAATATCATCCTGAGTGAGGTAACCCAATCACAGAAAAACACACATGGTATGCACTCATTGATAAGTGGATATTAGCCCAAATGCTCGAATTACACTAGATGCACAGAACACATGAAACTCATGATGGATGACCAAAATGCAAATGCTTCACTCCTTCTTTAAAAGAGGAACAAGAATACCCTTAGGAGAAGATAGGGAGGCAAAGTTTAGAACAGAGACTGAAGGAATGCCCATTCAGAGCCTGCCCCACATGTGGTCCATACGTATACAGCCACCAAACTAGATAAGATGGATGAAGCAAAGAAGTGCAGGCTGACAGGAACCGGATGTAGATCTCTCCTGAGAGACACAGCCAGAATACAGCAAATACATAGGCGAAGGCCATCATTAAACCACTGAACTGAGAATGGGACCCCTGTTGAAGGAATCTTAGAAAGGACTGAAAGAGCTTGAAGGGGCTTGAAACCCCATATGAACAACAATGCCAACCAACCAGAGCTTCCAGGGACTAAGCCACTACACAAAGACTATACATGGACTGACCCTGGGCTCCAAATGCATAGGTAACAATGAATAGCCTAGTAAGAGCACCAGTGGAAGGAGAAGCTCTTAGTCCTGCCAAGACTGAACCCCCAGTGAACATGATTGTTGGGAGGGGAGGGCGGTAATGGGGGGAGGATGGGGAGAGGAACACCCATCGAGAAGGGGAGGGGGATGTTGGCCCTGGAAACCGGGAAAGGGAATAACAGTCGAAATGTAAATAAGAAATACCCAAGTTAATAAAGATGAAAAAAAGAAAGTAATAAAAATAAAGTAAACGCATGTACCCGCTAATAATAAAGAACTGGTGGGAAGGCAAGGTCCTGGTTTAAAACTCAAGATTTGTTACAAACCTGAGTATAGTGTTTGGTCTTTTCCTGTTCCACTTCTCCTGAAAATTGGGGACAATAATGATTAACCTTAAAAGGCTGTTGTGGGAAAGAAATGGATATTGTATACAGCATCAAGAGTAGTTCGTAAAACATAGCAAGGACTCAGAAATTATATAGGAGAGTTTGTTAAAAAGCCATAGAAGATAGCTAAATGGACTGCAAGTGAGTGAGAATTATTTGAATAAATTCTTTTCCCAATTTCTTTTAAATTGTGGCACAGAAAAGACTAGTAACTCCAAGTTCTCTTGCCTCTGAAATCATGAATGCTTTTAGCTGGAAGAGACCACTTAAAGACATCATACTTTTTTTTTTTTTTATTAACTTGAGCATTTCTTATTTACATTTCGAATGTTATTCCCTTTCCCGGTTTCCAGGCAACCATCCCCCTAATCCCTCCCCCTCCCCTTCTTTATGGGTGTTCCCCTCCCCACCCTCCCCCCATTGCCGCCCTCCCCCCAACAATCACATTCACTGGGGGTTCAGTCTTAGCAGGACCCAGGGCTTCCCCTTCCACTGGTGATCTTACTAGGCTATTCATTGCTACCTATGAGGTCAGAGTCCAGGGTCAGTCCATGTATAGTCTTTAGGTAGTGACTTAGTCCCTGGAAGCTCTGGTTGCTTGGCATTGTTGTTCATAAGGGGTCTCGAGCCCCTTCAAGCTCTTCCAGTTCTTTCTCTGATTCCTTCAACGGGGGTCCTATTCTCAGTTCAGTGGTTTGCTGCTGGCATTCGCCTCTGTATTTGCTGTATTCTGGCTGTGTCTCTCAGGAGCGATCTACATCCGGCTCCTGTCAGCCTGCACTTCTTTGCTTCATCCATCTAAGACATCATACTTTTAAAATATTGATTTGAAACACAAATGTAACTTCAGCCCAAACTGGGAAATATTAAGTTAATAAGTTACTTCTCTACTAGAGCAGAAATTACCAACTCCCTATTTTTTTTTTTAAAAAGGGGGCTCATTTAAAAAAAAAAGTCTTTGAAATGATAGTAGACAGAGATCAATAGAATTGCTTTCAAAGAGAATAAAGTTAGCACTTCCACTTTTTAAAGGAAGATGTGCTAATCTCTTATTCTAAAAGTTATTATTTCTTTTACATGTAAAAAGGGTCCTTTTAATGGGACTTTAAGCCTACATAAAGACTTTTCTGACTTCTGTTAATCTTTTAAACCTCACTGCACAGTTTGCTTACCACAGATGTTTTAAAGCTAAATGTCATGTGGAAAAGGTTAGATCTAATAAAAAAGAAAGAAAGAAAAGAAAAAGAATAAGGTAGCCACCGTGGTCTGAGAAACTTTTATGCAAATCTAGTGCAATATTATAAAGATATAGCTACCTAGCAGCTGACTGAGACAAATACAGACACAGCCAAGCATTGAATGGAGATCAGGGATCCATATGGAAGGACTGAAGGAGCTGAGTGGGATGGAAGACCAATAGTGTCAACTAAGCCAGACCACTGGAGTGAGCCATTGACCAAAGAGCACACATGGGTTGATCCAAGCCACCACCACCCACCACCAGCAGCACATATGTACCAGAGCTCTGCCTTGTCTGGCCTCAGTAGGAGAGGATATACCTTATCCTATAGAGACTTGATGCCCCCCAGAAGGGGGAATACACAGGGGCTACCCTATCAGAGGAGGAGAGGGGGAGAATCCTGCAAGGGGGAATAGGAAGCACCATTTGAGATGTAAATAAAACAATTTTAAAAAGTGAAAAAGAAAAGAAAATCTATGTTAATTCCAAGTAGTTACTATTTCAAACATAACCCTTCAGTTCTTAATATAAATTATATCATATACCTCTGATGGCTATTGTAAACCCTTGTTCTCGTAAAAGGACATTGCTTCATCACTTTTGCCACAGGAGTGCATGTTTGGGGGATACATGAGCAAGGAATGGGCTGACAGTTCAGAGTTGAGTCTGACAAGGGTCTGCTCAAGCACCTGACCACAGTTCTGCCGTGCAAAGGATAGAGCAAGTAGAATGAGGGAGACACAGGCATCCAGTCATTCTGAAGCATGGAGTACTCTGGTTTCAGCTTTGTGGCTTGGTCTATTTTCAAACACTAGAAATTAATGTCATCCAGCTGTTCTCAAAGTCAAATGACACCACATCAAAGGGTCATGAGCCAGTGTCCTGTATATATATGGGATAGCCAAGGGAAAGGAAATTTAGACCTTAGCCAAGTGTGTTAGCTTTTACCGGGTTTTTAAGACGATATTTGAAACTCATTAACTGGTTATTTGTCCTGTGTTCTTATGGTGTAATCTCCTTATGTTTCTTCACCCGTGTCCTTCTGGAACATGAATGTGTCTAACTCAATTGAGAAGAACCTGGCTTTTACTGATCACAGGGGTGGGGTGGAACAGACCCCTGCTCAGGAGGTGGCTGCAATGTTAAAGTCACAGGTGACCCTGTGAATAAAATATACGGATTTCTTCTCTGCTGATGTCCACATGTAAAGAATGCCAAGGCATGAATTTCACTGATATCAGAGTATCTTAAACCTCGGCCTCAGGAGTCTAGATTTGGTGTACATCAGGTACATGACCTGAAGCAGGTGCTATAATATTCCTCAACAGCGAAAACCCAAACCCAGTCCACCATCTTGGTGCCTTTTCTGTTGCTGTGTTCGAATGCCCCAACAAGAGCAGCGTGCTGGCCACTGTGAGCTTATTCTGGCTTACAGTCAAGTGCAGTCCTCTGTGGTGGGGAAATTAAGGCTGCAAGAACATGAAGCAGTTAGTTACATGGTATCCACGGTCGAGGAGAGGAAGACAGCAATGAATACGTGAGCTGAGCTCACTTTTCCCTGTTTAAAAAAAATGTTAAATGCCTTTCAAGATATTAGATGTCATTATGACATCTTCACACAAAACATGTTTTAGGAGATTTCATTTACGCCATGTTTCCTTTTCATATGGTCCTAAGTCCAAACCCCGGGACTAGGACCATACATTAATAGGCATATCTTCCCATTAATTAATTAATCAAGATGAAACCCCATAGATACTCCCAGAGGCTAACCTAGATAATCCTTTATGGTTGTTTCCTGGGTGGTCTGGATCCTTTCATATTGACAGTTACCACTAGCCATCATGCTTATACTGACTATCTGATAGAGTTCAGAAAATTAGATCTTAATATAATAGCTATGAACATTAAACAGAAACAAAAGAGGACCTTTTGCTTAACACTCTTCCAAATGCATAGTACTTAAACCCTTAAAAATAACCCTAACTAATCTTGTAACTAATGAACTAGTATCTACCCATGAAATAGAAGCATAGAACTGCTCGTTGGATAGTGAGATCTTTAGATTAAGAAGAAGGAAGAGGATAAAAAAAAAAGCTTTGTGACCTTATTCTCAGGCATTCCTGCAAGTCTACTGCACCAGGGCCAACTCTAACTAGAATATCATCTCCCAACCACATTCATGCCCAAGAGGTTCCCCTGTCACTTTGCCTCAGGATGTCAGATATTAGTGTTTGACAAGTTCCCATAAATGTCAATTTTGAAAACCTAGTCCTTAACAGATGTTTCTGGAAATTTTAGGTGCCTATACCTTATTAGAGGAAGTAGGTGTTTTTGAAGGGTTTCTAGTTTGAAGGGTTTTCTGTGGCTGTGACAAAACACTGTGACAGAGGCAACTTATAAAAGAAAGCATTTAGTTGAACTTATGGTTTCAGTGAGTTAGAGCCCAGAATGGCTGAAGGATAATGTCAGGAACAGCTGAGAGTCCACATCCTGATCCACACAAAGGAGGCAAAGAGAGCACGCTGGGAATGAGAGGCATCTCACCTCCAGTGATAAAATTCCTCCCACAAGATCACGACTCCAAGTCCTTCCCAGAGAGTCCTAGCAGCTGGGACCAACTATTCAAACATATGAGGAAATGAGGACCATTCTCACTTAAACCACCACAAAGGGTCTCTTGTCCCAATCCCCTTGCTTCCTCTCTTTGCATCCTAGCTGTAATAAAATGAGCTGCTTCTCTCTACCACACACTTTTGCCACTAGAAGATTTTGCCTTACCCCAAGCCCACAGCCATCAAGGAAACTGACGACTGAATCCTTGAAACTGAGTAAAAATTAAATATGTGTGTTTGTGTGTGTGTGTGTGTGTGTGTGTGTGTGTGTGTTTATCTCCCATTGACTTGTTCTAAGGTATTTTTCACAAAGATTTTTTTAAAATCTTATTAACTAGGTTTCTAAGAAACAACCAGGGATACTTATCCTGAGAATCTCAAGTCTCTAATACACAGAGATCATTATTCCCAGCCAAAACAGATTCCATGGATGTAGCTCTCCAGTGCTCTGACATGGCCACAAGAGGAAGGGGACAATAGAAAGCAAAGAATGTTTTTGTACCACCCCAAGGAAGCAAAGACTGAGAAATGAAGTGCTTATAAAATTATGCAATCACAATGAATATTAAATCCCATGA
This sequence comes from Rattus rattus, assembly GCF_011064425.1. NCBI lineage: Eukaryota > Metazoa > Chordata > Mammalia > Rodentia > Muridae > Rattus > Rattus rattus. Next base: position 20,697,579 of record NC_046164.1, read on the forward strand.
ATTCCTCACCAAAACAAGGAGAGTTCAAGAGCTTCCAGTAAGCAACCTGATGACTTTGGGGACCAGTTGAGAACCTTGCTGCTCTCTGTAACATTATTATTAAGGAGCACATCATCCTGCATTCCATTTAAATCATGTACACTTGGGAAGTACAACATCAATTTTTTCCAAGGAGCTTTTTCCGTCTTTTCTCATGACACTTGTACAGATTTTATCATATTTGAATCATGAAATGGATAGGGCATGAAACAAATGACTTATGCTTCTGGTTTACACATTAGCTCTGGACCTATGTGCATTCTCTCTGCAATGTTTTTCTCCATTCGCAGAATGAAGGGGTTGAAAAGTGGAATCTCTGGGGCATCTTCCAACTGCAATGTTACATGACTGCTTCTGTGACAGCAGGGATCATTGTTTTCCATGTAGAGGAGAGGAGCATCCCACCTAACTCTACAATACACTACTACCTTCTCTGAAGGTAACAGCGATGTCACCCTCCCCTCCTGCCTCAGATGTTCTGCCTTGTTAGAGATGAGGAGATACTACAGAGACTGTCCAACAATGAGAAGACTGAGTTAATGAGAAACACGGTGGAGGGAGCTTTAAGAGTTGGGAATATACGCACAGATAATTCTTTCATTAGCCCAATGGCTGAAGCTTTCAGTGGGACTGGGTCAGTTCAATATAAACTCCTGGATAGAAGGGATTGTGAGGTGTAATCCATTATGAAAGAGTATGCAATACTCAAGGCATAAAGACTAGAGTACACAGAGCCTAAGGGCCAGGCCAGACTTGTGGCAGAAATGGAGTTGGAGATATTGTCCTGTGCCATTTCTGATACAGGAGCCTAAAGATAATCACTTATCTCCTTGAGTTCCCATCATCTTCAAAACTGAAAATACCATAGGCTTCCTATGAAGTTTAAATGACTTGTAGCTTGTGACACAGGATGATCACAATAAACTTTCCCTAAACATTAACTAGATACTTAAGCACTAACAGACACAATGCTGGTATGGCTCCCTTTCCTAGGATATGCTAAACTCCAAGTTCAGATAGAAAAAGATTGTCAAGCCTTAACCAACCAACAGGCTCGAGATAGCCAGGCATTGTCTAGGGATATCTTTTTGCACTGATCCTTTGGAAAGAGAAAGACCTGTGGTATAATGACACTTCTAAGGAACATTTCTATCTTGTTTATTTGTAACACAACAGAATGTTTATTGCCAACTATCCGGCCTCTTTAACAGGCTTCATTTATTTATTTCTTTTTATGTCTAACGTGCCTTTGAAACATCACCGTAAGAAGTAAGTTATAAACCACTGAAGTAAGTTATAAACCATGTTTTCCTCCTCCACATTAAGAACCAAATTTTAACAAAACATTCAGAAGAGTCATTCAACAAGTATTTATTGAAGGCTTTCCACATGCAAATTACTACTCCAGGGTTGGGGATTTAGCTCAGTGGTAGAGCGCTGACCTAGCAAGCACAAGGCCTACCCTCACTGTGCGCACTGTCTGATGGGTGATTAGTTTTCAATGTTTTCTATAACTATAGTGAATTGTGCAGCACTGTAAAGATTTTGAAAGCACTGGTAAGCACAATAAAGAGAACTGGAATAAAGGTAAGGACAAATGGTGAAGGACAGCTGCTCTCCCCTCTTTTTAGGAAACCAAAGAAGATGTGTCTGATGAGATGAAATTTTAGTGGTGAGGAAGAGGCCAAGGCAGATAAGCAAAAGATAAACTACCAAGGGGACCAGTGAATCCAAAGCCGGGCTCAAGAACCATGTTTCAGAGTGTAGCCAGGGATGTTCAGTGAACAGCCAGATCAAACAGAGTAAATGGTAAGTGGAGAGGTGGGTGGTTTTCAAAAAATGTAATATCCTCTAAGGGCAGACAGCAGCCAGCCAGAAGAGACACTATCCATAAACATCCAGGAAGCTCTATCTGTATGTCTGTCAGGTATCAGCTGAGATAGGAAATGAGATCAAGGGACTAGAGGAGGGCAGATCAGGGGAGGTCAGGGTGCTATCTCACCATAATTATTGGACAGAGGCCCAACAGCTAACTTTATTCACAAAAGGTAGGGATTTTTCTTTCCTTTTCTGGAGAAAAAAATACTTCATTAATTCAACTCAATTTTTAAAGTGATTTAAAAGTGATCCTAAGACAAAGTTCTAAGACAATGGCTAAACCAATGCTCACTCCCACCAACACAAAAAGGGGCATTTTCTCCATTTTCCCCAATACTTACTCTCTCTGCTAATAAAGCCATGTTAACAGATGTTCAGTGATACCCTACTGTGATTTTCATTTGGCTTTTACTTATGATAAGCCCCAACAGACTGTGAATGTGTGTGGGCACGCGCACACCACTAGCTCCAGAAGATGAGCGCTTCACTTCACTGGGTGGCCTCATAGCAGTTGATATTTACCTCTTCCTGTAGATGCCAACCCTTATAAGCTCAAACAGAGCTGCGTAAATTACATATAGCTTTATTTTTTAAAAGAAGCAACAAGAAAGCTTTCCAAAACCTCAAGATCTAGGCTAGAGTGATTGCTCAGTGGTTAAGAACTCATAGCACTGTTGAACAGGACCATGGTTTGGTTCCCCTCACTCACATTGGGTGGTTCACCATCAGTCATTTCCCATGGTGATTAGTGAGGTGTGAAACATATCTAGCACTGTCCTGGAACATAGTTAATTATTGTCATGTCAGAATATTATTGAGGAGAAGGAATAGAGTGATAGGGGAAATATCTTATCCTTTATAAACTTTAAAGCCAGAGAACCAATTTATAGACAAGAACCATAAACTTGAATTGTCTCTGAATTATGGATGAATGAAGGGAAATGATTAAATGATATTAACACCATAACTTCAGAGAACCAACTGGAGGCAACTGGTTATTGCCTTCTTTCTTGACCACTGACATAGCATGCAGTGCCTATAAACAGTGAGGGAAATAATACTTCCTGGACATCTCTGATTCAAAGTAGCAATTAGTGAAGGCACTAAGATGTGTGTGATAGTTACTCAGATACAGATTCCAGTTGCAGGCAGTAAATAGCTGTTCCATTCATTCCGTATTAAACTAGAAACCCACTCAAAGCAGTAAAGACTTAATATTTAGAGTTTGTTAATTATTTGCCCAGTCCCAGTTGAACAGTTAAATGTCTGCTTAACTCAGTGCCTGGGGTGAATTCAAATGGATGGATGATGTTTTAAAGTATGTATTAGGAAGGTGTGAGGGAATTGAGTGGATTTCTAAAGGCTTAATAATGAAAATAAGCCTCTTTTAAAGGAGGTCGGCCTACTGCCGATGGGCGTGTCCTTTCCGTCCTTCTGCTCCCTTAGTAAAAGGATGTTTTTCTAGCTCCTTCCACCTGAAATTGTTCTGTTTATGATTTGGATTTTTATAACCAGTTGACCTTTTTTTCCTAAATAGGTCATTTTATTGCATAGCCAGTAAACTGGGTGTTCTGTAGATTTTTGGCCTGAGGAAGTTAGATGTATTTATATCTGGATGTGTCCATATGTCAAACAAATATCTCAATCTGTATTTGAAAGCCATTGAGGGTATAGAACACTGTGAAATTTCCTGTTTCATAAAATCAAATAAAAAACAATGGTCTTGACATGTCACCGGATATTTAAAAAAGATCAAAAGTGAAAGGTTTTGTCTTATAAAATAAAATCAGAAATAAAACATAAGCTGGAGAAAATCAACTTGTTTATATTTCACTAATCTGTTTATATTTCACAAACAATATATAAATACCTTCCACTTAAGCTCTGTAAAGAAAAACTTGTATTTGTAAGAAAATTGTGTTTTTAAAAATAGCTTAACACAATACCATTTTCTCATCAAAATGACAACTATACACAAGATAAACAAAATACAAAATTTTGTCTTTGCAAACTTTTGCAATATACAATTATATTATCCAACTATCCTGGACAGTGCTTAGTTCTGAATGTGAAGGGTCCATACCATTAAAAGCGTAAATTGTCATAAGTTTCAATAGTGAAAATAGATCATAAGAAATTATTATTTTATATGTAGCTCAGCTCCAACCAGTGCTGCAATTTGATTGAGCATATGATCATATTATGAGACAGGAATCATAAGACAACTCATTCTTGCAAGAATGTCATAATTAGAGATAATACTTTGTAATAATAATGGCAGCTGTACATAATTATTTTAATAAAAACCACCTGGAGATATAGATGTGATGATATGCAGCCTTGTCACTTAACAAGGATATGTTCTGACAGGATTAATGAGACAATTTTGTCATTGTATGAAAATTAGTGTGTGAATAATATGAATTGAGGTGGCTGAGTGTTACTAAGCCATGCATTCTTGTGGGACCAGCATCATCTATGCATTTTGTCACTGACTGAAACAGCCTTCCATTCGCATATCTACAGTTAGAGTGATGAATAGCTGTAGACAAAGAAAAGTAGGTTATTTCACTCACAGGTTTGGAGACTCAAAGCTAGAATATATTGTGCTGGCCCTGGGAACCCATTTACACTACCACATCATAGTGAGGAGAAAAAAAATTAGGTGAGGACATAATCATATTGTGAGATAGGAATCATAAGATGACTCATTCTGGCAAGAGCTATCTCAGAGTCCTATAGGAACTACCTTCCAAGGGCTATACCCCCTTCAAGACCACACACTGCATCTCAGAAAGATCTCCCACAACACTGCATCTCAGAAAGATCTTGCCACCTTTTAACAAAGTCACACTAAAAACCAAGCTTCCAATACATGAACCATTGGTAGACAAATCATACCAAAACATAGCAGGTATCATGTGACACGTGACGGTAACTCTAATAAGATAACCCGAAATGAACCAAAAAGCTGGTAAGATTCAGTAGGTTTGTGCTATGTATCTTGATATAAAGACACATAGAAATAAGAAAAATGAGATTTATGCCCAGGGGCCTGTCGTAGGATTGTTGATATTCGCATCTGCAAAGTTAAAAAGCTAATTAATGAAACCAATACTAAGCATCAATGAGTAATTTGAACTAGTTTCTGCTGACTATGACTGGTTGCTAAAAGTTCAGCGATTTACATTATAAAGGTATTGTCTTGGGGAGGCCAGAAGTCTGGTCTGAACTGCATTTTGTTAGGCTAGTGCAAAATAGCTCACTGGCTGTCATCATCTCTAGGAGATATAAACAGATCCATGCTGCTGTTGGTCTGCCATCTAGACTCTGTCTGTGTTGCTTAGGTCATGGCTGCTTCCTCTGTCTTCAAAGCCAGCAGCGTATCACCTGCCACATCTCTTCCTATGACCTCTGTCCATGTTGTCATTCTCCTCTGGTTCTGCTTCCATGACTATGTCTCCTTCTCTCACTCTGACCATTTTACATCCACCAGATAATGCAGAATAGTTTTTCTTCCCTATACAGGTCAAGTCTGAGTCAAGTCTGCTGTGTCAGGTAATATTCAGGAATTTCATAACTGAGGTTCTTGTCAATAGTAAGGTTGCCAAAATGTTGGAACCTTTAAGAAAAAAAAAGAAAGGACTTTTCCCACTTCAGATTCAAGATTTTCCAAAGATGGCCCAGATTTCATCGTCACCTTCCTTCCCTGTCAGTCTTCTAAGTCCATCCTTTCTGGCAACAGTGTCTCACTTTCCCTCCCCTAATCTTAAAACTTCACTTTTCAGAATACTATCTCTCTTTTAACATCAATCTCAAAGAATGTGTTCTCCAGTCAGTGAATTTCATGGATGTCTAGATTAGTTAGCTTCCTTCTTTATGTGATGAAAAAAAAAAAAAGCAAATACTGTCTTAGTTGGGGTTTTATTGCTGTGAAGAGACACCATGACCATGACAACTCTTATAAAGGACAACATTTAATTGGGTCTAGCTGGTGGGAAAGATGGCAGTAAGTCTGCAGATATGGTCTGCAGAGCTGCAGAAGAAGTTGAGAGTTCTACATATTGATCCACCGGTAGAAAAAGGAGAAAAAGGAGACAGTGTATCAAACTGGGCATAGCCCGAGCATAGGAGACCTTAAAGCCCACTTCCTCCAACAAGGCCACACCTCCTAATAGTATCACTCCATATGAGCCATGCATTCAAACATTTAAGTGTATGGAGACCATAGCTATTTAAACTAGCACATACTCTGACCAAAAGCAAATTCAAAAAGAAAGGGTTTTCTTGGCTTCAGTCCTTCAGTGAGGGAATACAGAGCAGGAGCTTAAGCAGAAACCAGAGCATGAACATGGATGAATGCTACTTCTGGTTCTCCCTGGCTTTCTCAGCTACCTTGCTTGTTTGGTTGCTTGGTTGCTTGGTTGATTGGTTGGTTGATTGGTTGCTTGCTTGCTTGCTTGCTATCCATCTATCTATCTATCTATCTATCTATCTATCTATCTATCTATCTTTTAGATGCAAATTTACATAATACTGTTTAGCCCTTTACAGTTTGTGGTTTTAGTTATACAAACAGGAATTTTTTAATAACAAACAGATGTTTATAATACATGTTAAATAACCAAACCATTGATCCTGTATTGCTTTCCATGAGTTCTGTAGAGCCTGGTCTATTAATTTGTCTTTCTTTTCTTTTTCTTTTTTCTTTTATTTATTTCTTTATTCACTTTTGCATCCCACTATGAGCCCCACTTCTCCTTCCAGTACCCCCTCACACAGATCCATTCCTTCTTCTCCTTCTCCTCTGAGAAAAGGAACCCCCTCTGGGTATCACCCCACACACTTACCCCTTTGACCCTCACCACTCCCCCCCCAACACACACGCATCAAGTTATTGCAAGACTAGGCATATCCTCTCCCACTGAGGCCAAACCAGGCAGCCCAAGTAAGGGAAGAGGATCCACAGGCAGGTAAGCAGCAGATTCAGGGACAGCCCCTGCTTCAGTTGTTAGGGGACCTGCGTGAAACCAAGCTGCACATCTGCTACTTATGTGCAGAGGGGACTAGGTCCAGTCCTTGTTCATTTTTTGGTTGGTGGTTCAGTCTCTGGGAGCCCCCAATGTATCAGATTATTGACAATGTTGGTCTTCCTGTGGAGTCCTTGTCCTCTACTGGTACCTCAATCCCTCCCCCCAACTCTTTCATAAGACACTCAAAGCTCCATCTCTTGTTTGGCTGTTGGTCTCTGCATCTCTTTCTGGGTGGAGCCTTTCAGAGGACAGTTATGCTAGGCTCCTGTCTGCAAGCATAACAAGGTATCATTGATAGTTTGAGGAATTGGTTCCTGCCCATGGGATGGGTCTCAATTTGGATCAGTCAAGTTAGAATGATTGACCATTCCCTCAGGTTCTGCTCTATCTTTGTCCCTGCACATCTTGTAGGCAGGACATACTTTTTGTCGAAGGCCTTGTGGCTTGGTTACTGTTCTTATTCCTCCACTGAGAGTCCTGCCTGGCTACAAGAAGTGGTCACTACAAGATCCATAGTCCCCATTGCTAGGAGTCTCAGCTAGAGTTGCCCCCATAGACACTGTGTTCCCCCCTTCCCAAGTCTCTAACACATCCTAGAGGTTGGCCCCCTGCTGCCAATTTCTGTTCTTTCTTCCCTGCTCTCCCTATACCTGTTCCCTACCTGTCCCACTCCCCACCCCATATTCTCTCCCACTCAGTTCCTACCCTCCACCCACCTACAATAAACTATCTGAGAAAGATTAAACTATCCTTCCATGGCCCTCCTTGTTATTTGGCTTGTGTCTGTAGATTATAGTGTGGCTATTCTGTACTTTATGTGAATATCCACCTATAAGTGAGCACTTACCATGCATGTCCTTTTGGGTCTGTGTTACCCCACTCAGGATGACTTCCAAGTAGCATCCATTTACCTGCAAGATTCATGGTGTCCTTGTTTTTAATAGCTGAGTAGTAGTCCACTGTGTAAATGAACCATATTTTCTTTATCCATTTTTCGGTTGAGGGAAATCTAGGTTGTTTCCAATTTCTGGTTTTTATGAATAATGCTGCTAAAAGCATATCTGAGCAAGTGTTTTTGTGGGATGGTGAAGCATCTTTTGGGTATATGACCCAGAGTATAGATATATAGGTATGTAGTAGTATAGGTATATTGCTGGATCTTCTGATAGAACTATTCCCAAATTTCTGAGAAACTATCAAATTGATTTCCAAAGTGGTTGTACAAGCTTGCACTTCTACCAGCAATGGAGGAGTATTCCACTTGCTCTGCATTCTTGCCAACATATGGTATCACGTTAGTTTTTGACCTTAGCCATTCTAATGTGTGTAACATAGAATCTCAGAGTCATCTTTATTCACAGTTCCCTGATAACTAAGAAGGTTGAACACTTCTTTAACAACCCAAATAACCCAATTTTTAAAATGGGGTACAGAGCTAATCAGCTACCTTCTTATACAGTATAGATCAAACTGTCAGGCATGGTTCCACACACGGTGAGATGGGTTTCTCTACTTTAGTCATCAATCAAGACAATTCCTTACAAATATGGCCACAGGTAAATCTCACTTGAGAAATCTCTCCACTGAGACAGAAGACTCTAGATTGTCTTGAAGTGATATCTGAAGCTAACAAGGTCAGTATCCAACTTCTGACATTGTAATGGCATTGTTATCTACAAATGTGTTGGATCACATTGATCACTAACCTGGGACCCATGTGGCCTTCAAGCCTAATGTATTTGATGATGAAAAACCCCAATCTCACACAGGTATACAAAGAATTTGAGACATTGTTAACTCAAGAGGTTTAATAGTAAAGGACAAAGCAAGACAGGCACAACAACTGAAGCAGCATCAGTCAGAAACTTGAAGGGTCTCACTATTGTTTTTACTTTCTTGAGAAAGGTCTCTTAGACAGGCTTTTTAGCAGAAGTGTATGTAGTCAGAGATCATTCCAAGGTCAGATTTTACAAATTTTTAATGAAATAAAAAATTGGAACTTGAAGAAAAATTCAGAAGAAGAAACTTTGGACTAGACACATTCATTGGGACTCCCATCAATCCACTGATCTCTACATTGTGTCTAGCTGTGGTTTTATATGATGGCCTCAATTTTCTATAAAAAGAAGCATCTTTGATGATGAATGGTAACTATATTTAATTATGGGTATAAGGGTAAGATTTATAATGTAGTAAGGAACTGTGCTTATCTAACAAATTAGTAGTAGTAAATTATTTCCTGAAATCTGTGACCTCACTAGTTTCTGGAAGTTGGATGAGTTTCTACTACAAGTCATGATTTCCTTCCTCCTCAGTGGCCCTTGAGTTAGATTAGACATGTTGGTTACCATTAACTTCTGAGTGCAAATTTTCCTACCTCTATGCATTGCAAATCTTTCATCTCTGGCTTATAGATCAACATGGAAAAGGGGACAGAAAAATGTTAAGATTCAAAATACCAGAAATTCTGCTATGAAATTGTCTCTTTTAGAAATGCATGCAAAAACAAAACCAGATCAATAGGGATATTGATGCGGTGATAACATGGAAGGTGGAATTTTGGGGATCCCACCCTTGACCAACAAAAAAAAAACACAAGCAACTATTAACTAGTGGGAGAAGGACAATTAGCCTCACTCAGGTGTGAGACTCTAACTCTTTGTCCAATGCAGAATAGTCAACATTGAAACCACAGACACATAAACAACAAAAACAGATTCAGCAGGTTCTTACATATACAAGAATGTGTTCATGTGTGTGCAACAAATATAATCAATGAAAAAGAGGTTATCAATACCAGTCTGAAAGCATGGGGATAGGAAAGGTTTGAGGGAAGGTAACTGAACGGGGTGAAAGTGGTGAAATAATAAAAACCTATTTCAGTTAAAATCATTACAAACCAGAATAACTTTATCTCGGCTGACTTGACATGTCCAAACCTTAGATCAGTCATTCATGGACAGATAATGATGTATGGAAGCTAGAGATGAGAAGTGGGAAGCAGCATTTATTAGGAAGACAGGAATTGCCTGACACTAAAAGAAGTCTGTAGCTACCAACTGGTGTGACTTTTCAGAAGATCATCAAATTTATGGTGGTCTTAATTTGTATCATTGCTTATTGTAATATATATATATATATTTCTCTTTTGATGACATTAATCATATTTTGCTTTGTTTCACTCCACTGACATATTGAGTCTCTAAAGAATCTGCTTATATTGGTTTTCACCCCACTTTTCCCATCCAGCACCTTGTACTGTGCCACTAATATAGTAAAAATACAGCAAATGTGTTAAATTAGGTGGAAAAGAATATTTTAGCCCAAGAGATATCTCAAGGTAGCTCAAGGTTAATTAAAATAAGTGTTAAAAAATCAGAGGAATTAGGTGCATTATGAAGTTTAATGAGTTGAGAAGATTTTATAGCTTAAGCTGGCACTTGAAAGATGAGTAGAATTTAGGTAGGAAGAAAAGAAAGCACAGGTAATAGTGTGCTATAAAACCCACGAGGCAATAAAGGATACAGAAGGAACAGAAAACTGTAGTCTTGCTTTGAAGCAGCTTCCGCTCTGGGATCTCTTCTATGACTCTATTACTAGAAGACATAAATATTTCATGTTCACATTAATTAAAAATTGTCATAGCAGAATAGCCAGTTTTCCATATTTTTCAGTGATTCATTCAGTCGTTCATTCACTTATTGGGAACTTACTGTGATTGTTTGTGCAAATTAAGTTATATGACTCATATCAGATAACTTCCTGATTTAAAGAGAAAAAGGCAAAGAGATAAGGGAACAGAAAGCTGAGGCAGAAGTAGCAGAAAGCAACACTATCCTAGTTATACAGTCCCACCAGAACCAGCAGCTCTTATAATTAATAGCCTGTCTGCCTGTCTGTCAGGACACAAGAGACAGCTTCCATCTCTGGTGCAGACCGTTAGGGGCTAATACATTTATCTGAACTGCCCCCTTTCTAGGAAAAATAGCATCTTATTATGAGGCAATGGTCCTTCAGTTAAGAACTTAAGGATGAAACTTGCTGCATTCTATAGATTATCGAAATAATGGGCTAAAATTTTGAAATAATAAAAGTTCTATGATCAGGGTGGGTCCTGCAATGTTTCTTGGACTTAAAGCAAACGTAAGTGTGAGTGCTTGTCGATTGTGAAAAGTTGATATTCACATCATGACAACATAATTAAAAATTGTGACTGATGCCATCATAACAATATGAAGGAGACTTATGTCCTGGGATCTCTTGTCTGATTAGGGAGACAAACACAGAAGCAGAATATTTCAGCCAAATGTGATTCGTAGAGTGGAGGACATTTGTTCCTGGTTACATGGAACTCCTGGTCCCACTTCCAGACCTCATTCTTCACACCACTCCCCTTACCAGTTCCTGTCATCTACTGACATTCCATGGGCACTTCTCAATAGGAAAGATTGATTTCTATTCTTTTAAAGTTCATGTTCTCCTTCTCAATGCAGAATATCTCAGTACCCTCATCACCTATGAGATAAAGTCTGAAATCAGGAGCCTGATGTGCCAAACCTCTCATAATGTGACATTATCCAGCCAGATAGATGAGTTCTTTGTACCTGCCTCCAAATATTCATCAAATTAAACCTTTATGGTTTTTATCCTCTCCTAAAGTGTTCTCTTTACTCATTGCTCATCAAAACCCATGGATTTTTTTTTGCATTTCTAAGATCTACTTCCTGCCAGAAGCCATCCTCATTTAGCTATGAAAACCACTGCATAAGCACTGATTCTTAAACATCAGCCTTTCCCTCTATTTTTCCCTCTACATATAATGTGTATGCCTTGTTTCCAAATTCAGTAACTAATGAAAAGCCAAGGCTCCACTGCATTCATTTATAGATGATCAGCACCCTGCCAGCAAGACTCCATAAATATGCAGTACTGTTGGCAGCCAAGCATGAATGTTGATGAGACAATTACACATACAGATTAAAATATGGCATCTTTGTGCAGTAAGATCACTTATTGGCATAGGGGGATGTGCCCTGTAATTCCAGAGAACCTTAAAAGGCTATTTTTCCAATATTTACAGGGGAAGGGGAGAAACAAATAGTTTCTATGAAGAAATTGATACTCTGGTACCCATGTATAGAGTGGGGCCAGACCATGAGTGAGAGAAAAGACTAGAAAATGAGACTTAGGGAAGATACAGTGAATCAGACATGACAGGAAGGCAGGTCACTGAGTCAGGGTCCTGTTGGGCACCTGCATAACCTATTGGCATCAAAGAGTATTTAAGTATCACTAAAAATCATTTGACAAGTGGAAATAAATCACCGGGCTGTGTTTCAGTAACTGATCACAGTCCAGTGCAATCAAAGAAGATTTGTAATGAAGAATTTTAGATTTTCCCCAGCCCTTAAGGGATCCTTTTTTTATTGTGAGTTTTGTTTTCATTCATATTATGTAGATATGTTTAAGAATTAAATATCATACTAAATTAAACATGATAACCTATTTCCTTGTCTACAATAAGAGGACATAATTGCACTCCAATCACCAGAAAGTTTCTTAAATAAAAACCAAACATATTACAAATGGCACCAGTCACAACTGGTCTGATTCAGGACATCCATATGTTTGTCTCTGCCCATATTGCTCTCTGTGGTTGCTTGTAATTTATTTCAGGTGTGATGCAAGACTTATGTCTACATTAATAAATAATAGAATATTAGTCCATAGTCTCACAACTAACAATCCATTTATAATATATAGAATATGAAAATTTAAGATTTTGTGAGTTTTGGGACTATATTCACTTGAGTAATCAAACTCCATTAAATGTGTAAACCACTTCCATCACCTACTCACTACCCAAGAGACCTACACTTGTCCGGTCATTCCCATATAAGGCCCCCTCTTCCCATTTCTATGCATTTTGACTAGTTGTGGTTTTAAGCTTCATTCAAACAGAATATTGAAAGCAATATTCTTGTCTCAATTTTCAAGATTTTTCTCTTCATTGAAATATGTTTCAGGGGTTCAATATTTTCAACACTGTGTATTATGCCTTATAAATACACTGAAAACTGATTACATGTGATCTTTTTAATTGAATTTTAGGTTATTTCCAGTTTGAGTTTTATGAGCCTTTACAAAAAGGTCAAGTTTTTGGTTTTGTTGATTTAAATGACTGTGAGTAAAATTGTTGACTCAGAAGGTGTATTTAACCTTGAACCTGTCATTTTCCAAAACTCATTTGTCATCTGATAGTTCCATCAAGATATACAAGGAATTCACAAACCTTACATCATAAGATGACAACCAGTCTTTGAGTGGCCAAATTCCTTAGTTACCAACTACAATTTCTAAAAATGATACAGATGTTATGTATCTTGTCAGGTGCTTATCAACTAATCATCTATGCTTTCTGTGAAGTTGTAATCAATGATTTTAACTCATTTTGAATTAGATAAATTATCTATATTACCAAATGGTAATTTTACTATGTTATTAAAGAATGAGATGTTGTCCATAGTCTCATAACTAATAATCTTTTATAAAATAATAAAAACCATAAACATGTGATTTGGTGGGTTTTGAGAATGTAGTACAGGTATAAGTCCTGTGTCATACATGCATGTCAGTATGTTGATGCCCTTTTCATTTTCTAAGTCATAACTTTTGAGGAAAAGAAGAAGAGTTTACCTCTGAAATGTGACTCTGTCAGTGCATCTTGCTCCAGTGAGGCCCTCTTCCATTTTGAAAAAGCATTATTCTCTTCTACAGTCTCCTGGCTTCACTTTTAGGTCTATAATTCAAGTTGAGTTGATTAAGGTCCAAGGCAGATATTGGGATTCACTTGATTCATGTGGATCCATCTGTCTCTGTGCCACTCTTTGGAAAGACAACCTCTCCCTCTCCAAAGTTATTTTGATATCTTTGTTGGAGGTCACTTCACTGTGAAACTGTGCTTCCTTTCTCTGCTTTCACCCTGCTTCTTTGATAACCTTCTCTTTACTCTTGCTACACTGCCTTAATTATTTCTGTTGAACTAGTTCATATTGCTCTGAAAGATTTTTTGCATTTTCTAGGAAGATAGTTTTAATAGGTATAACTTCTTGATTTACAGGAGGTTTTTTTTTTAATTGCTTTATTTTGCTGATACTATTCCACTTCCTTCTCTCCTTGAACCTGTCATTTTCCAAAACTCATTTGTCATCTGATAGTTCCATCAAGATATACAAGGAATTCACAAGAGAAGAAAGAGAAGTCAGGAATGGTATTGCTCTGCTCTAGGGGATCACCAGCTTTCCTTTCTCTATTCAGTGTTTCCTTTCTTTGTTTTCAGACGTTTGTTATGTTTAGTCAAACTGATAATCTGTTTGCATTTATCTTGCATTTAAATTTCATAAATCCATATTTAGTATTTTTATAAGCTTTTGGAAAGTATTGTCTTATTTGTTAAAGAAGAAAGTTTTCTGTTCTCGACTTCCTTCCCCTGTTCAGGGACTCACATTTGCTACTCTAGTTCATGTTTCTCAGGCTCTGTTGATTTACTTTCATTCTCAAGTCCTCAGTCTGGATAATATCTACTAATACGTCATTCATGGATTCTTCTGATAGCTCAACACTGCCATTAGGCCTTATAGGAAGTTTTATTTATTGTTATAATTTTCAACTCTAGATTTTTAGATAACTTTGTCTCCTAGATATTTGATATTTTCACTCACTCTTTTCATACCTTATTAATTCATTAAATATCTTTCCTTTACTTCCTTACCTTTATGCATAATAGCTTCTTTGAAGCCTTTTCTATGGCATTGGAGATATTACAGGCAATTCTATTTACCCTGTAAAGTATATTTCATAACAGCTCTCAAAATTTTTGTTGGAAACAGAACATTCTAGATAACACATTGCAGCAATGACATAGTTTGATGTTCCATTGAAGTCCATTGTTTTGAGCTTCCTGTGTATTTAATTGCTTTGTAAATTATCTGAGTTAGTCCTATAAAACCTGTCTTCCATGCAGTTTGATGATGAGACCACAGCTGCATATATATATGTATATGCATATATATAGAGAAATGTAGATGTTCTCTTAATATTAAATATTAAATATTAAGCTTTATTTCATAAGGGTCTTCATTGCCTAGCTCTAAGAGATTAGTTCCCTTCCCGGTATGTTCTTTGTCAACTGCTCCTACCTGTGTACATACAACAAGCAATCTATTTAAAGCTCAAGATATTTTAAATTTTTGTCCACCTTTCACCTCAAGAATGCCAACCTTGAATAGGGATCTTTTAAGGTCTTGTTAAGTATATGCCCCCTTCCCCACTACAGTCAGCTCCTTTGGACAATATAAAAGAATAATGGCTGCAAGAAATATGACATGATACAAAAGGAAGAGAAAATAAGTTTACCTTAAGGAAATATGCAGTTGATAACTAGCCATATCTTAAACAGAGAAAACATTTTGCTTCTCTGGGGTTAAAGTCTATTTGTGACTTATCATTCACTTTGCTTTATGGTTTTCTGCTTCCACATTCCTGCTCTGTTTCCTTTCTCTTTAGAAGCCGAAATAAACAGATGTGGGGCAGAGCTTTGATTTTAAAATATGCCTCACCAATGGAAAGGTTGGTTTATGAACAACGATGAACAACAATGGTAAGTCTAGATGTGAAAAAAGGAAAGGAAGCCAACACGATTACTGGCTATTTGTCATTAGTCACAGTAGCCTCTCGAAAGAAATAGAGTTGAATTGTGAGTTTTGTAGTATAAGATCAGGAGTACAATGCAGGAAATGTACACTGTTCAGTGCTCAAATGTAAAAACATTTCTATTTTATCGACATCATCCTGAAAATAGCATTTACCTCATATTCTTTGCCAATTAGATGCTTGACAAGCTTAAGTTTTTGTCCTGATACACAGGAAAAAAATGAGTAGTTCCAAAGCCAAGTTTCTTGTGGAAAAAAAGTCCAGGTTTATATGTAGTTTTTTATACTTGTAGCTACCTCTAAAGTGTAATATAATTGATTAAAGCAATGCCTCAAGAACGCACACAAGTAAATCTGAATTTTTTTTAAAAAGAGGAAAAATGAACAACATGTTTCATGCTCATGTCTACAATTCTAACACTCAGGAAGTAAAGGCAGGAAGATTTTTGTGAGTAAAAGACACATCTGGGATAATAGAATGTGCCAAGCCAGTCAGGACAATTCATGGTGAGACCCTGTTTCCAACAAAGCAAAACAGCAAGAAATAGGGAGAAAGTATGCTTATGTTAAGACAGAGAGGTTTTCTCTTAAAAGAATTAATTCCTTGGAGAGCAAGAAGAATAGCTCTGGGGCTAAAAGGCTTACTGTGAAAGTACGAGGATGAGGGGGAGATGTACAGAGGGCCAGGAAATTGAACAGAGATGTGTACCAGTGGGGGTTGGGGAACTTGGGGTAGCCAACAGAAAGTCTCAGATGCCAAGAAATCAAGAAGCTCCCAGGACCCAATGGGGATGACCTTAGCTGAAATACCCAACAAAGGGGAGAGAGAACCTGTAGAGACCATATTCAGAGGTTAGTCACGGCTCCCAGTTGAGGAATGGGGCCACCTACACATCTCAAAAACTTTAACCCAAAATTGTTCCTGTCTAAAGGAAATACAGGAATGGAGCAGACACTGAAGGAAAAGTCATCCAGAGACTGTCCCACCTGGGGATCCATTCCATATGTGGCCACCAAACCCAGATACTATTGTTCATGCCAAGAAGTACTTGCTGACAGGAGCCTGATATAGCTGTCTCTTGAGAGTCTTTGCCAGAGCCTGACCAATACAGAATCAGATGCTTACAGCCAACCATCAGACTGAGCATAGGGACCCCAATTGAGGAGTTAGGGGAAGGACTAAGGGAGCTGAAGAGGTTTACAATCCCACAGGAAGAATAACAATATCAATGAACTAGACTCCCCAGAGCTCCCAAAGACTAAACCACCAACCAAAGAGGAAGGACCCATGGCTTCAGCTGCATATGTAGCAGAAGATGACCTTATCTGGCATCAATGGGAGTGAGGGCCTTAGTCCTGTGAAGGCTCAATGCCCAAGCATAGGAGAATGCTATGGTAGTGAGGTGGAAGTGGGTAGGTGGATGAGCACCCTCATAGAGGCAGAGGGAGGGGATAGGAGTTTTGGAGGGGAAACTGGGAAGGGGGAAAACATTTGAAATGTAAATAAATAAAATAACCAATAAAAAAAGAGAAAATACAAGGATGACAAATCAGATCCTCATAACCCACGTGAAGTTGAGTACAAATTTCTGTGTCTGCAATCCTAGTGCTCCTAAAGAAGAAGGGAAGCAGAGGCAGGAGTTTGTGGGCCAGCTGGTCTGGCTTATACAGCATTGAACAAGAGACCCTATCTCAAACAAATTGGAAGGTGAAGACAGACACCCAAGGTTATCTGGTGACCTCAACAGTATTGCATAGATACATAGACAGATAAATAGACAGACAGACAGACAGATAGATAGACAGATTGACAGTTATGCAAACACACCACACATACATCTGCACTCACACACACGAACCTGTCTTTATATGCTTGCATGCACGCGCATGCACGCGCATACACACACACACACACACACACACACACACACACACACACATTGTAAACATAAGAATTCCTGGAACAGATGAATGAGTAAAGAAATCTTTTCCATTTCAGAATTTATAGGATTTTAAGAACTTAGGGGAAAGCATGTGGGACTAAATAGACAAAAGGGCAGGGGAAAACGTTCTGCATTCTCCCATGTGATTTTCATGAACATTGGAAAGTAGGGACCATCTGTCGTCACACATATATACAGTGAGACTCAGTGATATACACTGAGACTCAGTATTGTTTAAAACTAGAAGCAGTGCAAGTAATGAAACAGACACAAAAGATACAAATTTTAAAGTATTTGCATTTCCTTTTTACAATTATATTTCATCATATAACATTTACTCATTGTGGTTATTATGAAAATATTTAAGTTAATGAATTTATGGATATAAAATTGTAATTAATTTAAACCCATTTTACATAAATACATTATCATTCTAGTATCGAAAGCAAGGTAGGGCTGAGGAGATAACTCAATGCACAAAGTGATTGCTTTAGAAGTGGGAGACTAGAGTCAGATACTTAGACCACACAAAACATTGAGAGGCATAGTGGCCCACCTGTACTCCCAGTGCTCAGGAGGCAGAGACAGTGGGGCCCCAGAGCAAGCTGGCTAACTATACTAGAGCTCCAGGCTTATCAAGAAGCTCTGCCTTCATCAATAAAGTAGACAACATTCAAAGTAGATGCCAACTGCTGTCTTGTACACACAAATGCATATACATGCCAATATACTTGTGAAAGAACATAAACACATGCACATTAACACATACACACACACACACACACACACACATACACACACACCACAAAAAGAATAAAAAGAAATAAGTAAAAGAAGGTGTCCTAACTAAACTAAACTTCATAGAACCTCCAAGACCATTTTGACTCCCCAGGGAATAAAGAACAGGGTGTGTCTTCTCCAAATGGACCCTGTTTTATTTACAATGCATTCAGCTTTGTTTATCTCCACCAATAAATTTTAGGAATTATGCATAACCCTCAATATTCGACAGTGTTGCTAATCTCATCATTTAAAAATAGCACCTTATTTTCATAAAAACAATTTAAAGTTAAAATCAAAACACATACTGACAATCTCTTAAGCATACAGTATATAGTCTGCTCCAATTAAAGAAAAACTCTTATCATAATGATTACATTATAGCTGCATCTTATTTTTTATGTAAAAATCATATGGTATAGAACAACTTAGTGTTCTTTCCTGAGTCTGTTTCACTTCCTAACAGTGAAGAAAATACAGCTGATTGGAAAGCATTTGGTACTCTTAACCTTCCTCAGAGAATGTAGCTTATAGCTGTGAAAAAAAGAAAGGAAGAAGGAAGGAAAGAAGGAAGGAAGGAAGGAACGAAGGAAGGAAGGAAGGGAGGAAGGAAGGAAGGAAGGAAAGAAAGAAGGAAGGAAGGAAAGAAGGAAGGAAGGAAAGAAGGAAGGGAATGTCTCTGAGTAAACACCAGTAATTTGATAAGTCCAATCATTTACCTTCTGATCAATCATAATCTGTACAGAGTGTAAAAAAATACAAAAGCTCAAGTTCAGCTCTATGCCTCCTTGTTGTTCACTATTGGTTTAGCAACAAGAGCTAGCTGTCATACTAGGCATGTTTGTTTAACATATCAGTATCAATGGTTTTGAGTCATTAGATTCTCCTTCCCTGAGTCCCACTTTACAAATACTTAATCAAGATAATGAGGATGTCTCCCATGAGTGTTCTTGAAGAGTTTCCTTAACCCCTCTATATCCCCCTTTCCACAAATGTCAAAGTTACATCGTAGCTCTTCCCTCTAGAGTCATTGTGGGAGATGAATTGTAGTCATCTGCCACGTAGATACAGGATGCATCCTAAGAAATTAATAATTATGTAGTCCCATCATAGTGAGCACAATGAAGTAAGCATACTTACAAATAATGGCATGAAATCACACACCAGAAAACAATGCAATCAAGAAGGCAGTTAATATCAAGATATCTGAGGCTGTACCACAGGACAGGACATACTGCTTTTCAGCAAACTCCATGTTTATAAGGATAAGAAATATCCATTCACATAAAGATGAAACATAAATATACAATTCAGTAACATGAGTACTAGTAGTTCTTATCAAGTGTTATGTACTGTACATAATTGTGTGATGGACTTCTAAAGGAATATCTGTAGCCTTAGAACACACCAGCATCACCACAGACATGTGAGGAATGTGCTCCCATGATATCACAATGGCCATATTGCCTCACGAATTTGTCAGCTTCATTAGAATCCGGGGACCACAGAACAAAGCAGGGTGTGTGGATGACTGTAATTTATAGATGTTAACAGCTAGTATTATTTAATATGCACCCAGGACCTTGTATAATTATTGTTATTCATAGGTTAGGCTGAAGACATAATTGTTTCCCTTGTTTTGCTGATGTGAGTACTGAAGCTTTTGTGGTGGTGCTGGGACTCATGTTCTGTCTTTCCTGACATCCTGACCCTGGGCACCCAGTCACCAGCTGTACCAACTCAAATGTACTGCAACATTATCTCCTGTCATCATAGAAAAGCTTCCTCTCACCCAAACTGTGGAAATGATCAGCATTCGTATTGGTAATATTTTATTATATTTTACCTAACTGTAGAAGAACAGTAGGCTCAATACATAATGAGTATAAAAGCAATCAAACTTTTTGACACGCAAATAATAATATTCTCTTCACTGTGAAAATTACTTGGGAAGTCAAAAATCAAAGTATCCACAGATTTGATGTCTGGTGATAGCCCGCCTTACTTCCCTTGTGGCAGTCTTTATATTGTATCTCCATATGGTAAAAGGACAAGTGATCTCCTGAGGTCTCTAATCTAAGAACCATCCCATGCAGAAGAACTCTATGTAACATTACCTTTGGAGTTAGAATTTCTTCATATCAATTTCAGAAGAACATGAACATTCAGACTTGCATATCTAGACTGAAGCCATTAGGGTTCCACTACCATCAGGACCCCATATATCTGATTGTGCTGTCTACAGCCCACATGCAAGAAACTTCTTTAGCCTTAGTTATGTAAAACTAAGAGGTGAAGGAATACAGTTCAGTTTGGACAACTCAAGCAAAGGTAGGGAATACCCACCTCCATGCTGATCAGGGTGTGATTCTAACAGTGTGGTGGTTTGAATAAGAATGTCCTCCCATTTTCTCATAGATTTGAATTTTTGGTCATTAGGAAGTGGTGCTACTTGACAGGAATTAGAATGTGTGGCCTTGTTGGAGAAAGTCTATTTCTTTGTGGGTGGGCTTTAGGGTTTCAAATGCTCAAGCTAGGTGCAGTGTCTCTCTCTCATCCTGCTGCAGATGTAGGTGCAGATGGAGATCCAGATGTAGAACTCTCAGCCACCTCTCCAGGACCACGTCTGCCTGTGGAGCACCATACTCTCCTCCATGATGAGAATGGACTAAGCCATGGAAACTGTAGACCAGCCCCAATTAAATGATTACCTTTATAAGAGGGGCTGTGGTTGTGCTGTGTCTTCACGGCAGGTCATTAACACAGAGCATGGCCATAGCCATTTTGGATAACTGCTCCCTAAACCAAGGCTGCACACCTGCACTGTTACAGCTACATGCTTTCATGCCTTCCTTCAGTGGAAACTAGAAGCAATATCTGAGAGAATGCTGAGACAAAATGGAAGGACCCTTCACCCATTTGTCTTAAAAGATGACACTGTCAGTATGATTTCAACAGTGAACTGTCCCTCTCAGCTCAACTCCACAGTCACACACTAACCTCCATGTTGAAGGATGGGTAGGACTGATCAAAATCAGAAAACTGCAAACCACCTTGAGTATCAGACAATTTTAACCCTCCGTTTTACATTCTACCCTCTCCTAATTTTGCAGTGAGGGACCAAAGCCTACTAGACACAGTAGCTACTGTCAGAGCTTAAACTTGGTTCACACAGCCCTTACCAAGATGAACATTGCAGCATAGTATGTGATATTAGTAGAAATAGACTATTTTGCAAATTATCTCTGTCATGTGTTTTCTGCACTCAAACAACTTTTGGCTGTTTTCTCATTAACTCCTGAATAGTTAAAAGAAGCAGTAAGGCTGAAAAACCATATTTGTAAATAATGATCCTAAATTTCTTATATACTTTTCAAGTTAAGTGATCTCTAAGACCTGATAAGACCTGGTAATATTATAATTAATTAAATTATAATTAATCATAATATTAAATGATTAAGTTAATGCTACTATCCTGACCAAATATTTTTCTATTTATCCAAGAATCATGTGAAAATACTACTAGGAATTGTTTTCACAAATTATATTCTCATTTTGCCCTATTAAGTGTTTGCTATCAACCTGAAAGATGCTAGTTCCTAATATTTACTTAATTTTCTTTGAGAAACCCTATACATTTTTGTTCAATTGCTATAAATAATATATTCTCACTGATCTTGGGTTAACAATGTATTTTTACTTCATTTGGGGTCCATATTACTATTCTGTATAATTTATCTTCACATGGTTATGCTGAAACTTTATATGCAAAAGATTGTGATTGGTGGACATTTTGATTATATATGTATTTCTTATTACTGGTATATATTTTATATGAAATAACAGAGTTCATTATACCATTTTCATAAAGGTATATTATGTGCTTTGGTTGTATTCACCACTTTCTCTGGCAACTCTCCCCATAAAACAATGCCTTTCATTGTCCAAATAATCTCTCTCCTATTCTCATCTCTTACATATACAAATTTTATACACGATTCTATTCACAAATACTTTTAAATCTAGAATATGCATGTAGAAAAAAATTAGATATTTGTGTTTCTGAATTCAGCTATTTCACTTCACAGGATAATGTACAGTTTAATGTTTTCCTGCAAATAATAAGTTGCTATTTTGTGGCTGAATAAAACTCAATTTTGTACATATACCACATTTTCTTCATCCATACACCTGTTAATGAACATCTAGACTGAATTCATGACAGGACATGATCTTTTCTATAAAAACATTTAGATACTATATGAATAAGACTTTCCATTGCTGTGACAAATTGTGTTAGGGGACAGCAGCTTGAAGGGAAAGGACACACACTGACCCACCGTCCAGATAAGTCAGCCCACAGTCCTTGTTCCACTGGCTTCATGCCCTGTAAGGTGGAACATCTCAGCAGGGAGAGCATGTGCCGGAAGCTATGATGTGATGATACCGTGATATAATCATGATAGACAAGAAACAGAGAAAGGGCCCTGCCTAGAATAAGACATATCTATGCATAAGTTCTGAGTGACTGCCTTCCTTCATTAGACCCCACTTCCTAAAGTGTCCAGGATCTCCCAAAGTAACACCTCCACCAGGAGGTGAAGCCTTTAAAACACAAGTCATCCCTGGGGCAGCTTCATTCCCAAACCATAACATAAAATAAAATGGCCTCCCTTTGATTTCTCATCTGGAAATCCTGTTTAAGATAGTAAGAGTTCATGCCATTCAGACAGTTGTCCTTTAAACTACTATAGTGTCACACTTAGATATAAGAGAATAATTTTACCCTGATGTTTTTAAAGACCCATCAGAAACATGAGGTTGGGGGTGGAGCTGGGGAGGAAGCATCTTGGTGTCAAAATAATGGGATTAAGTGACCTTAAACTGTTTGGATGTAAGTACCTTGAAAGTTCTGACAACAGGAATCTACACAATTATTTTCTTGTGGTGAGTAGGTGGCACAAATATTTTAACATTGCAGAGTATGGCCTTAACACGCGTAGTGGTTATGTTCAATGGTCATCTGTAAAGAGAACTTGAATTCTCTAATGTGCCTGGGTAGATGAGTCATTTCATGTGGCTTCACATGTTGTCTACCATCAGCCTTAGACACCTGTTTGGGAACCTCAGAGTTGGTTCAAGACAACCCAAGACCTGTGTTCTTGCACAAAGGAGATTTATTTGCCCTAGAGGGACAGAGGGTGGGCAGAAAGGACAAAGACATAAAGGAAGATGGGAATGAGAACAAGGGAGGGGGATAAAGGAGTGAGAGAGGGAGAAAGAGTATTTTCCTAGGGGAGAACAGACAAAGACTATCTCTGGATAGAGAAAAGACAGACATGGGGCAGTTGGACAAACAGCGGTCTGTGGAGGTAAATGGGGAAAGCCCTAGTTAAGATGAAGTATTTCATTTTAATTAGGTGTGTTAATTAGGAAGGCCAAAGAGGGCTTTTGATTATTGGACCTCAATACTTTGATAGCTGGATCTTAGTAGTCAGCCTTAGAAGGAGGAAGTGGCCAAATGAGGAAAGCAGCCTTGCTGGCTAGCTTTAGGAATTTAATAGTTTTTAGCAAGGCAGAGGGATTGGTAGAGAAGGGGAAGGCCTACCTAAGCCATGCCCACCACTCTCCAGCTGACCAGAGTCCCCTCAGTCATCTTTATCAGCTTATTAATGGTAATAGTGGTGATGGTAAGATTCTCAAGATAACATAGAATGGAAATGCCATCCAAATTACCCTTGTATTGTTGCATCAGGATTCCCGTAGTACCTGAATTAACTTGAAGAAGAACAATTGCTGCTTCACATTGCTGCACTACAATGTAGGGCCATGCAGTCCTAAAATTAAGAATACCTTCACAAGGCACTGACTGCAGATACTCATCAGGCAGAGGTTCAGGTTTCACTGGAGTCCCCAGGACAAGCACAAATTGCAGGAGACAATAAAAGGGTAAAGAACTAAGATCACTGCAGGGAATGGTAGAAAGAACTTGGTCTTTGGAGTACATCTCCCAGATTAAATCAAAGACCAAGTAGCAGCAACATTTATAAGCTTGGACAAGCTACTGTGTAACCACAATTCCTCATGGGGAAAATGGAGCTCACTGGATCACTTTCACACCATCATTGTGAGATGAAGTGAGCCAATCTGTGCACATGAAGATGCTTGGCATAGCACCACACAAGTTAATGTTTTGAACATTAACTATGAATTTCTGTACACAGACAAATATTGAATATGATCATTTTCTCACAAACCTTAACTTAGTGACCTTAAAGGAAAAAAATCAATGTGAGAGAGATAGGCAATGGTCTAGTGTGAAATGTTTTATGTGGAGCCTTTATGTCACCAGGAATAAAGCCAGAGCAAGGAAAATGAATTTCTCACTTTGGCCTTCTGCAAATGCCTCTTGTTCCAGGAGCACTTTAGCCAGTATCACTTAACCCCAAGGTGAAAATGAATACAGCAAGAGAGAGAGAAACAGTTGTTAAATTTATTACAGTAACCAAGCTATCAAATTAAACTTGTTATTTATAGTGTTTCTAATTGTCAGCCTAATTTATATATTAATATTTCAGGACAGTGTGTGCAGAAATTTAATCAGCTTACCATCATTTCCATGAAGATTTAGTGGGTACATTCTAAAATGTCTGCTGCCTGATCTCTCAGGGGTCACAAGCACAAGGAGGGGAAATGTAAAGGGGGTTATGTAACCTCAGGTTGCCTGTTTGACTCCATTGTTTGACTTCCTAAATCATTTGAAAAAATCAAATAAAAAAAATAAATAAATCTTGGATTTAGAGCACTTGCCTAGCAAGGGCAAAGTCCTGGGTTCCATTGTCAGCTCCAAAGTTGCAGGGTGTGTGTGTGTGCGCGTGTATCTCTCTGTCTGTCTGTGTGTGTGTTTGTGTGTCTGTGTCTGTGTGTGTTTATGTGTCTGTGTGTGTGCTGTGTGTGTATGAGTGTATATTATGTGTGTGTGTGTGCTGTGTGTATGAGTGTATATTATGTGTGTGTCTGTGTGTGTGCCTGTGTGTGTATGTGTGCATGTGTGTGTGCGTGTGTGTGTGTGTGTCTGTCTGACTGTCTGTGTGTGTGTTTGTGTATGTGTGTGTCTGTGTTTGTGTGTGTGTTTATGTGTCTGTGTGTGTATGAGTGTGTATTATGTGTGTGTGTCTGTGTGTGTATGTATGTGCATGTGTCTGTGTATGTGTCTGTGTGTGTATGTATGAGTGTGTATGCTACTGACTCCAACTCTCCAACAGAAACAGAGCTGAACTCTAAGCAAAAAAGCAGAAACCTTAAAATCTGTGTCCGATGACTTCTCATTACTTTTCTTTGTTAATTCCATAGATAGTTCACACTAAATATTTTAACCCTAACTTTGGAGCTGAGGACCGAACCCAGGGCCTTGTGCTTGCTAGGCAAGCGCTCTGCCACTGAGCTAAATCCCCAACCCTACTTAGAATTCATTGTACACAATCCCAACCACCACACTTCCTCTCCTCGAGGGTGCAGGCATTATGTACAGGGCACTCGGCTACAACACAGAACTGTTCTACTCTTTGCAGTTGGTGCATTTTGCCAGGGCAAAGTGAACCACGTGATAAGAAAGCCAAAGAAGCCGATTCTGCTTTGGAATGCATGTTAATATGCAATTACAAACTAAAAGTCATCTCAGCTGAAGATGCTGTGCCAGAAATGCATCATTCTTCATACCAGGTCCAGTGCCGCAGTCTACTTAAAGCTGACAAATGATATTATTCCTTCATGAGGAATGTCCTGGACCCTGAAACAAAAACAAAATTACAACCTTGTCTGCTGCTGATTCCTCCCACTTCTGTTGCTAAGCCTACCCACTACCACTCTTTCTCCTCTTCGAAATTATGATGAAAATCTACATTTCTAAAACATTAGACTTCTTGCTGTGGTCTTTTGTTTCTGTTACTTTTAAAGATTTATTTTTTTATTTTTTTTATTTTTTTATATATCTATCTAACATTCTCTGTGTCTCTGTTGTGTATGTGTATGTGTGTGTGTGCATGCGTGTGCATGAACTCACACACGTGCATGCACATGTGTTCACACACATGGGTGAGGGTGCCTTTGAAGGGCAGCAGAGAGAGTATCCGATAACACTGAAGACATATGTGGTTGTGATCTGCCCAATGTGGATTTGGGAACTGAACTTGAGACCTCAGTAAAAGCAATACACGTTCTTAACCACACAGCCATCTCTCCAGGATCTCATGTTTTTGAGACATGATTTTACTAATCCTGAGCTAGCCTTTAACTCATGACCTTCAGCCTCAACCTCTTGAGTTCTGAGGTTGTAGTCCTGCACATGACTCTTGGCTAATGTGTTGAAAGCAGTTTCTATACATTCTAGTAATTCTATAGGCATTTACTGAATTAATGAATTAGCCCATCAATAATAGATAACAGGACTTTCCTTATTATCCTGACATTTTTAGAACCACTTAATCCTATCCTTTCATTCACAATTGAAATTCTGAGTATAGCTGAAGGAGAACTCAACTCTTAACTTTTGGGTGCTAATGTACCTCCATCTAGATGAGGCCAGGCAATCATTTTTATAAGGTTTTGTATTGTTTTTATAATGTTTTGTGCTAAAGAATTTCCAGCATCCATTAATGCTAAAAACAATTTCCAGCAAACACTTACATAACCAACCAGTTTGATGATTAACATTTTATATATTTCTTTTATCATAGGTCTTTCTCTTCATCCAATTTCTTTTTATTAGTGCATTTCCAAATACATGGCAATAATCACTACCCACCACATTTAAACGTTCCTGCACTTACAGAAGAACTCAGAGTGCATCCATGATTCTTTTTATTTGTTAGGTCAAGTTTACATACAATAAATATGCAATTCCTAAATATGGAGGTTTTGCAAAATGCTTGCATCAGCATAACCCAGAAGAGAAGAGCCCAAAGCAGAGCACAGAACATTCTAATTGACCCCAAATTCCTTCTGCTTCATTGCCTGTGAGCCCAAGACTCACTCTGAGGGACAACCACAGCTCTGAATTTTACCAATGTTTATTAGTTTCAAGATACTAGCTTTTAATTAGTAATTTTCCATAAAGTTGTTGATTGTTTTGGTGCACACTAAGAATATCTTGCCTAACCAACAGATTGGGAAAAGATATTTACCAATCCTACAACTGATAGAGGGCTTATATCCAAAATATACAAAGAACTTAAGAAGTTAGACTGTAGGGAGACAAATAACCCTATTAAAAAATGGGGATCAGAGCCAAACAAAGAATTCACCACTGAGGAATGCCGAATGGCTGAGAAACACCTAAAGAAATGTTCAACATCTTTAGTCATAAGGGAAATGCAAATCCAAACAACCCTGAGATTCCACCTCACACCAGTGAGAATGGCTAAGATCAAAAACTCAGGTGACAGCAGATGCTGGTGAGGATGTGGAGAAAGAGGAACACTCCTCCATTGTTCGTAGGATTGCAGACTGGTACAACCATTCTGGAAATCAGTCTGGAGGTTCCACAGAAAACTGGACATGGCACTACCTGAGGACCCAGCTATACCTCTCTTGGTCATATACCCAAAAGATGCCCCAACATATAAAAAAGACACATGCTCCACAATGTTCATAGCAGCCTTATTTGTAATAGCCAGAAGCTAGAAAGAACCCAGATGCCCTTCAACAGAGGAATGGATACAGAAAGTGTGGTACATTTACACAATGGAATACTACTCAGCTATCAAAAACAAATGACTTTATGAAATTCATAGGCAAATGGATGGAACTGGAAAATATCATCTTGAGTGAGGTAACCCAATCACAGAAAAACACACATGGTATGCACTCATTGATAAGTGGATATTAGCCCAAGTGCTTGAATTACCCTAGATGCACAGAACACATGAAACTCAAGAAGGATGACCAAAATGTGAATGCTTCACTCCTTCTTTAAAAGGGGAACAAGAATACCCTTGGCAGGGAATAGGGAGACAAAGTTTAGAACAGAGGCAGAAGGAACACCCATTCAGAGCCTGCCCCACATGTGGCCCATACATATACCCCAACTAGATAAGATAGATGAAGCAAAGAAGTGCAGGCCAACAGGAACCGGATGTAGATCTCTCCTGAGAGACACAGCCAGAATACAGCAAATACATAGGCAAATGCCATCATTAAACCACTGAACCGAGAACGGGACCCCCGTTGAAGGAATCTTAGAAAGGACTGAAAGAGCTTGAAGGGGCTTGAGACCCCATAAGAACAACAATGCCAACCAACCAGAGCTTCCAGGGACTAAGCCACTACCCAAAGACTGACCCTGGACTCCAACTGCATAGGTAGCAATGAATAGTCTAGTAAGAGCACCAGTGGAAGGGGAAGCCCTTGGTCCTGCCAAGACTGAACCCCCAGTGAACGTGATTGTTGTGTCGAGGGTGGTAATGGGAGGAGGATGTGGAGGGGAACACCTATATAGAAGGGGAGGGGTAGGGGTTAGGGGGATGTTGGCCTGGAAACCAGGAAAGGAGTAACAATTGAAATGTAAATAAGAAATAACCAATTTAATAAAGATGGAGAAAAAAAGAATATCTTGCCTAAAGACAGAGAATAACCCATTTTCTTTTTTTTTTAGTTTAAAATTTTTTAATTGCTTCACACATGAGCACTATATTTTTGATATTTTTTTTATTATTGGCTTAGATCAATAAATACCTAAATATTACTCATAAATGAATACAAGGACAGTCATAAACCAGGTAAGCATTTGCCAGGATTGCAAGTTGAAGGAAGTTTAATGTGGTAACTCATTTCTTCTATTTTAGCCTTTCGTTTGGCTCCTGTTAATAAGGCTAAAAAGACTAACGTAATTGGGATTGATTCCTCAGTTAAATGTGTATCAAATACCCCTTGTTATGGCTAAACTATTGAGAAACCAACAAGTCTCAGTCTCCCAACATATAAATTCTAATAGCACACCTCATCCTTGCATCCTTTTACCCAAAACAGTATATTTTTAACATTAGTACTACTTCTCCCCATTGCAACTTCTCTCACAGAGTCCCAACTACCTCTCCAACTTAGTCTTTAGTTATTAATGGTACATACATAAGTGTGTGTGTGTGTGTGTGTGTGTGTGTGTGCATGTGTGTGTGTGTGCATGTGTGTGTGTGTATGTGTGTGTGTGTAAAACCAACTAGATCTACTTAGTGATTCTACCTCTTCCCCCTACCCCTGACGTCGCACAGCCATAAATTACCTATAACTCTTCAATTTAAGTGTAGAGCCTTGTGACATTTCTGTCATCCTTGTTAGGACATCAACTAGGTTTGTCATTATGACTGTCTTGTTAGCTAACCATATTGTTGCGATTTCATGGGTGTGGCTTCTCCTTTATGTCTAAAAGACACTGTAGCATCAGGCAGGCATCCTGGACCTCTGCTTCAATGTTTTAACTGTTTCTTCCTCAATGTTTCCTGAACCATAGATGTAGAGGTTGCATTGTAAATGTTAGATTAGAGGTGGGTACCCCATGGTCATTTATTATCTATATTTCCAACAGTTAGGTATATCTGTAATAGTCTCATTTTGTTACAAAAAAAAAGAAGTGTTTTTAGATTATGAGTGAAAGCTACACTTAACCTGTGAGTGTAAGGTTAAGTATTTACAAATATAATTAGAACTCATATTGATGTAGGAAAATAGCAGGACTCTCTTCAAGAGTCTATGACATCTCTAGCTATGGATAGTTAGTTAGGTCTACAGTGCAAGCGTTAATTCCCTCCTATCAAGTAGGTCTTAAGTACAATTAGGTGACTGTCAGTTAACCCAAGATAAAACTGTTGCAATTACAACAATTAGGAACTGTACTGTACAATTAGGAATATCTTGTCATGTTCATCATTCCTGTGGTCCACAGGCTTTACAGCAAGGTAGGACTAGTGATTGATTTTTCCCTCTTGGCAGCATGCACAGCACCCTCAGAGCTAGTTCTCAGGTAGGAGGCTTACAAGTCAATTCCATCTCAATTCCTTCACATTCTGTATTAGAAATGTGTGGTGGGGGCTGGGGATTTAGCTCAGTGGTAGAGCGCTTACCTAGGAAGCACAAGGCCCTGGGTTGGTCCCCAGCTCCAAAAAAAAAAAAAAAAAAAAAAAAAAAAGAAATGTGTGGTGTATTCAGCAATAGGGTCTTGCCTTCATTTCCTGGGAAGATAATGGGAGCAGTTTACACTTTTTGGAAGTGTCTTGAACTGTCCTGGACCAACAATTCAAAAGTAGGATAAATGTCAGTTGTATTCCCTCAGAGATAGGATGAAATGAGTGCTGTACCCAAGTTGTGAGAATACACAGCTTGGGCTGAGTCCAAAGCACTTCCTCCTCTGTTCTAACTATCCCTAGACGTAGACCTGGAAGCTAATCTTCCTAGCTGAATTTCATTCTGGCTTCTCTTGGCTTCTGACTGAATTTCTCTGCTTGACCTTATACTATCTTTGACAATGTGTATTAATCTTCTGGCTCCTTCTCATTCTCTGGCTCATTCTTTCTTCGTCCATGTCTAGCATGTTCTCTCTGTAACCTGTCTCTGTAAAACTGTCCTAGTAGAATGCCATATACACACACATACCACTACATCACTTATCTCTCCCTCTGCTCTTAAGTAATCTCTCTTCCTCTGCTGTTCTCATGTAAATTGGGTGTATCTTATATTTAGTTCATTCTGTCAAATCTTTCTCTGATTCGTCACTTTGTCTGGCCTCAATTAGCTCACTTTCAAACATAGCTGCTTCCTTCTACAAACTAACCTTACCTTCATTGTTAGGAATTGTTAGGTATATACTAAGGTTTTGCCTGCATTCTGGCCAGATCATATATTTGGATGTGAACCCTTGCCAGAGCAGCCATGTTGCTGGATTAAAATTCCTCTACAAATAGTTTTTCCATGCCTATCACTGAGATTTGGGACATATAGTATATAGCCCTTTCAAGAATCGCTCTCACCTTGTGTGTGATAACTCACAAGGTGGGCACTGTAATTTTAATGTTGTAGTAATCCTCAGCCATGAAGTTATTTTCATTTCTACTTCATAACTGTAATTTTGCTATTGTTATGAATCATAATATAAATACCATACATGCAGGATATCTGATATGCAACCCCTGCAAAAAGATTGTTTGAAACCCAAAGGGGTCGTGATCCACAGGATGAGAAGAATTGCCTTAAAGCATATGAGTCATGCATGACTCTGATGTAATGGAAACTCATCTAAAAGCACCTCTGGCAACAGTGGAATCCTGAGGAAAAGTCTAAAAGGTACCATGGGGAAACTGGGAACAAATCCAGAAATCAGAACATATAGTGGGGACCAGCATACTAATGAGCAGGTCACCAACCCTGGAGGAATTTACTGATTCAAATAACTGTGGGTAACTGAGGATGTGGTTCAATGGTAAAGTGCTGGCAGCATAATCAAAAGAACCTGAGTTCAGATGCCCAGGACCCATGTAAAAGCCAGGTGTGTCAGTAAATGTCTATAACTCCAGTGCTGACAGAGAGACAAGCAGTGGAGGGCACAGAGAGACAAGCAGATCCCAAGGACTGACTCAACAAACCTAGCCAGAGCAGCTGTATGCTCAACATTTCACTGTCTCAAAGAAGAAAGTGGAGAGCAATCAGGACAGAGGTATAGAGCTCTTGCTTATACTGATGCACACACTTTGACCAATATACAAACACACAGAGAGAGAGAGAGAGAGAGAGAGAGAGACAGAGAGAGACAGAGAGACAGAGAGACAGAGAGAGACAGAGAGACAGAGAGACAGAGAGACAGAGAGACAGAGAGAGAACACACACACAAAGAAAGAGAGCAACTAATATATATACACACAAAGCAAGCACAAACACACATACACATACACATGCACACACGCACACACACACGCACACACGCACACACACACACACACACAGAAAGAGAGCAACTATATGCATACACACACGCAAAGCAACCACAAGCACACATACACACACACAGAGTAACCACATACACACATGCACACACACACACACACACAGAGAGAGAGAGAGAGAGAGAGAGAGAGAGAGAGAGAGAGAACACACACACAATCAAAGAAATACAAAAGTGGCCAAACTTATTCTTATTTTGAATCGCTTACATCTTTAAAATAATCTGTGATAAAATTATTAAGTAAACCAAACAAAAAAATAGCCTTAAAACTACTATGGGATTTAAATACTTAAAAGTAACTTTTGTTTATTCTAGATAGGATTATATAAGGAAAATCCACAGTGATCCAGCCACTGCACCCATTGCTGACATAAGCACCATTACATTTTAATTACATCAGTCTAGTGGTCTCCATGTAGATATTTACTTTTAGCATAATGGATTTTTAAGGAAAAACACTCCATGAAAGCATTGAGTGTTGAATATTTTATTTGAAAGCAAATGCTAAAAGTATTTTTATATCATTCAATATTGATACATTGGGGAAGGTGAGGTGAAAGTATCTTGTGATGGATTAAAAGGAGACCTTTGCAACCTTTAGCTGTGAGTAGAATTTAGAAGTTGACACTGATAATAATAATGTATTATTCATAAATGCATTAGAGCAGAGAGCTTTACCAAAAATTTTGTTTGCTTTCGCTGTTTCTTTTGTGCAGAACTGGGCCAGTGTTCTTACATGGTATGTGATATGCATTGGGAGACTCCCTCTTTCTGGGTTGAAAGCATCCATATGCACGAAAAACTATTTTAGCTTATCCTAAATATTAAAGCTAAGGTACCATAACTATATATAATACCTTCCGTGCTAATTTTAGAAATAAAAAAGTTAATAAACAAGTTAAGGCGCCTTTCTCATGCACCACTGGTGTAGGACACTCCTTGAGTTCCGCTGCAGTTTACATCGTTTTGTGAAGAGTTGAGGAAGATGGGAAATGAGCAGATGCCTCAGACCTGAACATCTCTCTGAGAGCAAAGAATTTGATTGGCTAATTGTCCAAATTATCACATAGATTTCAGGATTTTTTTTAATGGTGCTAAAGCCAAACTTAATGGTCCTTAAATATGATTGGATTACTTTAGGCTTCAATGAGGCTCCACATAATCCCACCTGCAAGTGTCTTCTCTCTGTAGATAAACTGCCAGGAACTGCCAGCTCTCAAGTGCCATGCAGGAATTAAAGCCAGTGGCTCTGGTGTGATTGTTAAATGCCCCCAAATCCACATGTTGAGATGTAAATCACCATTGTGACAGTAATAAAAGGTAGAATGTGAATAACTCATAAAGCCACTAGTAACCTTATAAAAAGTTTAAGAAAGCCCTTGGCCTCACCAACCTCTTCTTCCATGTGATCATGTAGACAGCTTAAGTGTGAAACAGAGAACAGGTCCTTACTCGTCCCTAAATCTATTGTCACCTTGATGATGGACTTCCTAGTCTTCAGACTATGAGGAATAACTTTCTAAAGCTGAGGATATGGTCCCATGCGCAAAAGCACTTACCATTCAAGCATGAGGACCTGAGCTTTCATTCCCAGTATCTTCATGAAAGCTAGGTGAATGGCATGTCAGTAACCCCAGCACTCTTGGGGGAAGGTGGAAGGGAGAGACAGGAAGATCTCTGGATGCATGCAGGCTACTATCCTGGCATAAACAGCAGTAAACAAAGAGACCCTGGCCCAAAAAAGTGGGAGACAAGGATTGATACCTTAGGCTGTCCTCTCACCTTCACAATTGGTGTCATGGCACACATACATCTGCACTCACACACACACGAACCTGTCTGTATATGCTTGTACACACACACACACACACACACACACACACACACGCACACTCACGCACGCACATACAGGCACACATGCACACATGCACACACATGCTATATATTAGTAAGTTATTTATTTTTAAGAATAGTGTGTGGGGTGTGTACGTGCACACTTGCAAGTGTGATTGTAGTGTGTTGTGTATGATGTATGCATGTAAATGTGTAGATATACGTGTTGTGTATGCCCATGCATAGGCCAGAGCAGGACACTAAGTACTTTCCTTTATTGCTATTCAACTTACTCCCTTGAGACATGGTCCTCCACTGAACCTGAAACTCACAGTTTCCACTTGACCGAGTTGCCCCCAGTTTCTTTTTTACTCCTGTACTGGGCTTACAGATACCTGCATCTGTGCTTGGTCTTTCAGTGGATGCTGTGGATTTAAACTCAGATCCTTATGCTTGCTCCATGTCCTCATTCATGGATCATCTCCCTGGCCCTATGGTTCTAATTTTACTGGAGGATTTTTTTCCATTAGATTTTTTTCATTGAGCCAATTTCAACATCTCTCCATTAAAAAGACAAAACAAAACAAACACACAACTTTTGACGTGGTGTGCTTGCTGGCATTACACCCATGTGTCATTGTCTGCCTGTGCACTAGATGCTTCCCCAACTAACTCTAAGGAGAGGCAGATCTCTCTCACATCAGCTCTGCTGGTCAGGACTCTGAATGTGCCAAGTATGCAAACCACAATTGCTAATAATCTTATCTGACAAATTAAAGCCATAGTTGTTCCCCAAAGCAGTTGTTATAGAAACTAGCACAATATCTATTTGTATCTTCTTCAGAACTAATTTTTTTTTCAGAAAAGAATGCCAAGTTTCACATAATTTCATTTGCCAATTTGTTAAAAAGCATTAACTATGACATATGGACATTTACTATGTCAGAATTCATATTGCCAAAATGAATTAATTCCCTTTCCTCTAACTAGTGCAATGTTTTACATAAATTTCTTTAAAGTGCATCTCAAAGTGATCTACACGTTCAGATTTCTTTGTAACTGATAGTGGATGAAATTTTTTAATTGGATGATTGTATTGTCAGTGTGTAGTGAAATGAATTTATATAGAAAATGAATATTTGCCTTTAGTAAGGTTAATGTTTTAAAATGCTTTCTTATTTAGTGTGGAAAAGTCATCCAACTATTATTATTCCTAGAGGCTACTGTAAACCATTTGGTATTGTAATAATTAAGAAATGTTAATAAGTTCAAGATACTCTATAAGTTAAGTGAAACTGGGCCTCACCTCATTTCTCCCTGAATTTTCTCAATTTCTCACTGAGTATTTATAGAGCATTCTTTCCTGTTCTGGGCTCAGAAAAAGCTATTTGTTTTAGGTAAATGATAGAAAGCAGGTCAAAACTACTGTAGAAATTCTGTAGGTTGCCCCAGCTCCACCCACACACCTTAGGAAGAGGGTGATTTTTGTGTTGCTCAGTAAGGAAGAGTGATGGAAGGCAAACAGAATGGACAAAGTGTGACAGATATTAGCATCTCCAGTGTAGTGATTTGGTAGCTGTCTCTATTCTCAGTTGGACTTCCAACCACCACCAGAAGAGCATTTATGCAATGGCTTGAGAATTTTCATTTGTTCCCTTGATAATGTTGTCTTCTGGTGTGCCACTAATCACCAATGGAAGCTAGATTGGTTTTTTAAAAAATCATTAGAAGAAGGCCAAGTAACACAGCTCAGCACTTTCTGTAGAAGCCTGGAAACCTGGGTTTGATTCCTCAGAACCTACATAAAAGTAGAAGGAAGAATTGTCTCCTCAGAGTTGGCCTCTGGTCTCCACATAAATCCTGTCACATGTACATATGTCCACAGGTATATAAACACACACACACACACACACACACACACACACAAAACAACAACAATAATAATACTAATAATGATAATAGCAATAGTTTAATTTAGTTCTTAGAACAAAGAACTCAGTCTAGTAGGGAGTTCCAGAATTATGTCTTTCAAAAATTGCATCCTTAAGCTTATTATTTGGCTTTATAGGACTGGATGCAGCTCCCCCTGAAGTGTCTGAGGAGGAGGCATTACCTCCCACCTCTTGCCACTAATGGGATAATAGGAAGAGAAGGGTGGAGTACATTACAGTTCTTGTCTTCTTTTGTTTCAGATGCTGCAATAAAATTAACTTTGCTTTTGTCTAGATAAATTTTAGAAAGAAACTAAATTATAATATTATAATAATCTTAACAGTTGTGTTATTGTTTATTTTCTTGGTGTTTTGAATGCATACATGTCTGTGCACCACATACGTGTAGTGGTTATGGAGTATAGAAGAGAGCACTGGATTTCCTAGGACTGGTATGTTAACTGACAGTTGTGAGCTGCCACGTAGATACTGGGAATAGATCTTCATCTGGAAGAGCAGCTAGTATTCTTAAATGCTAAACCATCTCTCCAGCCCCACTCTTAACTTTTTTTAAAGACAACATGAAAACTACTTCTAGACTGATGAAATATATCAGAAGAACTTGTAAAGACACCAAAGTAAAGAGTCATTAAAAATTAAACAAAAGGGGTTGGGGATTTAGCTCAGTGGTAGAGCGCTTGCCTAGCAAGGGCAAGGCCCTGGGTTCGGTCCCCAGCTCCGAAAAAAAGAAAAAAAGAAAAAAGAAAAAAAAATTAAACAAAATATCATGGAGGCAGAAGGCTAATAAGGCACCTGAGGGAACAAGGGCTGAGGCATGGTGCATAGCGGAGGTCTGTAGACTGCCTCCTTTCTACATCATGTCTGGACACTGATTCAAAGGAAACAAAAGAAGATACTCTCAAAAATTGGGATTTTTGACTCAAATGGCAGATCCCCCGCAGTCCAGACACCTCCGGACATGGGTCAAAAGTTCTTTCCACCCAAATCCCGTGGAAGGGAGAGCTAAACCTTCAGAGGGGCAGACACCCCTGGGAAGCCAGAAGAGATTACATTCTGCCCACATTTCTGACTCCAGAGGAAAATACCTAACACCACCTGGGACCCCAGGCCACAGGGGCTCCAGGAAAAGGCAGCACAGGCCCTCCTGGTCACCACCCTCACCAAGAGCTCAAAAGCAGCCCCCCACGAGCAACAGGTAAGACCAACATTTCTGCTCCAAGTGATCTGCCAGGTGGATTCAGGACACAGTACCACAGGAACAGCTGAAGACCAGTAGGCAGGAATGACTACACACCTGAAAGCACAACACTCTGTTCCCACAACTGGCTGAAAGAAAACAGGAAAACAGGTCTACAGCACTCCTGACACACAGATATAGGACGATCTAGCCACTGTCAGAAATCACAGAACAAGGTAACACCAGAGACAACCTGATGGTGAGAGGCAAGCACAGGAACCCAAGCAACAGAAACCAAGAATACATGGCATCATCAGAGCCCAATTCTCCCAACAAAGCAAACACTGAAATCCAAACACACCAGAAAAACAAGATCTAGATTTAAAATCACAATTGATCATGATGCTGGAGGACTTCAAGAAAGACATAAAGAACTCCCTTAGAGAAACGCAGGAAAACATAAATAAACAAGTAGAAGGCTATAGAGAGAAATCAAAAAAATCCCTGAAAGAATTCCAGGAAAAAACAATCAAACAGGTGAAGGAATTAAAAATGGAAATAGAAGCAATAAAGAAAGAACAAAGGGGGACAACCATGGATATAGAAAACCAAAGGAAGAGACAAGGAGCAAAAGATACAAGCATCACCAACAGAATACAAGAGATAGAAGAGAGAATCTCAGGAGCAGAAGATTCCATAGAAATCATAGACACAACTGACAAAGATAATGTAAAATAGAAAAAGCTACTGGTCCCAAAAATACAGGAAATCCAGGACTCAATGAAAAGATCAAACCTAAGGATAATAGGCATAGAAGAGAGTGAAGACTCCCAGCTCAAAGGACCAGTAAATATCTTCAACAAAATCATAGAAGAAAACTTCCCTAACCTAAAGAAAGAGATGCCCATAAACATACAAGAAGCCTACAAAACTCCAAATAGATTGGACCGGAAAAGAAACTCCTCCCATCACATAATAGTCAAAACACCAAATAAACAAAACAAAGAAAGAATATTAAAAGGCAGTTAAGGAAAAAGGTCAAGTAACATATAAAGGCAGACTTATCAGAATCACACCAGACTTCTCACCAGAGACTAAGAAAGCCAGAAGATCCTGGACAGACGTCATACAGACTCTAAGAGAACACAAATGCCAGCCCAGGTTACTGTATTGTGCAAAACTCTCAATTAACATAGATGGAGAAACCAAGATATTCCATGACAAACGAAATTTACACAATATCTTTCTACAAATCCAGCACTACAAAGGATAATAAATGGTAAACCCCAACATAAGGAGGCATGCTACACCCTAAAAAAAGCAAGAAACTAATCATCTTGGCAACAAAACAAAGAGAAGAAAAGCACACAAACATAACCTCACATCCAAATATGAATATAACAGGAAGCAATAATCACTATTCCTTAATATCTCTCAATATAATGGTCTCAGCTCCCCAATAAAAAGACACAGATTGCATAACAAACTGGATAGGCAATGAGAACCCTGCATTCTGCTGCCTACAGGAAGTACACCTCAAAGACAAAGACAGGCCTTAGAGTGAAAGGCTGGAAAACAACTTTCCAAGCAAATGGTCTGAAGAAGCAAGCTGGAGTAGTCATTCTAATGTCGAATAAGATCAATTTTCAACTAAAAGTCATCAAAAAAGATAAGGAAGGACACTTCATATTCATCAAAGGAAAAATCCACCAACATGAACTCTCAATCCTAAATAAAAATGCTCCAAATAACAGGGCACCTACATATATAAAAGAAACCTTACTAAAGCTCGAAGCACATATTGCATCTCACACAATAATAGTAGCAGATTTCAACATCCCACTCTCATCAATGGACAGATAATGGAAACAAATTAAACAGAGACATAGACAGACTAAGAGAAGTCACAAACCAAATGGACTTAACCGATATTTATAGAACATTCTATCCTAAAACAAAAGGATATACCTTCTTCTCACCATCTCATGGTACTTTCTCCAAAACTGACCATATAATTGGTCATAAAACAGGCCTCCACAGATACAGAAAGATAGAAATAATCCCATGTGACCTATCAGACTACCACGGGCTAAAGCTGGTCTTCAATAACAATAAGCAAAGAATGCCCACATATACATGGAAGTTGAACAATGCTCTGCTCAATGATAACCTGGTCAAGGAAGAAATAAAGAAAGAAATTAAAGACTTCTTAGAATTTAATGAAAATGAAGGTACAACATACCCAAACTTATGGGACACAATGAAAGCTGTGCTAAGAGGAAAACTCATAGCTCTGAGTTCCTACAGAAAGAAACAGGAAAGAGCATATATCAGCATTGACAGCACACCTAAAATGGAGCAAACATACCCAGGAGGAGTACAAGGCAGGAAATAATCAAACTCAGAGCTGAAATCAACCAAGTAGAAACAAAAAGGACCATAGAAAGTATCAACAGAACCAAAAGCTGGTTCTTTGAGAAAATCAACTAGATAGATAAACCCTTACCCAGACTAACCAGAGTACAAAGAGAGTGTGTCCAAATTAACAAAATCAGAAATGAAAAGGAAGATATAACAACAGAATCAGAGGAAATCCAAAAAGTCAACAGATCCTACTACAAAAGCCTATATTCAAAACAACTTGAAAATCTGGAGGAAATGGACAATTTTTATCAGACCTTCATACATAACCTCATACCAATACTATCCAAACTATTCCACAAAATTGAAACAGATGGAGCTCTACCGAATTCCTTCTATGAAGCCACACTTACTCTTATACCTAAACCACACAAAGACCCAACAAAGAAAGAGAACTTCAGACCAATTTCCCTTATGAATATCGACACAAAAATACTCAATAAAATTCTGGCAAACCGAATCCAAAAGCACATCAAAACAATCATCCACCATGATCAAGTAGGCTTCATCCCAGGCATGCAGGGAGAGGTTGATATATGGAAAACCGTCAATGTAATCCATTATATAAACAAACTGAAAGAACAAAACCACATGATCATTTCATTAGATGCTGAGAAAGCATTTGACAAAATTCAACACCCCTTCATGACAAAAGTCCTGGAAAGAATAGGAATTCAAGGCCCATACCTAAACATAGTAAAAGCCATATACAGCAAACCAGTAGCTAACATTAAACTAAATGGAGAGAAACTTGAAGCAATCCCACTAAAATCAGGGAGTAGACAAGGTTACCGACTCTCTCCCTCCTTATTCAATATAGCTCTTGAAATTCTAGGTAGAGCAATCAGACAACAAAAGGAGGTCAAGGGGATACAGATCGGAAAAGAAGAAGTGAAAATATCACTATTTGCAGATGATATGATAGTATATTTAAGTAATCCCAAAAGTTCCACCATCGAACTACTAAAACTGATAAACACCTTCAGCAAAATGGTTGGGTATAAAATTAACTCAAATAATATAAAATACCTCGGTGTGACTTTTACCAAGGAAATAGAAGATCTGTATGATAAGAATTTCAAGTCTCTGAAGAAAGAAATTGAAGAAGACCTCAGAAGATGGAAAAATCTCCCATGCTCATGGATTGGCAGGATTAATATAGTAAAAATGGCCATTTTACCAAAAGCAATCTATACATTCAATGCAATCCCAATCAAAATACCAATCCAATTCTTCAGAGTGTTAGACAGAAAAATTTGCAAATTCATCTGGAATAACAAAAAACCCAGGATAGCTAAAACTATCCTCGACAATAAAAGAACTTCTGGGGGATCACTATCCCTGAACTCAAGCAGTATTACAGAGCAATATTGATAAAAACTGAATGGTATTGTTACAGAGATAGATAGATAGACCAGTGGAATAGAATTGAAGACCCAGAAATGAACCAACACACCTATGGTCACTTAATTTTTGACAAAGGAGCCAAAACCATCCAATGGAAAAAAGATAGCATTTTCAGCAAATGGTGCTGGTTCAACTGGAGGTCAACATGTAGAAGAATGCAGAATAATCCATACTTATCACCCTGTACAAAGCTTAAGTCCAAGTGGATCAAGGACCTCCACATCAAACCAGATATACTCAAATTAATAGAAGAAAAAGTGAGGAAGCATCTCGAACACATGGGCACTGGAGAAAATGTCCTGAACAAAACACCAATGGCTTATGCTCTAAGATCAAGAATTGACAAGTAGGATCTCAAAACTGCAAAGCTTTTGTAAGGCAAAGGACACTGTTGTTAGGACAAAATGGCAACCAACAGATTGGGAAAAGACCTTTACCAATCCTACAACAGATAGAGGGCTTATATCCAAAATATACAAAGAACTCAAGAAGTTAGATTGCAGGGAGACAAATAATCCCATTAAAAAGTGGGGTTAAGAGATAAACAAAGAATTCACAGCTGAGGAATGCCGAATGGCTGAGAAACGCCTAAAGAAATGTTCAACATCTTTAGTCATAAGGGAAATGCAAATCAAAACAACCTTGAGATTTCAACTCACACCAGTGAGAATGGCTAAAATCAAAAACTCAGGTGACAGCAAATGCTGGCGAGGATGTGGAGAAAGAGGAACACTCCTCCATTGTTGGTGGGATTGCAGACTGTGTTACAACCATTCTGGAAATCAGTCTGGAGGTTCCTCAGGAAATTGAACATTGAACTACCTGAGGACCCAGCTATACATCTCTTAGGTATATACCCAAAAGATGCCCCAACATATAACAAAGACAAGTGCTCCACTATGTTCATAGCAGCCTTCTTTATAATAGCCAGAAGCTGGAAAGAACCCAGATACCCTTCCACAGAGGAATGGATACAGAAAATGTGGTACATCTACACAACGGAATATTACTCAGCTATCAAAAACAATGAGTTTATGAAATTCATAGGCAAATGGATGGTACTGGAAAATATCATCCTGAGTGATGTAAGCCAATCACAGAAAAACGCACATGGTATGCACTCATTGATAAGTGGATATTAGCCCAAATGCTCAAATTACCCTACATGCACAGAACACATGAAACTCAAGAAGGATGACCAAAATGTGAATGCTTCACTTCTTCTTTAAAAGGGGAACAGCAATACCCTTGGCAGGGAATAGGGAGGCAAAGTTTAAAACAGAGGCAGAAGGAACACCCATTCAGAGCCTGCCCCACATGTGGCCCATACATATACAGCCACCCAATTAGACAAGATGGATGATGTAGATCTCTCCTGAGAGACACAGCCAGAATACAGCAAATACATAGCAGAATGCCATCATTAAACCACTGAACTGAGAACGGGACCCCCGTTGAAGGAATCTTAGACAGGACTGAAAGAGCTTGAAGGGGCTTGAGACTCCATATGAACAACAATGCCAACCAACCAGAGCTTTCAGGGACTAAGCCACTACCCAAAGTCTATACATGGACTGACCCTGGGTTCCAACCTCATAGGTAGCAATGAATAGCCTAGTAAGAGCACCAGTGGAAGGGGAAGCCCTTTGTCCTGCCAAGACTGAACCCCCAGTGAACGTGATTGTTGGGGGAAGGGCGGTAATGGGGGGAGGATGGGGAGGGGAACACCTATATAGAAGGGGAAAGAGAGGGGTTAGGGGGATGGTGGCTTGGAAACCAGGAAAGGGAATAACAATTGAAATGCACATAAGAAATACTCAATTTAATAAAGATGGAGGAAAAAAAGAGAAAAAAAAAAACAAGGAAAAAAAAGAACTTTGATTCCAGTAGACAGCCTTATACTCTACATCTTTGTGCATCTCCAGGCAGCAGACGTCTCTCAAAGGAACCCAACCATCTGAAAAGCTTTTACTGTGGCACATTTTCCTCACATTTCAATTGGGGCTGTCTCATGGAGAACTATCTGATATTGCCCCTCAGCTCCACACATGTGCTTAGGACTCCACACCAAGATGGCAAGTCATACTTTGATCTGTGCCTGGTTTATTAGCTATGACTCTGCCCTTCTTCCTTACACTGACATCCTTTGTATTATGGATTGGACAAAGAATCCAGCTTTCCCTGTACCCTGCTCATGAATCAATGAGCTGCACCATTACCAGTAAACCTAGAAACTTCTATTACACTGGCTTGGTCTTCCCAGACTCCACAACTTTCAAATATCTCCAAGGCCTTTCTGGGGCAA
Source organism: Rattus rattus (assembly GCF_011064425.1). Classification (NCBI taxonomy): domain Eukaryota; kingdom Metazoa; phylum Chordata; class Mammalia; order Rodentia; family Muridae; genus Rattus; species Rattus rattus. Next base: position 20,741,042 of record NC_046164.1, read on the forward strand.
ACTTTCAAATCTATAACTTGATTTCAATAGTATTTTTCCTCTTAGGACAACCCTGGTACTCATCAATTAAATTTTATTTTATTATACTGTAAAGTTTTTAATTTCCTAGGTTGAAAGAATATGTTCTTGAACTTTTAAATATAAAGTTAACATTCAGAATTCATGGGTTTTTATACTTATGAGTTGTGTCTATAAAAGATAAAGTAACAGAGGATTGGAAAGATGGCTCGGTAAGAGAGTTTGTTGATCTTATGAGAGAGGATCTACAGTTTAGTTTCTAGTACCCCTGTCAGGCAACTGATAAAAACCTAGACCTTCAACTCTTGGAGACCCGGAAAATATCCACACATGCACATATTCACAGATTCTGTGTGTATTTGTAACACCAAAATCTATACTGGTCAAATACTTCATTATCAATACTGATGCTTTCAGGGTTATTCACAATAATATTATAGAGCGCTGGAGAATGTTAGCCTCCTGGAATGCGTATTCCCAGCTGTGGTGAGGACATGGCTCTGCTTTTCCTGCTGTTCTTTTTGAAAAATAGTTTTGATATTTTTATGCTGGCAAGTCTGTGGTTTGCACAGTGTGCTACAGGCTTGTGTAGTGTCTCTAAATGAGAGAAGGCTTTGGTGTTCCTTTAGGAGGAAGCCAATGTATTAAATAAATTTCATTTAGACATGAACTGCAATGGCTACATTAAGCAGCACCCCTCCATGACCTCTGCATCAGCTCCTTCCTCCATGTTTCTTTCCTGCTTGAGTTCCTGTCCTGACTTCCTTGGATAATTAACCCTTTCCTCCCCAGCTGGATTGGATGACCATGTTTTATCACAGCAATAGTAAACCTAAGATATCACCTTACAAGCCACATCACATCATCTCTGTCTTATGTCCCTAATCTATCACTCTTTCAGCTTTGAACTCAGTTTGCTTTCTTTTTTATACTTCCTAAGATGCACACCAACATTACTGATTCTAGATTTTACATTTCTGGTGTAGTTCAAAGTTCTAATTTTTTATTCTCTGAACATTATTTTCTCTGCCTTTCATAACCTTTGGTGTACACTTCCATTTCACTGAGTTCAAAATGTGGAGCTTATCGTGTGCTTCTCTCTTTGACCTGTGGGTACTAATATCAAGTACTTCAAGGGGTTGGGGATTTAGCTCAGTGGTAGAGCGCTTGCCTAGCAAGTGCAAGGCACTGGGTTCGGTCCCCAGCTCCGAAAAAAAAAAGAAAGAAAAGGAAAAAAAAGTACTTCAAAAGTTTGTTGGCATGTAAGAAGTGTTTTTGTTTAATTTCCAACTTTTCCCAGAGTCTGAGCTGTTAATTTCTAATTTAATTATGCTTGGAGGATGTACTTTCTGTGATTTCAATACTGTTAAATTTATGAGGCTTGTTTGTGATGTAGCATATGGGCACCATGGGAAATGATCTGTGCGTACCAGACAGGAATATGCTGTCCTTGAGTATCTTCTGGATTACATGAGTGCCAGTTGCTTCATAATCGTCTACAAATGTCAGGTCACATTTCTGGATACAATGACACTAATCTTCTCTAGCCATGTTGACTCTTAATTCAGTTTTTGTCACCAACTATTAAGAGTCAGACACTGAAGTTACCAAGCTACCAGACTGTTATCAAAACATTAGTTTCTTCTCTTAATTCTTCAGATTTTTGCTTTATACTTTTAAGTTTTTTAAATTCACATTTAATACACACACACACACACACACGCTTCTGCTGCTGTCACAGCATGTGTGTGTGAAGGTCAGAGGTCAACTCTACAGAGTCAGTTCTCCTTCCTATATGTTGGCATTAGGATATCAACTTCAGGTCAGCTGACTTGGCTACAAGCCCCTTTACCTACTGAGCCTAGTTTTTATAGCTTAGATATTTTCAAATTCTCTCTGTGAATGTATATACAGTATGGTTACTATGTCACAGATCCTTTTATCTCTAGTAGTATTTATCAAAGCCTGTTTTAATGGTCCGTAGGCCTAGACTTTTCAAACCCTACTTTATTGGGGGGGGGGATTGGTTATTTTATTTATATACATTTCAAATGTTATCTTCCTTCCTGGTTTCTCCTCCAGAACACCTCCTATTCCATCCTCCCTCCCCCTGCTTCTATGAGGATGCCCCCCCCCCACCCAGCCACTCCCACCACTGCCCTAGCATTCCCCATGCTGGGGCATCAAGCTCCATAGGACCAAGGTCCCCATGTCCCATTGATGCCAGATAGGGCAATCCTTTGCAACCTACTTTAATAGGGGTTCTTAAATGCTTCAACTTCTCTTCTAGTCCTCCAAACAAGGGTAGGTGAGAAAGATGGTTAATAGGATACAGTGTGTTTAGAAGTAGTTCTTTGGGGCAATTACAAACTTCGCTATCAGGATATCAGCAGTCTATTACAAAACATCAAACACAAATCAGTAGTGACAGTCCAGACCAATTGGCAAATACCAAACATACATCAGTAGCAGCAGCTCGAGCCAAAAGAAACCATGAGGCTCCGCCAAATTGGCATGGGTCCAAGAAGCAGCAAAAAGCAGCCAGGATACCTCAAGAAGCTTTTTGGTGCATTTCTCTAACAAAGTCACAAGTGAAGATCAGTGAAGACCAAAAAAATGTTGCAAGACAAACCAATGCAAGAGCACTGTCAGCAAAGACAAGCAAAACTTTGCAAAGTGAATCAATGCAAGAGTGTCATTCACTCTTGAGTTCTACTTGTACTCTTTCCAAACATCATACAACTGCTCAAGTGTCTGCCTCAGCAAAACATACTCTCAAAAGACAGCTTCCAGGGATCCATCCCACATACAGTCACCAAACCCAGACATTATTTCGAATACCAAGAAGTACATGCTGACAGGAGCCTGATATAGCTGTCATCTGAGACTCCACCAGCCTGACAAATACAGAGCTAGCCATTGGACTGAGAACAGGGTTCCCAATGGAGGAGTTAGAGAAAGCAATGAAGGTGCTAAAGGGGTTTGCAACCCAATAGGAAGAACAACAATACCAACCAACCAGACCTCCCAGAGCTCCCAGGGACTAAACCAAAGAGTACACATGGAGCAGACCCATGACTCCAGCCACATATGTAGCAGAAAATGGCTTTGTCTGGCATCAATGAGAGGAGAGCCCCTTGGTCCTATGAAGGCTCAATTCCCCAGTGTAGGGGAATGCCAGGGTGGTAAGGTGGGAGGGTGTGGGTGGAGGGGGGCACCCTCAGAGAAGCAAGAAGAAATGGGATGGGATAGGGAGTTTCTGAAGGTGAAACTAGGAAAGGGGCTAACATTTGAAATGTAAATTTTAAAAAATATCCACTAAAAAAAAAAACAAAAACAAAAACAAAAACACAAACACATGACACCATGGAGTCTCCGAGGAAATCAGAGATTTCTGCTTCAGGTCCAGACAGTCCAATCCACTCTTAGATCTGAATATCAGGCATCTTTTCCATTTAGTTTCCTTTCTTTTTTTCCACATAGAAATATTTAATGGGAGAACAAGACAAGGGGAAGGGGCGAGAGAAAGAAGAGAAAAGAGCTAATTTTACTTTCAACTTGTGTTTTTTGAACCCAAAGTTCATCTCTTATAGATGGCAAACAGTTATATGTTATATTAATAAGTCTTCAATTAGGAACCAAACCTTTCACACATGAACCTGTGTGGAAACACAGTCTAAAACACAGCAGTTCCATATTCCTTAAAACATATAGATACTCCATCTGAGTTCTATACACAGATTCATATAGAACAACAATACCAACTAACCAGACCTCCCAGCGCTCCCAGGGACTAAACCATTCTGTGCCTAATGTTGCTTCCTTTCAGCTTGTAGGTGTTTCTTTTGTCGAATTACCATTTGAAACTAGTTTGATAATGCTGTCAAGTGCAGTTATCACTTATTAGAAAGAGGATACCCCTGTACTCCTGATGGAGCCATAGAACCATCTACTTTGTTATATCAGCCCAGATTCACAAATGATTAATGATACCATCACTGTAACCTGCTATTAATTAGAAATAACATGGGATTTTGATCTGTGCTAAAATTTCGTAAAATTAATTTGTTTTAATACTCTTATTATAATAAAATTTATTTGTGTCATTATTTGTCAAATATTGATTATCCTTGAAATCTGCCTTACTTTCCATAATCTGAGAGTGTACGAGAAACTCCCTGCTTTTGAATTCACAGTTTAGTGGAGGAATTAACTAAAAATATTAATTATAATAAATTACAAGAGATCAGTAAGTGATGTCATACAGGAGTGAACAGAGTGGGTATCCTGGAGAAGGTCTGTCTGACTCTTGCAAGGAGTAACAGTATTGTCTTTGACTGCTATTTATAAGAGCTAGCCACACAAAGAGTGTGTGCAATAGATCCACACTTCTGAGTGGAGAAAGTGGCTTGTGGGAGAACAGAACTCCAGGTCAAGTAGCATGAAAATGTGTCTAGAAGACACATGTAAATTGTAATAGAAGATTTAAGTCAATGAGAAGATGTATTTCTGACTGCTAAGCAACTGAATCTTCTGCCTCTAGACCACTGATGCTCACCAAGGTCCTTGATGATCAAACTATTGTTTGTTTGTTTTTTCCTCTTAAACTTTAACTCTTATTATTTTACACTGCATCAGAAAGTGATATATGAAAGGCGGGTGACAGTTTACACGAACAGGCTTTGGACACTTCAGGTTGAAAGAGGGAGAAATGGATTACATTCAGAAGACATTTATGGCACAAAACTGACACAATGTGTTAACAGTGAGACAGGAGAGGCTTAGTGACTGATTGGGTACAAAGGACTTATCAGAAGACTATCAAGAAGAAACAGTACTTGAGAAAGCTAATGCATAAGAAATAACAGTTCCAACAGCTGTGTAAAATTATACAAAGAGTCACTGGCTAAAAAGCTAGGATACAATCCAAGTGACAAGCTATGTACAAAAGCTTAGGGCTAGGAAAGTATTAGTGATGCAGTGGTAGAATCCTCACACCCAGAAATGTTAGAGCCAGGTCACTCTTGGCCCAGGAAGTGTGATGCATCATAAACAGATATTCGGCACTCAGGCACCGTTGGAAAAAATAACTTGATCTAATGCCCTTAGACTCAGGTCTTGGTGAAGCAGGCACTATATGAAGTTCTCATCCAGCATGGTCTTTTCTTTTTATTCTTTTTCTTTTTTTTTCTTTTTCTTTTTTTTTTTCATTTTTATTAACTCGGGTATTTCTTATTTACATTTCCATTGTTATTCCCTGTCCCAGGTTCCAGGCCAACATCCCCTAAGCCCTCCTGCTCCCCTTCTATATGGGTGTTCCCCTCCTAATCCTCCCCCCATTATAGCCCTCCCCCCAACAATCACATTCACTGGAGGTACAGCCATGGCAAGACCAAGGGTTTCCCCTTCCACTGGTGCTCTTACGAGGCTATTCATTGCTACCTATGAGGTTGGAGCCCAGGGTCAGTCCATGTATACTCTTTGGGTAGTGGCTTACTCCCTGGAAGCCCGGGTTGGTTAGCATTGTTGTTCATATGGGGTCTCAAAACCCTTCAAGCTCTTTCAGTCCTTTCTCTGATTCCTTCAACAGGGGTCCCGTTCTCAATTCAGTGGTTTGCTGCTGGCATTCGCCTATGTACTTGCTGTATTCTGGCTGTGTCTCTCAGGAGAGATCTACATCCAGTTTCTGTCAGCCTGCACTTCTTTGCTTCATCCATCTTATCTAGTTTGGTGGCTGTATATGTATGGGCCACATGGGGGGCAGGCTCTGAATGGGTGTTCCTTCTGCCTCTGTTTTAAACTTTGCCTCCCTATTCCCTGCCAAGGGTATTCTTGTTCCCCTTTTAAAGAAGGAGTGAAGCATTCGCATTTTGGTCTTCCCTCTTGAGTTTCATGTGCTCTGCGCATCTAGGGCACTTCAAGCATTTGGGCTAATATCCACTTATCAATGAGTGCATACCATGTGTGTTTTTCTGTGATTGGGTTACATCACTCAGGATGATATTTTCCACTACGATCCATTTGCCCATGAATTTCATAAACTCATTGTTTTTGATAGTTGAGTAATATTCCATTGCGTAGATGTACCACATTTTCTGTATCCATTCCTCTGTGGAAGGGCATCTGGGTTCTTTCCAGCTTCTGGCTATTATAAATAAGGCTGCTATGAATAGTGGAGAATGTGTCTTTGTTATATGTTGGGGCATCTTTTAGGTATATGCAAAAGAGAGGTACAGCTGGGTCCTCAGGTAGTTCAATGTCCAATTTTCTGAGGAACCTCCAGACTGATTTCGAGAATTGTTGTAATAGTCTGCAATCCCACCAAAAATGGAGGAGTGTTCCTATTTCTCCACATCCTCACCAGCATCTGCTGTCACCTGAGTTTTTGATCTTAGCCATTCTCACTGGTGTGAGTTGAAATCTCAAGGTTGTTTTGATTTGCATTTCCCTTATGACTAAAGATGTTGAACATTTCTTTAGGTGTTTCTCAGCCATTCGGCATTCCTCAGCTGTGAATTCTTTGTTTAGCTCAAAACCCCATTTTTACTAGGGTTATTTGTCTCCCTGCAATCTAATTTCTTGGGTTCTTTGTATATTTTGGATATAAGCCCTCTATCAGTTGTAGGATTGGTAAAGATCTTTTCCCAATCTGTTGGTTGCCGTTTTCTCCAAACAACAGTGTCCTTTGCCTTACAGAAGCTTTGCAGTTTTATGAGATTCCATTTGTCGATTCTTGATCTTAGAGCATAAGCCATTGGTGTTTGGTTCAGGAAATTTTCTCCAGTGCCCATGTGTTCGAGATGCTTCCCCAGTTTTTCTTCTATTAGTTTCCTTGTATCTGGTTTAATGTAAAAAGTCCTTAATCCACTTGACTTAAGCTTTGTACAGGGTGATAAGCATGGATCGATCTGCATTCTTCTACATGTTGACCTCCAGTTGAACCAGCACCATTTGCTGAAAATGCTATCTTTTTCCATTGGATGGTTTTGGCTCCTTTGTCAAAAATCAAAGACCATAGTTGTGTGGGTTCATTTCTGGGTCTTCAATTCTATTCCACTGGTCTATCTATCTATCTCTGTAACAATACCATTCAGTTTTTAACAATATTGCTCTGTAATACTGCTTGAGTTCAGGGATAGTGATTCCCACAGAAGTTTTTTTATTGTTGAGAATAGTTTTAGCTACCCTGGGTTTTTGTTATTCCAAATGAATTTGCAAATTGTTCTGTCTAACTCTCTGAAGAATTAGATTAGGATTTTGATGGGGATTGCATTGATTCTGTAGGTTGCTTTTGGTTAAATGGCCATTTTTACTATTTTAATCCTGCCAATCCATGAGCATGGGAGATCTTTCCATCTTCTGAGGTCTTCTTCAATTTCTTTCTTCAGAGACTTGAACTTCTTATCATACAGATCTTTTACTTGTTTGTTTAAAGTCACACCAAGGACTTTTGTGTTATTTGGGACTATTATGAAGGGTGTTGTTTCCCTAATTTCTTTCTCAGCTTCTTTCTCTTTTGTGTAGAGGAAGTCTACTGATTTATTTGAGTTAATTTTATACCCAGTCACTTTGCTGAAGGTGTTTATCAGCTTTAGTAGTTCTCTGGTGGAACTTTTGGGATCACTTAAATATACTATCATATCATCTGCAAATAGTGATATTTTGACTTCTTCATTGCCAATCTGTATCCCTTTGATCTCCTTTTGTTGTGGGATTGCTCTGACTAGAACTTCGAGAACTATACTGAATAAGTAGGGAGAGAGTGGGCAGCCTTGTCTAGTATCTGATTTTAGGGGGATTGCTTCAAGTTTCTCTCCATTTAGTTTAATGTTAGCTACTGGTTTGGTGTATACAGCTTTTACTATGTTTAGGTATTGGCCTTGAATTCCTATTCTTTCCAGGACTTTTATCATGAAGGGGTGTTGAATTTTGTCAAATACTTTCTCAGCATCTAACGAAATGATCCTGTGGTATTGTTCTTTCAGTTTGTTTATATAATGGATCACGTTGATGGTTTTCCGTATATTAATCCATCCTCATGCCTGGGATGAAGCCTACTTGATCATGATGGATTATTGTTTAGATGTGCTCTTGAATTTGGTTTGCAAGAATTTTATTGAATATTTTGTGTTGATATTCATGAGGGAAATTGGTCAGAAGTTCTCTTTCTTTGTTGGGTCTTTGTGTGGTTTAGGTATAAGAGTAATTGTAGCTTCATAGAAGGAATTCGGTAGAGCTCCATCTGTTTCAAGTTTGTGGAATAGTTTGGATACTATTGGTATGAGATCTTCTATGAAGGTCTGACAGAATTCTGCACTGAACCCATCTGGACCTGGGCTCTTTTTGGTTGGGAGACCTTAAATGACTGCTTCTATTTCGTTAGGAGTTATGGGGTTGTTTAAATGGTTTATCTGTTCCTGATTTAACTTTGGTACCTGGCATCTGTCTAGGAAATTGTCCATTTCCTGCAGACTTTCAACTTTTGAATAATATATTCTTTTGTTGTAAGATCTAATGATTTTTTTAATTTCCTCTGATTCTGTAGTTATGTCTCCATTTTCATTTCTGATTTTGTTAATTTGGACACAATCTCTGTGTCGTCTCATTAGTCTGGCTAAGGCTTTATCTATCTTGTTGATTTTCTCAAAAATCAAGTTTTGGTTCTTTGTATAGTCCTTTTGGTTTCTGCTTGGTTGATTTCTGCTCGGAGTTTGATTATTTCCTGCCTTCTACTCCTCCTGGGTGTATCTGCTTCTTTTTGTTCTAGAGCTTTTAGGTGTACTGTCAAGCTGCTGATATATGCTCTCTCCTGTTTCTTTCTGCAGGCACTCAGAGCTATGAGTTTTCCTCTTAGCACAGCTTTCATTGTGCCCCATAAGTTTGGGTACGTTGTACCTTCATTTTCATTAAATTCTAAGAAGTCTTTAATTTCTTTCTTTATTTCTTCCTTGACCAGATTATCATTGAATACAGCATTGTTCAACTTCCATGTATATGTGGGCGTTCTTCCCTTATTATTATTGAAGACCAGCTTTAAAACTTGGTGGTCTGATAGGACACATGGGACTATTTCTATCTTTCTGTATCTGGGGAGGCCTGTTTTATGACCAATTATATGGTCAATTTTGGAGAAAGTACCATGAGGTGGTGAAAAGAAGGTATATCCTTTTGTTTTAGGATAGAATGTTCTATCGGTTAAGTCCATTTGGTTCGTGACTTCTCTTAGTCTGTCTATGTCTCTGTTTAATTTCTGTTTCCATGATCTGTCCATTGATGAGAGTGGGGTGTTGAAATCTCCTACTATTATTGTGTGAGGTGCAATATGTGCTTTGAGCTTTAGTAAGGTTTCTTTTATGTATGTAGGTGCCCTGTTATTTGGAGCACAGATATTTAGGATTGAGAGTTCATCATGGTGGATTTTTCCTTTGATGAATATGAAGTGTCCTTCCTTAGCTTTTTTGATGACTTTTAGTTGAAAATCGATTTTATTCAATATTAGAATGGCTACTCCAGCTTGCTTCTTCAGACCATTTGCTTGGAAAGTTGTTTTCCAGCCTTTCACTCTAAGGTCTGTCTTTGTCTCTGAGGTGTGTTTCCTGTAGGCAACAGAATGCAGGGTCCTCATTGCATATTCAGTTTGTTAATCTATATCTTTTTATTGGGGAGTTGAGACCATTGATATTGAGAGATATTAAGGAATAGTGATTTTTGCTTCCTGTTATATTCATATTTGGATGTGAGGTTATGTTTGTGTGCTTTTCTTCTCTTTGTTTTGTTGCCAAGATGATTAGTTTCTTGCTTTTTCTAGGGTGTAGCTTGCCTCCTTATGTTGGGGTTTACCATTTATTATCCTTTGTAGTGCTGGATTTGTAGAAAGATATTGTGTAAATTTCGTTTTGTCATGGAATATCTTGGTTTCTCCATCTATGTTAATTGAGAGTTTTGCAGGATACAGTAACCTGGGCTGGCATTTGTGTTCTCTCAGAGTCTGTATGACGTCTGTCCAGGATCTTCTGGCTTTCATAGTCTCTGGCAAGAAGTCTAGTGTGATTCTGATGGGTCTGCCTTTATATGTTACTTGACCTTTTTCCCTGACTACTTTTAATATTCTTTCTTTATTCTGTTTATTTGGTGTTTTGACTATTATGTGATGGGAGGAGTTTCTTTTCTGGTCCAATCTATTTGGAGTTCTGTAGGCTTCTTGTATGTTTATGGGCATCTCTTTCTTTAGGTTAGGGAAGTTTTCTTCCATGATTTTGTTGAAGATATTTACTGGTCCTTTGAGCTGGAAGTCTTCACTCTCTTCTATACCTATTATCCTTAGGTTTGATCTTCTCATTGAGTCCTGGGTTTCCTGTATGTTTTGGACCAGTAGCTTTTTCTGTTTTACATTATCTTTGACAGTTGTGTCTATGATTTCTATGGAATCTTCTGCTCCTGAGATTCTCTCTTCTATCTCTTGTATTCTGTTGGTGATGCTTGTATCTCCGGCTCCTTTTCTCTCCCTTTGGTTTTCTATATCCAGGGTTGTCTCCCGTTGTTCTTTCTTTATTGCTTCTATTTCCATTTTTAATTCCTTCACCTGTTTGATTGTGTTTTCCTGGAATTCTTTCAGGGATTTTTGTGATTCCTCTCCATAGGCTTCTACTTGTTTATTTATGTTTTCCTGCGTTTCTCTAAGGGAGTTCTTTATGTCTTTCTTGAAGTCCTCCAGCATCATGATCAATTGTGATTTTGAATCTAGATCTTGCTTTTCTGGTGTGTTCGGATATTCAGTGTTTGCTTTGGTGGGAGAATTGGGCTCTGATGATGCCATGTAGTCTTGGTTTCTGTTTCTTGGGTTCCTGTGCTTGCCTCTCACCATCAGGTTGTCTCTGGTGTTACCTTGTTCTGCTGATTTCTGACAGTGGCTAGACTGTCCTATAGGCGTGTGTCAGAATGCTGTAGACCTGTTTTCCTGTTTTCTTTCAGCCAGTTGTGGGAACAGAGTGTTGTGCTTTCAGGTGTGTAGTCATTCCTGTCTACTGGTCTTCAGCTGTTCCTGTGGGCTTTTGTCCTGACTCTACCAGGCAGATCGCTTGGAACAGAAAAGTTGGTCTTACCCGTGGTCCCACAGCTGAAGTTGCTCCTGGAGGGCTGCTTTTGAGCTCTTTGTGAGGGCGACAACCAGGAGGGCCTGTGCCACCTTTTCCCGGGGCCCCTGTGCACCGGGGTCCCAGATGGTGTTGGGTATTTTCCTCTGGAGTCAGAAATGTGGGCAGAGTGTAGTCTCTTCTGGCTTCCCAGGGGTGTTTTCCCCTCTGAAGGTTTAGCTCTCCCTCCTACGGGATTTGGGTGCAGGGAGCTGTTGACCGGGACTCTTCAGTTCTGGGCGGTGTCTGGATTGCAGGGGACCTGCTGCTTGAGTGCCCCTATCTTCTGGTTCCCAGAGGCCCTATACAGTTTCCTCTTGGGCCAGGGATGTGGGCAGGCGTGGGCAGTATTGGTGGTCTCTCCTGCTCTGCAGTCTCAAGAGTGCCCACCTGTCCAGGTGGTGAGCTCTCTCTCACACAGGGTTTGGGAGCAGAGAGCTGTAGGCTGTGGGCGGGGATCAGCGAGGTTCTGGCTCCAGCTAAAAACCGAAAGTGTCCAGCATGGTCTTTTCAGCACTCAATAAACCTTGGAACTAATCTCAACTCCTGGGGTAAAATCAGCAAGTTCCAAAGATCATAGACTTAGTTAATAATTCTCTGCACTAATGTACTTCTTGTGGGTAATTCGGACACTGCCCATGAGCCTCCATTAGCTCCCACATTACCCAGAAACTATTTAGAAAGCAGTTTCTCAAATCCTAATAGTTATTGGAGTCCTGGTATAAGTGTAGCTTTTCAGAGAATTGAGGATCTGAATAGAGATCTAACAAACCCAGTGACAATGTATGAAAAAAATAAATCATAAAGTACCTTGCCTCTTTGAGATCCCTGTTGATATGTAAGATTCTGTGAGTTCATTTTTCCTGTCTGTGACATTCAAATAATTTTAATTACTAACCTTCCAGATTTGCTGTTGGTGTGAATCAGGGCTTTTTTATTTAATTAAACCAGCTTATCTATCAACCCTCATAATTAATCCATCCTATCTTAATTGCTTTTCCATTTTCAGATTCAGTCATCATATATTAACATAAATATAGGAAAATTGAGTCATTTGGTGATAGAAGAGTGTGGAATGTCTGTTAGATTCAGTTGCACACTTCCTTCACATATTTAGAAAGATTCAAAATAGCTTAGTGAAAATTCATTCGTAACCCACCAGAAACTCACAAATCAGAAAAGGAAATCAGTATCTCAACTTGTTCATTTACCTGACAACATCAAATATTTAAATTCCACCATGTACTTCACCTAATTTCCCATTCTCTTATTTTTACACTCGTCCAGCGAAGAACAGTAAAGCAGTACCCCCAGGAAGCCATTCTGCTTCTGGGGTTAGTTGCGGGGTCACAGTGCCCATCAGCTTACTTTACTACTGGTGGATCTTTCATTCACTCATAATCACTGAAGAGCTAGCAAGGGAATGAAGCAAATAAAAGTTCCTGGAGCATACATTCCTGCAGGAGCACAGAAACAAGTACTGGGAAAAGAAGTACACGATAGTAGAAGATGTCTTCATGGCTTCTGCAGTCAGTGCTCTCTCTGAGGGGATAACATTGAAGCTGGCACTGAAATAACAGTATGGGGTCATGAGCTGATCACAGGACCAGGCATATCAGGTCACAACAGAAGCAAAGATCTGGTGTGGGAGTCTAACTCAGGAACAGTGAAGGCCAGCACTGGGGTGGAACAAACAGAGGAAGTATTGAAAGATAAACATATGGCAAGAGAGAGGGAGTATTCAATCAAGGGAGTGTAGATTCCTACATGTGATCTGAGCTACGCTTGGAAAGATCAGTCTGGAGAGCCTGTGGTAAATAGGTTGGGAGAATTCTAATATGGAATTGGCACAGTCCAGATGAGAAAGAGCTCAGCTTCTATTCTAAAGGCAAAAGAATTTTCCATTCTTTCCCAACCTTACTGCATACATATATATTGACTTTGATCATTGTCCCCACCATTGTCTTCTCCTCACTCTCCCTTTCTTTTTCTCACCAAACCTCTTCTTTTTCTCATTTCATTCCTGTCATTGTGGCTTTTTCATTTGTTTATGGCCCACTGTATTTGATTGGGGTTGCCTTTCTGAGCGAGGATTGGAGATTATTTTCTTGATCAAGGGAAATGTATCAATGGCTACCACTAAGGGATATCACATAAACATTTACACAAATACACACTCACACAAACACACACACACACGCGCACACAGACATTACCTGCTTAAAGTTTCTTGAGATGGGTGGAACCTCATGAGTCCCTCCCGAATCTGTGATAGAATGATGTTGGGCCCAATTTTTTTATATATCTGATTATGTTGCCTACATGTCTGTATGTGTACCACATATATGCATGGTGCCCACAGAGGTTAGAAGAGGTCACTAGATCCCCTAGAAATTGAGTTATGGGCAGTTGTGAGCAACCATGTGAATCATGGGAATCAAACACAGGAGTTCTACAAGACTAACAAGTGCTCTTAACCACTGAGACACCACTCCAGTCTCAGATGGGCAGGTAGATACTGGCACTCTGATCTCATAAGTACAATAGTCATATTATGCCAAGAAAACAATCATTTCATTGCCGCCCCTTCCTGAACTCTGAGTCTAGCACTCTTACTGCCCTCTGTGATGTCCCCAAGTCTTATAGAAGATGATGTGTATATGTGCTGTTGAGGACCACAAACTCAACAACCACTTCGCCCCAGCACTTCCACCCATTAGAAATCCCTACATTAACTGATTTGCACTTGAAAAGGAAGCTTCTCTGGCCAAGGCTGAGAGCTGTACTAATCCAGGTGCATAAACAGAAAATGTTAGATGGCAGTGTGATATCATGTCTATATACCAAGACAACAGTGACAGACTCTTCCCTAGGCTAGTGCTATGCAGGCTGTTGGAGGAGAAGAGTCATCAACATCCTTCCCAAACTCTAAAATGCTTATAGTTTGTAATGCCAACATAACAAGCAAGATATGCCTACTCTTGCCACAGTGGTATTATAGTTACAGGGATAATAACCACTTTCTGCTTAGATTTAGACCTGCTGACTCCAGAGGAGAAAGTAGTCCTATAAACGATATTTTTTTACTGTTGTTGTTGGAGGGACTGAGGTTGAAACCAGGGCCTTATTCATGTTAAGAATGGTCTCTAGATTAGCTCTAACTTTAACAATTTTTATTTCACACATCCCTTAACCCATAACATAACTTATTGCATAGGCTATATTCACAGTTTTCTCTTGTGTCTATTTCTGCTATTGTAACAAACTAATCCCTGGTGTGGCTGCCTGAACTTGTCTGAGTTTGGCTACCTAGAGGTATCTAACATGTGGCACCTTTCTCAACACTTCTGCCATTTGTATTCTTTTAATTAAGCACAGGAAAACATACATATAATGTTACTTTTTCATAGAGTCCTCATTAGAAATTACTTAAGATAATGCACACAGAAGTACTTGATATACTATCATAAACACTAAAGAAATGTTAATGAGTAGGTCCTACACTACTCTTTTCCTCCTGGCTATGGTATATTAAAATCAGCACTGAATAATAAGAATTAACAATAAGAGTGTTCCATGTTCCTCATATTTTACTATAGTTATTTCCATGTATCAAACATCAATTTTCAAATTTTAAGACAACGATCCCTATTTAACAATGCTCCAAACTTCCATGCACTGTACCATTTGTTTATGTTTTAATTTGGGAAACAGCATCTTTCTTTGTCATCCCAGGTGTCCTAGAACTCACTGTGAGGAAAGATCATGCTGGTCTTGAGCTCACAGAGATCCACTCACTTCGGCCTCTCAACTGCAGGGATTACAAGTATAGGCCCCCATTCCCAGCTGGTATTTATTTTTTAATGACCTTTCAGTACTTTGATTTTTAAAATCGGCTAAGGTTTTTCAGAGATATTGACTATTATCAGCTTTATAATAAAGTCAATGTTTTCAGCTTTTAAAATAGGCCAAGGGAGAGTGGGTATCTGATCCCAAGATTATATAGATCATACAAAAGATCAATATGTTGTCTCTAGCAACGCTGTGACACCACAGGGTTGGCTCAGCATGGTCCTCCTACGTTCTCTTCCCCATTAGGCTCTGGACCACATTGCCTCTAAGGTAGGAAAAGACTCTATTTTCCCAGGTCTCAAATTATCTGAAATCCTTGTATTCCTCTGGTTCTGGCTTCCCTGTAAACACCAGCGTCTGCCGTGCTACAGAGCTACAGCTGCACTTTAGACCCGTGATTGAATATTTGCTTCTCAAAATAGGCTTGAGAACAGTAGGAAAATACGGTAGGTCAGAGCAGCATATGGCTGAATTTTCATGGACAGATGTGCTGGAGAATAACAAGGATATTTATTCTTTTAAGTTATTATCTTCGTTATAAATGAGATGTGCAGATATTTTGTATTATAGCTGGAATTGAGGTACTCTCAGATAATATAGTTTTCATGAGATAGCCCATTAACCTAGTTCCTGAACACTGTGGTTCTCATGTTTACTGAAGTCAGCTAGACAACAGACTCTTGGCAGCCATAATCTCAAGAATGTCACCACTCATGGCAGAATTTTGGCACTAGCAACACAGAGAGCTTTGATACTCCTCCCCCTCCTCTTCAAAATGTTTAAAATTAAACACATAATGCTTATGGAGTTCTGTTTCGGGTTCTCTGTTACTTCTTGCATTTTCTAATAACTGGGAATAAAAATATTTTATTTCAGAACTCTTATGTGATAGAGCATTCATAAAAACAGCTCCTGCTTCTGATATACAACATGGCATCCCTAAGTCCAGGGTGGAAGATGCCATCTGTTGAACCACTGGTCCAGTGACTCTACAGACAGTGGGCTCTGATAGTTGGGAATAGTGCTTTCCATGATTAGTTTAATGATAATTATTCCTATTTATCGTGCTGAGTATGTGGATGCTGCATCTCACTTTGTAAAAAATGCTGGATTATTTCTGGACATTATAGAAAACAATAGTATAGTCCAGATGGGTGTAACTGAACCAATCAACCTGTATATTTTTTTTTCTTTTCTTTTTTTCGGAGCTGGGGACCAAACCCAGGGCCTTGTGCTTGCTAGGCAAGCACTCTACCACTGAGCTAAATCCCCAACCCCAACCTGTATATTTTTAAATGCTTGTGATATATGAAGCTCAAATATCCGATAGGCCAAAAGTACTTCCTTCTCCTTCCTCCAAAAACAGTGGAGCATGGATGTGGAAAAGTTTCGTATAAACACCTACCTGGGCATGAACAATCAACTGTAAATTCTCAGCCTCACTGGTCACACACAGCTGCCAGTTGAAGCTGTCATTCATCCATTGGATGAATTTTTTTTCACAGGCCGAGTGGATGGATGCCTGTGGAATTAGCCTAGCAGCCAAAGATCACATCAGTTCACAACTGAGCACCCCAGTTTGATTACATTTATATTATTAGTTACTCCTTGGCATACTCATTTGGCACATGTTTGTTTTCTGTTACAGATACAGGAGCAGAACGGCAGGCGCTAAGAGAAACTGTGTATCCAAAACTTCGAGAATTCTGCAGAGAAAACTATGGGTTGGAATTTCAGGTAATACTCACCTTGCTTTCCATCACAACATGGGCACTACAAAAGACAGTTTTTAAGCTCCAGATAGTCTTTATGTCTTTAAATATGGAAAAAGAAATGCATACATGAGAAATGCAAATACCTTAGATAATTTTGATGATTTCATATTTGCTTCTGTTTCTTAGACTCTGCCTAGTGTTTGTCATATTTTTCTTCAAACCATATTTATTTTAATTTTCTTCGTATCTATTCTATACCAAAAAGCTGAAAGTTGCTAAAACTTCAGCCTTAGGCTGTGGCCAACAGAAACGTATTACAACTCAAGTCGGGACCAGCTTTTTGCAGTCCTTCCTTTCAGAGGGTGAACAACCCTCTCGTTCTCTTATCCTATCTATAAATGGGATGTCTTCTTCCCTAAGGATTTCAGTGGTGTACCTTTCCCAAGCTTCCCCACCCCCATGTGTGTGTGTTGGTCCTGCAAAAACAGTAACCACACACATCATTATTAAAGTTCACCAAACCCAGCAATTTTATTTATTTTGCCATATGATAGGAAAAAATGCTAAATGTATCTTGGACATCCAACATCTAAAGTTGATAGCTTCTAAAGCAAATAGTACTATTTATTCAGAACTTTTGAGCCTCATTTACCATGGAAATCTTAACTGTCAGGTGTTCTCAACTCCATGTTTATGTGTCAGGTGATGAATATGAAATTAGACTTCATGGTAGAATAGCACATCATTCACTATTGTGGGAGGAAGACAATTTCACCCTCCATTTGTTGCATCCTGGATAAATAGTTTATCTCAGTACACCTCATGATGATTTCAAATACGGTTTAGGAAGTAATCACCTCTAAATGGTTCCAATCTTGATACACATTGTCAGTCAGCAGTGGGCCATTATGAAACACGCTGAACAGTTACTCATACATCACCATTTCCTTGATAAATGGAAACCTAAATTAAATTCTTTGACATGATTTCAGCAGTGCCTTCTCTGGTGATCCTGGCTGTACAGATAACAGCTCGCCAATTGTTACAAACTCCCAACCTGTCAAGATTCCCAAGGACTTGGACATTCCTTGGGGACTCAATTACTGTAGGGAGAGAAAAGTGTCTTGGCATGTTAGTTGTGGTTTTGAGTTCATTGTGCATCATCTCTGTCAGCAGAGGAAGGAAGGTGTTGAGTACAGAACACACGTCACAAAACGAGGCATCAACGGAGATTAGCAAAAGGAAGGAAATAGAAGTGTTAAAGGTGTTTTTTGAAAATTGAAGATAACCATGGATAAAGGCTGAAGTAGCCAGAGGAACACTCCAAAAGATGTCAGCATAGACAAGAGTGTCAGAATTCCCCTCCATGAGGTGCTAGGTGGCAGCGTAAACATAAATGATCACAGAAACAAACATGATCCCAAGTGCCTTTACCCGCCCTTGCTCAAGGGCAGCATCCAAAGCAGCCATGGAGATGGGGTCCATGTGAGATGATGCTGAGACTAAAGCAAAATGTGCCAAGTAGCATTTGCTTGCCAGCTGCCAGCATAACAGAAGCCCAAATGCATGTTATCTGAATCTTCCAAGAATGTACCTTGTGGTACCTCTGTGGGCAGTTAATTATACATCTCCTGGAAGATGGATTTTCTAGGCAACAGTTCTCTTTCCTCAACTGCAATTAGATGTGCTCCCAGGGGCTTCATGAGAAACTGGCTCATCCATAGTACTCCAGATTACATCCTCAATTGTGCGATAAACCCATGGGAAACAAAGGTCAGCACCCCTGTGGCATGAAAGCCTCTTTTGCTTCTAGTTGGCCTTTGTTTAAGATGCTGTTTTCATGGGCTCTGGTTCTCTCCCAACTACTCTTCTTTCTTGGCTGGTTCTTCCTCCCCATCATTGCCTTCTGAACCTGCTCATTCTTAGGTCTCTTCACATCTAATCTCAGATATCTATCTATCCATCTCTATCTATCCGTCCATCTATCTGTCTATCTATCTATCTATCTATCTATCTGGCTGTGACTATATGTGTCACTTTTAGCTCTTAAACCTTGAACCCTGCCCCCTTTAAATTGGCCCTGGCTGTTTTCTTGCCATGAGTACTTACTCCTTCCTCTTCAGGGGAATATTTTCTAATTATTCCAATGTGCTCCACTTCCTAAGGGCATGTACCTTGGGACCTAAAGTCAACCCCACATGCCACTTTATTGTCACATTATTTTAACTCTTTGGATAGTGTGTGCCATTGTCTGATGTTTTCTTACAGGTTGTATTTCTTACCCTTTCTCACTGGGATCTAAATTTCACAGTATGAAGCACTAACCTATCCCCATGGCAGCTACACCCCTCATCCTAGGATGATGCCTGTTATCAGTAAGACTTAGCAAGAATTTGCAGCATAACAGTGTAAACTTGACCACCTTAAAAACTTCTCTGATCACCAGACCCTGACAAGATATGACACATATCCTCTCCTGGGATCTTCTAAACCTCTACACAATAATCATTCATTGAATTCATTCAAAAGGAGTATAGAGAACACTGGACTCACACTGGCTGACATTCTAAATGCTAGAAATACAGGAACAGAGAAGTGGGAACTCTCAGAAGCCCTCTTCATAGAAGGAGCAATGCTGTTGAGGGAGGCAGGTGATAAGCAAATTCCAAGGAGGATAAATGCATCTTATTGAGTGAAAAGTGTATGAGAAATGAAGATGGCTTTAGGGAGTTAAGGGAGACCAGGTGGCCAGGAAGGATTTGCTGACAAGATGATATTTAAGCAAATATCTTCAGAGAGCGACAAAGCAAATCATGCAGATGTCTGGAAGAGGAGCCCAGACATGGGGAACAAGAAAGGAGGCTCAAGAAGGGAAAGGGAATGCTTAGAATATTCTACAAACAGTGAGGAGGACACAAATGCATAGAGGGAGCAAGGGACTAATTCTAGAAGACATAAAAGTCGATCACATGGGACCTGATGGAACGTGATCAAGGACTTGGAATTTTAGAAAGGTTCAGAGAGATGCCTCAGTGACTAAAGGTACTTACCATCAAGGTTGACAACTGAGCTGGATCCCCAGAAACTACATAATGGAAGGAAAGGAGTGGTTTCCCCAAGAAATCCTCTGACTGCCACACATGCATGTGACATGTGTGTGAGCACACCCACACATACAAATACATACATAAGATGTAAATAATGAAAGTAACAAGGGGTATGATCTGAGTTACTTTAGAGCTTTGCTCTGAGGCAAATAGATTGGTAAAGGGAGGGTCTATCTGTCTCTGCCCTGCAATGGCTTTTATCTGGGACTTGGTTTTAAAACCCAGGTCCTCTTGTGTTGTGGTAAAAATTAAAGAGGATCATTTGCTATCAGTTCCTGTGAGCTGTATCTGCTTGCTCCAGCTTCACAGTAAGCGCCCTTAGCCTCGCTGCAGCCCAATATTTATTCTTTAAGAAACAGAGAACATTCTTCCTTAAGGGTATATAGCTTCTCATTCCTGGTCTTTAACAGAGTATTCATGTAACACTTTAATCATTTTTAATTTCTCTCCTCCACTAAGTCGGAGCTCTCAGAAGCCAGCAACTGTATTATTATATCTTTCTATTATCAGCATCTCTTATAATATCTGCCACATAGTGGCTGTACAATAAATGCTGGTTGGTTGGACTGAATATATTAATTAAAAAATGAGATGCTGTAGAATCTCTGGAGAGGTATAGAAAACAGCAATCACCCATGCAAGTCATACATACAGCTGAAAATTTTCCCATAACCCTGATAATGTATTTAATATTACAATTGAAATCAATATATCCAAAACATACCATCAATGTAAAAAAAAGTGTTTATAGTGTATTTTACATACTGTTTTCTATAGTCTTATAGTTTATGTGGGAAACACATCCAAATTTGAACCAGCCTCTTTTCAGCCAGTGGACAGATACAAGTAGACAATAGAGCTTCCGGGTGGGGCAGTGCAGTTCTGGATGGTAATGAGCTCCTGGAGCGATCATCCTGACAGGAAGAAGCCTGGATGCCCAGTGACAAGCTTTCAGCTGACAACAGCAAAGACAGCAATTAGATAGATGAGCCAGAAGAAACGGAGTTCATTTATACATGTTAAGTACCCAGAAAAGTATAAAGAAAATAATTGTCCACCAGCCAAAATAGTAATTTAAAATTCCCTCATTCTTTTTGGTCATTGCCTTGATAGAATATGTTATCTGAAGTGATTGATGTAGTTAATTCAACTTTCTTTTTTCTTACTTATTAATCATTTTATTATTTCAAAGGTGCTGTTCTGTCTTGACTTGCTGGCTATGGAACGGGATGCAAAAAGACTAGAGCTTAGCAAGTCAGAGGCCTGGGGGATTAATGCTTAAATTGTCTCAAGTCAAAAAAAGGCATCTGAAGGCCACCCTAATCCCTCTTATTTCTATATCTTAAGTTGATATCCCTCTGTCTATTTTCCTGCCCTTTGCAATTTTACTAAATACTTCTGTCAAAGTAATTTTCCCCATGCCTTTGCCTTTAGGGGCCCTGACTTGTTCTCCCATTGAGAACTCCTCCTGGTATGTTAGCTCCAGCCCTTTTCCTTCATTTCATGGAACCAGCTGGCTTCCCAGAAGAGCTGGGAAATAATAAGAGTGGAACCAGCTTCTGCTAGCAAGGAGTTCTTGCTGGTATCTCCACACCTGTGTTTCTACCCCTAGATGACATTGTGCTGACCCTCAAAGACACAAATGGATGCTCATCCCTGGTGGTTCCATCATTCCAGGCTGCCTCTGAGAGCACAGGTCTATCTAGATCTTTCCTCTCTATGGCCTTCTTTCCTCAAAAGGTAGTTCAAACCTTATCTACTTAAGCTTTTGTCAGTATGGTATTTCCTTTCTCAGCATCTACAGATCTGCTTTCCATAGTTGCATGAGGACCTTTCTGCTTTGAATGTTAGTATCTTAAAACAGAACTCATACTTTTTCTTTACCCAGTTTTCCAGCTGCTACTATTTACCACTCTTTAAAACATAAACTCCTGGCTCAGAGTGAGTTCATTCTTCCACCCTTCTAAGCCTAGCTCCAAGCTGCCAGTGCTCCCTTTGAGTCATCTGCTGTGGAGCTCCTAGAAATTCATCTTCTTTCCATTTCGAAAGTCTCTGCCTTGCTTGGATGTGAAAGTCTAACAGGGTTCTTTATTGTGACCTCTCTCTGTCTTTATATCTTGTTGCTCTTGTCTAGACTGCTCACAGCTATTGAAACAATCTTCTTTGAAACAATACTTACCAGATTTCATTGATTCTCAGAGGCAGGGCTTTACACATTTATTACATTTGAAATTTGAATTGAAGACACAAATAAATGGTGTGGCATCTTTGAACTGACAGTACATTTCTTTGTTGTTGAGACACATAATACCAGAACAGCCTGCATTGATCCTTCTGTTCAGCACAGCCTGTTACATCATTTACGAAGTACAGTAGCAAAAGCATCAGTTTTTATTGCAGATATACAAAAGTTGACATGTCAAATCTGTAAGTTCCCAGCCCTGTATTCTAGGCACATTGCTTGCCATTTGACCTGTGGCTGAGACTTGCATAAGTGAATGAGTCAGTCCTAACTTCCAGAATTATTGTGCGAATTAAATGGAAATAAATGCTGGCCCATCCTTACACTGGAGCAATGCTAACTTCCTTGTCTTTCATACTCTTCATTCTTCCACCAGGAACCAAATACAAAGAAAGAGCATATGTTCTTCTCTTGGCTTTCTGAGTATCATAAAAGATTTTTACACTAGTTATCCCAAGGCATCTGCTACTCTAAGGCAGTGGCCCTCAACCTTTTTAATGCTGTAACCTGTAATACAGTCCTTTATGTTGTGATAACCCCCCAACCATAAAATTATTTTGGTTACTTCATTATTGTAATTGTGTGCTACGTTGTGAATCACAATAAAAAATATTTTGTGTTTTCTGGTGGTCTTAGGTGACCCTCTGAAAGGTTTGTTCAACTGCCCCTGAAGAGATTACAACCCACGGGTTGAGAACCATGACTTTAAGGAGTGTATTAGTTCTATCAGGTGCAGAAGGAGAGTTGAGTTCAGAAAGCATTTATTGCATTACATACAAGAAGAGATGATGCAGCAAGACAAAGACTGTGGTAGTCTGTGCTCATGTAACAGAACACCTGAGACTAATTTATCAAAAATAGAACAGTCGTATAGTCTGGAAAAAACAAAGCAAGATACCAATAGGTTGCTTCCTCATAAGGGTGCAGCCTCTGTCTCCAACATGGCACCTTGGTATCTGTATCCTCTGGGAAAGAGAAGCACGATATACTACAGGCTGGGCAGTGGAAGGGCAGAAAGGCCACTTTCCCCCTCTGCCAGTGCCCTTTTAAAGCTTTAATATACCCAGAGCAGTGGAGGCTTCACGACCTACACATCTCTCAAAATTCTCCTCCCCACAGCAGCCATAGTGAGGATAAATTTCCTACACTCAAACTTTAACATTTATTCAATTCTTCTGATCCATTTCTTCAGCACATTGGCTAGTTGTGAGATTCTACCTCTCTCTGGAGCTCTAATTTATAGAGAAAGAGGTGGGGGTTTGTTATTTTCTTTTAAAAGGCAGAGTTAGACCTTACCCAACATGGCTGTTGAAAGAATGGGAGGAGATGGGGAGCAGAGTCAGCAGACATGCCCCCATTTCCTTTCTGTGAGCTCTGCTTCAGAAGGTGAGTGTGGTCTGAATTTGATAAACAAAATTAAGCAGGTAGATAATAATTCTTAGGGATGCTTGCTCTGTTCTCTACAAAGGACACTAGAAAGAGATTACCTCATAACACTCTGCACTTGCAACTGGGACACCAACTTCTTAGTCAACATGACAAAAAGCTGTATAGTCAAACTCAATCCACATAGACGCCCTCTAACTATGATATGTCAAATCATATCTATCACTATAGAAAGCTACTACCAATGCTTTGGGCAGGAAAAAGAACCACACAAAAGACCTGGGGTGGATGAGTAGGGTACATGGAGCATGATACAATGGAGGCTCTCTATCCAGGGAAAGGGAAGTGGGGGTTGGTCAGCTGAGGAACAGCAGCTGCTATCTAGCTGACAGGAAAACACCAGTTCATGGTTTCCCTTTCCCCAAACACAGCCCTGACTGTCTACAACAATTTTGGTTGCAAGAGCATAGATTCCTGTGTTGCTTCCTCATGCACTTGGCATCCAGTGCCCAAGAACTCCCGTTTCTCCCTTCAGGATGTGAGGTCATCTTCATAAGCAATGGAAAAACCAAGACTTGCCACAAAGGCTCCATGAATATATCATCCTTAACTACAGTTTAACTTAACTAACAACCCTTTTTATTCTGATGGGCAGGAAGCCAAAACTGGGTTTAAGCAAAATAAATAAGCTATGTATGTGTAGAACTATGTACATCATAGTCTCAGGCTGGATTAAATTTTGTGAACCTCAGATTAGCATGGCCTTGCAGATGCTTACTGTTTTCCCTTTGCATTATCTCACCAAAGTCCTCATACCCCATCAAGCCAGTCTCTTCTACACCTCTTTTCTTGATTTCTTTTAATTATAAAATTATATGCCTAACTTTTTTTAAAAAATCCATGTATAACATTTTTTTTGGTGCATCTTGGTCATGGTCATCCCCAAACCCCCTCTCCCAGCTCTCTCTCTCCATTCCCACCTTACCTTCCACATATCTTATCTCCTTCCAAACTTTACATCTTTTGTAAATAACCCATTATATGCAGTTCGTGTTACCCATATGCTAGTGTGTGTAGAGCCAGCCACTGAAACAGGAAACTTACCAATGACCAGCAGGAAGAATTTCCTGGTCCATCCAAAAGTTGATTCTCTACATTCTACAACAACAGTGGGTGGTTTCCTTAGCAATAGGGCCAAATCTAGTTATGGGGAGCAGTTCAGATCCAGAGCAGAAGCCTGTCTTGTTTGGGGTGACATCTTCATATAATAACCCATGTCTTCTGGAAGCAAGCAGCGTTGTTTGCCCGTGCCAGATATCCCTGCTCAAACGTCTTCTTTTATTGTGCTTAGAGACTCACTGAGTTTCACAAGACTTCTTCATACATCCTTAATGTTGTGTATCTACCCCCACCCTCTCATTTCCCTCACCCTCTGATCCCTGATCTCCTGATCACTCAAAACCTTAGCAGCTCCTAAACCCCCCCTTTGTTCTTTCATTTCATATATGTTCCACTAACCTATTTTATTATATATTATATTTTTATTTTGGTTGCAAGAACATGGGTTCCTACATTGTTTCTTCATGTGTTCTTCATTTCTGCCTGCTCGGGCATCCCAAGATTTTTTTTTGTCCCCTAAGTTACCAACATACCTTGTAGGCTTTGTAACTGACACACTCTGTTATGGTACCCTTGGTCTCGCCTGCACCTTGTCAACTAATCACCTTTCTCTCTTTTCTATTTATCTAATGGATGCCTCTGTCTACCGGGAAATGAACAGCTCTTCATTGGATCGCATCACTTCACTCAGGCCAGAGGTCTAATTTGTTTAGTCACTTCGCATTTCAGTGCTGTCCATCAGAGCCTAGCCAGGCTTTCCCAAGCTGATACTCCCTGGGAGTATAAGCATGTTACATCATCCATCTCCCATCCCTGTGAGAGAGCCAGATTATGAGAGTGAAAATAAATAAGGATGACAGCAGGCAAGGAGAAGGAGAGTGTGGACATGACCTTCATTGTTTTGATTTAATCACAATTTCCACAGCATGCAGTGGCTCCTCTGAATAACCAAACCTGACTTCTTACACAATATTATTCCTCATTTTAGTTTGTGCTCAGGGTTGATCTTCTTAATATTTCTCCTAAATGTAGAGTGGAAGCATTGGGGGAGATTCGGGATTTAGTAGAGCATTATTCTCTACTAAGCCTTAATTTCTGCTAACTGTGACTGTCTCAATTACCCCCCAGCAGTGGAAATCACCCAAGAGAATTTGTCCTTTGGTAAGCAGAATGAGAAACAGTCCCCAATTTTCAGGTGACATTTAAGTGTCTCGGTTGAATACACTCAACACAAAGCCTTCTGTAAATCCTAAACTCACAGTACTTAAGTTTTCCATTATTACTTTTCCTGTTTTCTCAGGAGGGAGGGGGAGACAGTTTAACAAATGTTCAAAAACTAAAAGGATAACTTGTATGAAAGATTTGCTTTGTCCATAATTAGGTAGAGACCACTGAGATGTAGTTAACTTATTCACTTACCTATAGAGTAAAGCATTTTCTCTACCTGGTCCTTAAGTCCTTCTGACTACAGAAGTTTATATCATAATCTTAGTGTCTATGCACAAACAGGATACAGCACAGTTCTTGTCTTTGCATCACTTTCATGTGTACTAAAAAGTTCCTCCAACCCTCTTTGGAGTAGAGGCTATGTAGCTGTCCTTTAAGGTCAATCACATGTATTTTTGTATCACGTCCTTGCTGATGTCTACTCTTGATCTTATGAATCAGGCTTGTTTGGGAACCTCAGAGCCCTGTCCACATAGCTTTCAGATAGTTACTATGATGATCAATATTGTTCAAATTAATAAACTGAAAGAAGCTAAAATTCTTTGGGAGACAAATGTTTGGACATGTCTGTGAAGAATAATCTAAAGTAGGTAAATTAACATGAGAAGATCCCCCTTCACTGTGGGTGGACCCATCCTCTAGGCTGCAGTCCTGGACCAAATAAAAAGGAGGAAGCCTGCTGAGCACCAGTATTCATCTCTCTATTTGCTGACTACGTCATTGTGAACAGCTGTCTCAGAAGCTCCTGATGCCATGACATTTCGACCACGATTTGGGGGGTGGGGGGTTGTTTTGTTTTGTTTTTGTTCTTGTTCTTGTTCTTGTTTTTTGTCACAGCAACAAAACAAGTAACTGAGACATTTAGTGATAGCACACTGCCTCAGGAAGAGGTATGAGACTAGCAGTGCCAGTGTTGAACAGTCTCTGACCCAAGGTTGCTGAGTCTCACAAAGTATGTAGTCATGAGCTGGCACTGACCCATGTGACGCTTACTGCCAAGGAGATGCAGGTGCTGTTGGCATGCATCATGGAGGCAGCGGGTGGGGGGCAGGAGGGAAAGTGGTCAGTGTTCTTATTGTCCAGCATTTTCAGAAAGGCCTACTTAAGCTGAATTCTTTTTAAAAAACGGGTAGAGGAAGATGATCTGCTGGAGGGAAAAAAGTTGCAGGAAAAAGAAACATTCTCATGGGCAAATTTGGAGAACTTGAAATTTATGTAGAGTTTACTATTGATTTGCTTAATCCTCGCTATGAGCCTAGGATATAAATTCCATCTTTCTTATTTTGGGACGATGCGCCCACCAAGCTGCTGTTAGATTCCCATGACTGGATCTTGCTCTAATTCTGTTTTCAGTGTCTGAGGAACCACCATACTGATTTCCAGGCTGGTGACAAAAAATTTAATTCCCAGAGACAATTCCCACATGGTCCCCTTTGCTCACACCCTCACTTGCATTTGTCACTGGTTTCTTTGATAACAGGCATAATTTATTGATCATTTGCATCTCTGCTTTTGAGAAAAATCTGCTTCATTTACTCACTCATTGGTAGGATGATCTATAGTTTTCCAGAACTTTATAGATTCAAGCATTATCCCCCATCTGATGTACAGTTGGCAACAGTTTTCTCCTATTCTCTGCAATGTCTGTTCACGCTGCCATTTGTTTCCTCTGCTAGGCAGAAGGTTTTTTAATTTCATGTGCTCCCATTTGCCAAATTCTGTAATTATTTCCTGAGATATTGGAGTTCTTAAAATGATATCCCTAAAAGTTGGGCGGGGTGGGGGGATGGCGATAATGAAAGCTAGAGAAATCCATTTTTTAACCCAAACTAACTAAAATGTGATAAGATTATTTTTAAGGGTGAAAGGACATCATTCCTAAGGAGGAAGTGCCTTAAGCAATAAAGAGCCACTACAATCACTAACAGCTCTCGCTTCAGTATAGGATTTGTTTAAATAAATAAATGAATGTGTAAATAATGTATGTATAATGTAGGGATGGGAACAATGGCTCAGTGGGTAAGTCAAAGCATTAAGACCTGAGTTGAGATCCCAGCACCCAAACAAAATGCTGAGTGTAGTTACAAGCGTGCCTGTAATTTCTGTGCTGGTAATAGGCAGAGACAGGAAAATAAAGAGGGCTTACCAGCTTCCAGCCTTCAGCCCCTCCTCCCCCCACCCAGCCTCCAAGTTCGGTGTGACCTTGTCTCAAGGGAATAAGCCAAGGAAATTCCTCCACTGGTCTCCAGCCATGCACAGGCATGCACGCCCACACATCCACACTCACATGCACATTTAACACCATACACAAATTATATCAGACATAGACTTTCTGACTTTGGTGTTTTATATCCAGATAAGGTTCTATAATGTGGAGAGTTTTATCAAGGAAACATTTTGGTCAACATTTCCTCAAAGGCTTTCTTCTTTTCTTTTTATTTTTTTTTCTTTTCCTTTTAAAAAACTATTTTATTACTTTTCACTTCTGTGGAGCTAGGTATTAAGTGCAAGACTTTGTGTGCAGGAGGCAGTAGTCACTCTGCCATTAAGCTACATCCCCAGCCACCTGTGATTTCCTTTTGTTTTGGTTTTGTTTTTAGTCTTTTTTTTTTTCTTATTAACATTGTATCCTGCTCACTGCCTCCTTCCCAGTCACCCCCTCCCACAATCTTCCTCCCATCCCCAAAGGCTTTTTTCAAATAAGAGATAGTACTAGAGCATTATCAATTCAAATTCAAATTTTCTGGAAGATAGATAGAAGCTGAAATGTTAGCTTAGTAACTATTTCTTACATGTTGCTTGATAGTCTTGTGAGGTTGGCAAACAAAAACGGACGGAAAAGCAAATTCCGTCTTATTGCTGGGGAGGATTTATTAGGGCTTTCTTGGTTGATTATTTTGCTTTCAGATCAATTGAGCACATTATAATTAGCAGGATAAATCAGCATCCCTAAGAACTTAAAAAAAATGAGATGGTTTTAGGTTTTTAAAAAAAGATAAAAGTCAGATTGCTTCTCTAAGCTTTCTCCTTAAATGGCACAATAAATAAAGGCATGGAAAATGTGCTGTTGACAGGACTGTAGTCCAACACACAGCAAAGAGCATCATGGGAGATGCTCTGCCCAGGCATCACTCTCAAAGTTAAACTTAATTTTTTTTTAAGTGTATAATAAATCTTGTCTTGTTGAGCACTTTCGTTCCAAGCGGTTTTTTTTACCAGTTATTGATCATGTAGATAGATGGCACATCTATTTGCCCAAAATGGAGTTTTGCATTGCATAAGTTCAATGCTTCATGTATTTACTCTGTCCCTGTCTTTGAGGTTGCTTGATTTTATCCTTTCTTATCATTTAATTCCCATAAAGACATACAAGAAAGAGCAGTTTAATGGAGAAAAATTGGGGGCAGGAAAATATTTAAACAAAGCTACTGAAGTGTTTTAAAAAAAAAAAGGAAGAAGAAGAAAAGAAAAGGACAGTTTATGAAGAAGGGCTGGAAGAGGGTACCAGTCACCAACAAGAGGCTAACAGTAACCAAAGCGTAAGGATGATTGATACAAACACAAAAGACAAAAAGATGATTGACAAAAGACAATGTGGCAGGTAAGTCATGGGATGCTCTGCCTTCCACAATGCACTAGATGAATGAAAAGAACCCTGTTTGAAATTTTTATTGCGGTCATTTGGTCTGCACCTACTTACTTAGATCCTGATGGTTGCCTTTACTATTCCAGTACTTGGTGTAAATAAACATCCATTATTCTTGTACCCATGTACTCTATGGTCAGGGAATATAAAAACATTATAAAATCACAATATGAATAGATGTACAGAGAATCCAGCTTCATTGAGACGCAGTCTTAAGCTGTATGACTCAATTGGGGTGTCTTGTATATTCACAGGTATATGGTAGTTAGAAAAATCAAATTTAGAACATTTTTTCAACCCAAAAGAAACCCTGTGCTCGTAACAGAAACCCACCTCTTCCCCCTCCCGACTTGCACTAAGGAACCACACTACTTCATGTTCTATCATTATGTGCAGACTGCTCACTTAAGCACAACTGTATAATCTGTAGCTCTTTGCAACTGGCCTCTTTTAGTTAAGACTTGCAAACTTCACCTGCATTGTAGCCTGTAACCATATCTCATTACCTCACGTGTTGCCTACTGATCACCTGGTGGAATGCTGGGTTGTCCCCGGCTGCTAGGAATACTAAAGGTCCCTACTAGCATCCAAGCATAAGTTTTCATGGACACATGTGGTCATTAATCTTGGGCTTGTTTCTCTGGGTACTATTGCTGGGTCATGTGTTAACCCTGTTTGAGCACTTCAGTAACTGCTAGACCCTTCCCAGTGTTTGAGCCATCCAGAATGCATGGAGGGTCTGGTCTCTCCTCACGTTCAACCTTTTTCATTACAGACACCTGGGTGTATACATAATTATGATCTGACCTTGGCTTTGACTTGTGATGTGAATAATAATAACAAATAATACAGAGTATCTTTTTATGATTACAAAAATGTGTATGTACTCTTTGGAAAAGAAACTACTCAGATACTCTTCCCAAACTTAAATGTTATTTTTCTATTATTATGGAGTCAACGACATTCTCCACGTGCTCTCGATGTTCTGACTTACAACTTCCTTCTGTGTGTTGTTATTTCCACATCCTTGCTGCCTCTTCTTGGTTTCACTGGCATGTATTTACTGTACATAGCATTGAGTTTCCTAAGATTATTACCCTGATCTATTTGAACATTCTCTGCCATATGCTCCCATCCTCCCTTTTTCCTCCAGCCCTCCCCCATCAGTGCTTTCTACCCCCTAAGTAGCTTTGCTTCTACTTTCAGGTCATGTATACAGTATGTGATTGCCAGTATCTGTAACAATAATTAAGTGGTCAGCAAGAGGGCTCAGCATGTTGAGGCTCTTGCTGGGCAAGCTTAGCAACCTGCATTTGATCTCTGGAGCCCACATGGAGGTGGCAGGAGAGAAAGGACTCCACAAATTTGCCACTGATTCTCCACACAAATACCATGGCACACCCACACTCACATTTTAGCAGATTCCTCAGTATTTTATTATACAAAAATATGCCTTATATATGTACTTATTTCTTTTCTAACGATCCTAGTTGAATCTCTAGTAGAGTGTTGAATAGAAGTGTGTTTCATCTGGTTAAGGGAATGTCTGTTTCTGTTTCTACATTTTTAGGTACTTTTATCATGAAATGGGGCTCAATTCTGTCAGTTCTTTCTCTGTCTGTTGAGATGATCATGTAAATGTTGCCCTATTTTCTATTACTATAACATATTATATTAGCCAGTTTGTCTAACATTTTAACCAACCTTGAATTCCAAGCAAATCTTACTTGATTGTCTTGTATAATCCTATTTCTATATTTCTATACAACTAGATTGGACTAATATTTCATTGAGGATTCTTGCCTTATAGTCATAAAAATTATATCAATACATAACTTCCTGGGGAATTTTTTTGTATAGTTTTTGTACCTAATTCATACTGTGCTTAGGAGGGTCCTTTCTCCTTCAAATTTTTGGAAGTGTTTACAAAGAATTGATATTAATTCTTCTTTAAGTCTTTGACAGACATTGCCAACACGTCCATCTGGCGCTGTGCCTTCTCTTTCAGCAATATTTAATGTGTCATTTACTGTGTGATCTCTTCTTTTTTTAATTTTTTATTAGATGTATTTCTTTACTTACATTTCAAATGGTATTCCCTTTCCCAGTTTCCTGTCCATAAGTTCACATCCCCACCCCCTCCCCCATACGGGTGTTCCCCCCATCCACCTCCTTTACCAGCATTCCCCTGCACTGGGGGTCCAACCTTGGCAGGACCAAGGGCTTCACCTTCCACTGGTGCCCCAACAAGGCTATTCTCTGCTACATATGCAGTTGAAGCCCTGGGTCAGTCCTGGTTTAGTCATGAAAGCTCTGCTTGGTTGGCATTGTTGTTCTTATGAGGTTGCAAGCCCCTTCAGCTCTTTCAGTCCTTCTTCTAATTCCCCTAAACAGGGTCCTGTTCTCAGTTCAGTGATTTGCTGCTAGCATTGACCTCCTTATTGGACATGATCTGGATGTGTCTCTCAGGAGAGATCTATATCCCGTCCCTTTCAGCATGCACTTTTTAGCTTCATCAATCTTATCTAGTTTTGGTGGCTACATGTGGGGCAGGCTCTGAATGGCCGTCTGATCTCTTCTTAAAGATGCCTATAGATTGTGTGTTTGGTCTTGAGTCAGCTCTGCTAATTTGTGTCTTGTTGGCAAATTTCCAGTCTCATCTCAGTTAACTTAGTGGCACACAGTCAGTTGTTTCTGGTATATTCCTTAGTGCTCACTATTCCTCTAGAGCGGGTAATAATCGACTCTTTCCTTTAACATCATTTTAATTGTCTCTAAAATGTCATTTTGTTAACCTTTTCAATGAAGCTTTGTTTTGTCAGTTCCTACCTTTTTCTAGCTTATACATTTCCATGATGAGCTGCTACTTCTCGCTTTTTGATTGGTTACACTGTTCTTGGTTGCTCTTCCTTTTTTTTTTTTTTTTTTTTTTTTTTTTTTTTAGTACCTTAAAAGGGAAACAGTCAGTGATTTTAAATTTTTTAATGTAGTTCCTTTTAACTACAATGCTCTTTGTCTTGATGCTACTTTGACTTCCTCCCATAACTTTGACATGCTATATCTTCTTTTTCATTTGCCTAAATCTTTATTTCACTTGTGATTTCCTTCTTGACCTATGTGCCATTAACAAATGCTGCCCTTTCTCATTTGTCACCATTTTCAAGGGTTTTCTTGCTAGTTATTTTATGGCATATACATCCTTATGTGGTCTGTCATTCACTGTAATGTTGTCCCATAGAGCATGGTTTCACATCCAGCCAGTGTCAGTTAAGAAGAGAAAGACCAAGTTTATGTGCAACTGTTCTGTTGTACAGTATACAAACAAGAGTGCATTCACACAGCAATGGATTTGAGTGTGTTTGATGCTTTATTGACTGACGGATAGAAATGTCCTGTTTTCGAGGCTAAAGAGTTGGCTCAAGAATTAAGAGCACTTGTTGTTCTTGCAGAGGACCCACATTCAATTTCCACACCCACATTGGCAGCTAACAAGTATCTACTAACTCGAATCCCAGGGAGTTCAGACCCTCTTCTGACCTTTCTGTGGGCACTAGACATGCATGTGGTGCACAAATGTATAAGCAGGCAGAATGCTCATACACTCAAAATAATCAAATAAATAAATTTTAAAAAGAAATACATTTGTTGAAATATCCTGTTTTAACACACACACACACACACACACACACACACACATATATATATATACATATATATATACATACATACATATACATACATACATACTGGTTTTTTGGCAACAGAAATCAAAATGTCTAAAAAAGGGGGCACTTTTCTAAGTCGCACAGTTCAAATTACTTACCAAATTACTAACTTTACTGCCTTTTCTGTTGGATTTTCTTCATAGATGACTTCTGTGCCCTCCTGAAACTCAAAAGCACACAGCTCTGTTCTTTGGAACTCAGTGACAAGCATATCTTGTCCAGCCTAAGAGTCAGCAGTTACAGAACCAGGGAGCCCTTGAGAAACTGAATATTGCATTTTCATTTGTTCATCATTAATTTTAAATCATTCCAGCTAGTGATTCTCCAATTAATCAGTAGAATTATTATGTCCTTGCCAACTATCACTTCCCTCCTTACTAATGTGTGGTTAAACCTTACAATGTAGTTTAAATAGTGTTCCTCAAATCAATGGGAGAGTTTTCAGATAGGCTGGAAGTCCTGGAATGGACTCTGTGGAAGTAATTTTAGGAGATTTATTGTCTGTGTAGGCTTTGGAAATGCAGTTATAGATGCTGCAGTCCACCAGCATGGACACTGGGATCCTAATTCTGTGTTCCCCACAATTGAACAGCAAGCACTCTTCACCAGTGAACCAGGTCACTCCCCTGCCCTTTCCTCATGGAAATATTTATTAGAGAAATACTGTCTTTAACCTAAAACCTCAAATTCATGATGTCAGATGTCTACTAGAAACACAATTAATGTGGGAACCACAGCCAAAAACCAGGGAGCACACAAAGTCTCTGGAATCTGCTTGTATCACAGAGGACTCCCCTTCTGTTTACCCCTCACCCAAGCCCATGTCAGGGCCTGTAAGAGAGGCAGGACGTTTCTTTTCCCTGATGTGGGGAGAGCAGAAGGGAAGGAAAAGCAAAAACCTTCAAAGCCT
The DNA here is from genome assembly GCF_011064425.1 of Rattus rattus. Classification (NCBI taxonomy): domain Eukaryota; kingdom Metazoa; phylum Chordata; class Mammalia; order Rodentia; family Muridae; genus Rattus; species Rattus rattus. The sequence goes on from NC_046164.1 coordinate 20,775,121, forward strand.
CAGGCAGAAACAGTTGCTTTCTGCAGATAGTGCTGAGTAAAGGGAACAGGGTCCCCCTGCTGATGAACTGACTTCTGAAAGTTGTTACAGACTAACAGAACCTTCCCAAGGAGTGTTTGAAGTCAGGACATAGAGGCCCCCATTATCTTCCTCTCTCAGTACAGCATACCTTTCTGTTTTCCAACAAGGTTCTTCAGATATGTATTGATGAAAGCCAAATTGTTCCCAGATAAAACAGATGTAGTCAAAATATCTATCCTCTGGAATAAAGTGTGGTATTAACAGGAAAGGGGGGGGTCTTTTTTCTTTTCTAAAGAAACATGGGTATTTAGTGACAGATCTGGCTCTCTTCTTATATTAGTATTCACAGTACATAATAACTTACAGTGTGATTTTTTTCAAAAGTAATGTGGTAAACTTATCCCAGATACAATCATTTTCGCTAGTGTAATGTAATTAAATGCTACACTCCAAAACCTTTGACATTTAGCATTTCCTTTTCTCCAGGCTTGTGTGATTCCTATATCAGAAACAAAATAAAAAATTCAGTGCTCATTCCCAAACCATCATGGAGTAAAGACATGTCTCTTTAGATAGAACTTGAAAATCAGTGCTCACCGCACCCCCCCAGTACCCCTCCACCAAGGAAACCCATGCTACAGAGAGAAAAGTGGACAGTCCCATTAACTTGACATTGTGAGCAAGACTAAAGTCCACAGGTAAATTTAATTTCCCTGCAGGGGAATTAACACTGCTTCATCCATTTTTCCACAGGTCATAGATCTGTACTGGGGAGTTGAGGAAGATGAATGGGACAGCCCGGAGCTGCAGAAGATGCGCATGAAGCTGCTGGAGGAGTGCTTGAAAAGTTCTGCAGGTCCATGTTTTGTTGTGGGTATAAAAACACTAATGCTTTCTTCTATTCAGTCATGAGAATGTTCAAATGTGTGCTCATTGGTGGGGGTTAGGTTTCTGGGTTTCGTTTTATTATTCTTTGTTTGTTTTTGTTTGTTCCAAGAGGAAGCTTTCTTAAATATTTATTTTAAAGAAATTTAACTGTCTTCTTATCTACACATGTAAAAGGGAAAAATATCTCTCCAGCTTTTCACAAGGAATGTTATAGATGAATGGTGAAATTGTTGAAATATTCATGGCTAGAATGAGTGGAGTTGACTGGCTATCCAGCTTGCAATCAGCAATAAGGATGGCTCTCTCAGTCCTGCCATAACTAACATAGCTTCCCCTGTCTAGCTGCATGATTTAGACTGTTACAGTATCTTTTTATTCCCTCAATATTTCTTTAAATACAATGGCTGAAAGATTTCGTAAAGTCAACCAAACATGCTAGTCAAACCCAACAGGAAATGGTACCTCATGAATTTATGTCTACAGTGATTTCCAGACTGAGGTTCACTACAAGCGTCAAACATGTCAACAAAGTCTTTTCATGAAGAGCATCACTATTAGCTAAGTGTGCTGTTCTGAAGAGGGCATCCTCCTCTATGTAAGCACTGTGGTAGTGGTATAAGGAGATCAGTTCTGTAGTGGGTGAATGTACAAAATCACTTCCACACCTTGTGTAAGAAAGCCGTATCTTGAATCCAAAACATGTCTAGTCATCCATGGGAGCTGAAACAGGATGCTCCGAGGCATAACCATCATGGTGGGAAATATGGCAGCAGGAAGGCATACATGTACTGGAGAAGTAGCTGGGAGCTTACACTTTGAGATGATAACACAAGGCAGAGTGAGAGCCAAATATAGAATGAATGGGGTTTTGAAACTTCAAAAAGTATTCCTCTCTCGGAGCCCCCAAGTGACACACTTCCTCCACCAAGGCCACGCCACTTCAAAAAGCCACACCTCTTAATCCTTCCCAAACTGTTCCACCAACTGAGACCAAGCATTCAAACATATGAGCCTTCGAGGACCATTATCACTCAAACTACCACAGTATTTCTATAAGAGAGTTTTTAATGTTAGTTTGTCTATCCATACTCATTCAGATATACATACTAGACCCTGCAGTGATTTCAGACCTGACTGGCTGGTGGGAAAGTTCTTACCAAAGACAATGAATTGAATTAAGGTTTGTATGTTTCAGGGGCTGTTGTTAATATTGGACATGTGCCAGGGTAAGGTATGTGGTAGTGTCTTTGGGGTGCCAGATTCTCTTGATTCAAACTTATCAATGAGCTAAGACAATAAGATTCCCCACCCTCTTGAAGCATGTATCTTTATGTGGTTAGAAGTAGAAAGGGGCAAGCAAAAACCTAAATATAATAACATGTCAGATAGTGATCAACACAATAGAGGAAATACTCAGAAAGAGGAGAGATTATGATATCAATGGGAGACCATGAAAGGAAAATGGGGTGGAAAAGAACCAGGCTGATATTGTAGATGAGAGATCTTCAAGGAGTGGCTCTCAGGCATGTCCTTGGCATGTTCAGGGCACAGCAAGCAGGCCACTGTGCCTGGAAGAGTGGGAGCAAAGGAGGAAGATACAGGAATGAGAGACCTTTAGAATTTATTTTTAAAAGTATTGTGCATCCTTGTGCTCAGTATAATTAGGAACCATCAATCTCATAAAGAAAATAGTATTAAGAGAATAAATATTCCACTTTTACTCTGAGTGACAAAGGAAGTCAAAGAAATGTGTTGAACAAATTGGGGAAAAATGATCCTACTGATCTCTTAAGAACCATCTTACTGTGGGTCCAGAGTAGAACTGATTTCAAAGTAGAACTTGACCTTTTTCCCTCACTGCTTTTAATATTCTTTCTTTGTTTTGTGCATTTGGTCTTTTGACTATTATGTGATGGGAGGAGTTTCTTTTCTGGTCCAATCTATTTGGAGTTCTGTAGGCTTCTTGTATGTTTATGGGCATCTCTTTCTTTAGGTTAGGGAAGTTTTCTTCTATGATTTTGTTGAAGATATTCACTGGTCCTTTGAGCTGGGAGTCTTCACTCTCTTCTATACCTACTATCCTTAGGTTTGATCTTCTCATTGAGTCCTGGATTTCCTGTATGTTTTGGACCAGTAGCTTTTTTTACATTACCTTTGACAGTTGTGTCAATGATTTCTATGGAATCTTCTACTCCTGAGATTCCCTCTTCTATCTCTTGTATTCTGTTGGTGATGCTTGTATCTACAGCTCCTTGTCTCTTCCCTTGGTTTTCTATATCCAGGGTAGGTGTCATGTTCTTAACAGCTCTGCCTAAATCCAGCCTAGGAAATTCTGAAATATAAGACATTCATTCTAGAGTGCTTTGCTTAGGTTAAAATCACTTGTAGCTGTTCATTTCAATAGCATGTTAGTGGAAGAATGAATAGTTTAAGGAATGAATAATTGTGGCAGGTTCTAAGAGTAAAGGTTGACTGGCAGGACATCATCAACATCGTTCACCCTTCCTTCATCTATCTCCTTGTTACACATCTAACCTCATAGCCGCCATGAGGAAGCCCTGCAGTTAGGTAGAATATTATTTACCCTAATGATCCTAAATTACACAAGGCTAGTCTTGGTGTTTATAGGGGAGAGTACATCTCCTAGCTTTTCCTGTTGTAACTATGGTAACTAAGTGGTGACAGCTCATTTGTGTCACTCATGAGCCACAGTTTCCTTGCCTTTAGATATTTTCACAAATGCTGGTGCCCCTGCAGGATATGAAGCTTAACGTGATAGTTCCCTGAAGGCTAAAGGTTTTGTAAGAAAATTTGCCATTGTTGAATGAAGAATGATTCACAGATGCTAGCTTATGTTCAATACAAAAAATTCCAGAGCCAGGCAAAGTTTTCATTTGGAATAATCAGGAGTCCCCAGGGGCACTGGGCTGAAACACTAAATGTGCTTGACTTTGAATTTTATGTCCATTGATATGCAGACTAGGCTACTAGTAGATCGTTGTTTTTTATAGGGTTTTATTACAAAGAGTACAAGAGGCTAGAATTGGGGTGCTGATCCTGACCTCTGAGATTAATTCAGGAGACACAGTAGAGAACAGACATCAGTGCTGAAGCAGACAGAATCTGCATAATGAGTAAAAGGGGAAACAGCCCCAAAGGCCCTGTGGTTTCATTTCTGGCTCATACGAGTGAGGAGAGGCCTCACTATGCTCAGTTAACTCCATAAAGATGAGGAGACAATAATAGAAAGAACCAACTTTAAAGTTGTATTATGAGGCTCAATCTGCTAATACAAATCTGAGTTTCTGTACAGTGTAAAGGTTTACAATCCCTATTAGCAGACTGTGATTTCATGTATAGTGAGCAATTATGCCATATGGAACATCTTTCTCTTTAAAGATGTTACTGATAAAAGGCATGTTTATTCCCATGCTGAGTGTGTAGTTCACAAGATCCATGGTTACTCATTACATCTTAAAAGCAAAAATTAAGTAAACAAGCAAAACAAAAGTTACATAGGAAATCAGCAAGAATGGCAATGAAATTATATCAAATTAAAAGTTTCTGCACAGCGAAAGAAAATAATTCAGAAGACACTATTACAGAATAGGAGAAGCATATTTCCCTGCTATTAATCTGATACAGGATTATCAGTCAGAATTTGGTTTAAAATAAAGGTAATCCAAATAAAATGTTAAATGATGTCAAAAGATATCTCTTAAAAGAAAATGTTGTCATGCATAATAAATAAATACAAAGGCTTAATATTTTATCCACCTTGATTTATAGGTACAAATCAAGTCTACGATAAAATTTCATCTTATTTCATTTAAATTGTCTATTATCAAAAGTAAATTTAAAACTTATCAAAGCTGGTATCAGTGTGGGGTGAAGGAACCTCAAATACTGTTGGTGGGAAAGTAAGTAGGTCCAGCTACTATGGAAAACAGCAAGGGAGTTCAATCACAAATACCAGTTAGGAGAATTCTTAACTACTGGCAAAGCTTTCATTGCATCTGGCCATTCTTGAGTAAACATCTGCCTGAAGTAGACTCAACATATAAAAGACATACTTATTAAGTACCAGTGAGATAACTTAGTCTGTCATCAAAACTCTTGCTGCACAAGCCTAACTCCACATAGCTGTCCCCTGGCCTCCATACATGTGTCATGCTATGTGTGTGTCTATACACATATATATCATGCACAAGTACATACAATGGACTATTTGTTGTAGTAATTTTCTTAATCTCGATCACGGGTTTCTACCCACCTTTGATCATTCAGTTCTCAGATAAAAGACACGAAAGTTCTATATTTAATGATAAATCTTAATCAGCACTAACACTGGGCAGGTATCTACCCTCTATGCTACTATGTCTACTTCCCTGCCAATAACCATGAAATATGACTTGCCATATTCCATCTGGGCCACTCTTAGTCAAACTGGCCAACCCTCATGGCCAATTCTCAATGATCATTTACCCCAGGGCATCTCTCTTCTCTCCAACTTTTCTCTCTTCTCTTGTGGTCTTCCTCAGACCCCAAGCCCGAGAACCAAATCCCCACCTACTTCTCTTCTGCCCAGCTATAGGCTGTCAGCATCATTATTCAACCAATAGTTTTAAATTAAGGAATAATGTCACGTAGCATCTGACCTTGGGGACCGGTATTGACATTACCATACACAGTAATAAAACAAACATCAACAACTATTTCTCAGTCACACAGAAGAATAAGACTCTTACCAGTTGCAACAAGATGAGTAGCTCATTGGACATTATGTTGAGTGAACTGAGATGCAGAAAAATAAACCTAATTCATTTTTGTTCATAAAAGTTTAAAAATACAAGGGGGAAAGGGGAGAGTGTTTGAAAGTAGAAAGAGTTCATTACTGCTCTTGAAGGAGAATAATAGAGATAGCATAAAAGAATAGATAATATAATTGTCTTACTATGTATGCATGTGTAGAAATATCACAGCAACTTCCATTAATTTATAGTTTACATAAGTAAATTATCATTGTAAAAATGTCTTATCAGGTGATGGCAAGATATCTCAGGTAAGTGCAGTTGTTTTCAACTTGAGCTTGATTCCCAGGAGCCACATGGTAGAAGGAGATATCCAACTCCTGAAAGTTGTCCTGTGGCATCCCCCCCCCCCACATGCAAGCTATAGAGTACACATACATACACAATAAACAAATGGTGTTGGTGGGGTATAATTCATTCTTCTCTCTTTGAAAATTGTAAAATATATGTAACATGTTACTTTGCTAGGCATAATTTCTCTGGATTCTTTTAAATTTATGTATTTTAAGCTGTCCATAAAATCCCATGGAGTCTCCTGTACACCCAGTATGACAGCTCATTTTATGTCAACCTGACACAAATCATAGTCATTTCAAGTGAGGGAACCTCAGTTGAGAAAGTGCCCCACCAGATTGGCCCACAGGCACAGATGTAGTCTGTTTTTCTGACTGATGGTTGCTGTGGGAGGGCAAAACTCAGTGTGGGCAGTGCCATTCCTGGGCTGCTGGTCCTGGGTGCTATAAGAAAGCCAGTTGAGTAAACTTTGAGGGGCAAAGCAGTAAGCAGCACCCCTCCATGGCCTCTGCTTCTGTCCCTGCCTCCAGGTTTCTGTGGTGCTATGGTGCATATGAACTACTGCCTAGAACCTTTCATGTCCAGAATATTTTGGTACACGGTGTTTATCACAATAGAAACCCTTAGACACCCAACTTTTATGTGGGTTCTGGGAATCAAACTCATGGCCTCATATTTGCCCAGCAGGCACTTTCAATTTAGCTATCTCTCCAGCTCCCACAACTAGGTCTCTTATTTATGCAGTGTGTGTGTGTGTGTGTGTGTGTGTGTGTGTGTGTGTGTGTGTTTACATACACACTTGTATTTGGGTCCACATTTGTGAAGGAGGTGTGTGTACACGCAGAAACCTGAACAAGGCTGTTGCCATGAATCTTTTGTTATCACTATCCATCTTATTCTTTGAAACACAATCTTTTGTCGGAACCCAGAATTACAGGTACTGGCTGATTTTGTGTGTCAACTTGACACAAGCTGGAGTTATCACAGGGAAAGGAGCCTTCCTTAAGGAAATGCCTCCATGAGATCCAACTGTTAGGCATTTTCTCAATTAGTGATCAAGGGTGGGAGGGCCCATTGTGGGTGGTTCCATCCCTGGGCTGGCAGTCCTGGGTTCTATAAGAAAGCAAGCTGAGCAAATCAAGGGAATCAATCCAGTAAGCAGCAGCCCTCCATGGCCTCTGCATCAGCTCCTGCCTCCAGATTCCTACCCTGTGTGAGTTCCAGTCCTGACTTCCTTTGGTGATGAACAGCAATGTGGAAGTGTAAGTTGAATAAACCCTTTCCTCCCCAACTTGCTTCTTGGTCATGACGTTTTCTGCAGGAATAGAAACCCTAAGACAACCTCCGTGCCTGGCATTTGCATGGGATCTGAATATTCAAATTTCAGACTTCATGTTTACTAGGCAAGCATCTTATCCACTGGGCCATTTTCCTAGTCCTAACCAAAGTCTCTTTAACACCAAAGTATCTTAACATTTAACATCTTCCTACTCCAAGTTCCTAATGACTTAATGAGACTGTGTGTAGCTTCATAGCCCACGTCCACTTTCAGCAATCTGCTGCTTCTTCCTCTACAGATGTGTAGGAAGTTTATCATACTGTCCCATCTCAGCTTCCTCCATGGTTTTCTCCCAGACAGTTGAATGATTCAGACAAAATAATCACTAGTCTGAAAAAAAAATACCTTTCTCTAGTAGAAATTGAAGCTACATTGACCATGGCTTTATTAAGATTATTTGAGTCGACTATTACATTTCATAATAAACTTGGATGTTTCCATCTAATTTCCGTGAGCAGAAAAACCTGAAGCTTCAAAATCCTGTACTAGACACTGCCAGAAACTTGAATTACAAAAACATAGTAAAGTTTCCTTATCCATGCCCTACTTCCCAGCACTTCCCTGATATCTCCTTACAATACATCAGTCAACCAACCGGAGGTCCATTTTCTATATGATTCTAGAAAAACACAGTTGTTCATGCAAAAAGACTCTGTCAAGTTCTCTGATCTAGCAGCCCACTAGTTAAGTCCTCTTAAGCACTGGCTAAATGTAGAGGGGGCATGCAAGGAATTAGTAGAATAATGCAGTGTTATACTAATGCTATGATTAAAAAGTAGATATTAAAGATGTATTCTACTCTATGGTTCAGAGAATTTCCTGGAAGAACCAGTCCTTGATGTGATACTGAAAAGATTAAGAGCAAAGTCCAGATGTGGAGCAGAAGAAAGGAGGTATTGACTCCCCAGAGACCAGAAGTTTCTGGATAGATGCAGAATACATAGCACTTTGGAACATGAGACAAGAAATGTAGTTTCAGGCCACTGGCCAAGTTGGTTATCTTTCTGCTGGTCTGATAAACCCCTGTGATGGAAGCAATTTACAGAAGAAAGAATGTATTGGGCTTAGGCTCCAGAGGGATAAGAACCTGTCATGACAGGAAGTCATGACAGAAAGCAGCAGGCATGGCAAGAGAAAGAGCACACCCTCCAACAGCAAACAAGAAGCAGAAAGAGTGAGCAAAAAGTAGGGTGAGGTGAGGCTATGAACTCTCAAAGCCCATTCCCAGGGATATACTTCCTCCAAGGCCATATCTCCTAAACCTCCCCTGACAGTGCCACCTACTGGTGACTAAGAATTCAAATGCCTGAGCCTATAAGGCCATTTCTCATCCACACTGGCACAACACCTAAGGAAATTTCAGCCTCAATTTGTGAACAGAACAGAGGATATCAGTAAAGTGGAAAAGTTGGAGGTGAAAGTCCTAACTGGGAACATGACTAATGTCCTAAGCCAAGGGGAAGATCTCATGGAATGGCATGAACTGAAATACAGGCAGGCACAGATGAGAGACATTTCCTAGAGACCCAGTGAGAATTTAACTCTGGGGTTGAGAAGCTAAGGGTGAGTCAAGGTGATCATGCTAACACGTTGGCGATTAGCTCTTTTCTCCATCCCATCCTCACAACACCAAAGCATGTGTGATGTCATGTGTTGCTGTTGAAAATCATATAATATAATCATTTGCTGAAAGTGAAGTCTATATTATCTGACAGGAAACACATGTAGGATTCCTTACTGCTCCCACAGAATTCTCTTCAAATTCTCTGAACTGAGAGGAAAGTGAAACTGATCTTTAGAGCTTTGCTCCCTCCCTCTAGTTCCAGTTCATGGATTGGGTTCTTTCCCTTTGGTTCCTGTTGTAATTTCTTATTGCTGTGGTAAAACACCTGGCAGAAACAATGTGAAGATGTGTCAGGTCCGAATTGAACCTCCTCCAGGACCTCTTGAATGAGACCCATGGAGACTGTGATCAATGCAAAAGCAAGAGGAGTTTAATCATTTCGACATATCAGGGTCATCCCACTTCAAAGGGAGACAACCCTGAGCAGACTGTAATAGAGAGTTACATACCTTGCAAACAATTGGTGCAGAATTCAAACAATTTGAGGCAGAATTTGCACAGTGGTAACTAAGCAGAGTACTATGTGCATTTGGTGGATCGAAATGACTTTCAGAACGATTCAGTGTACCATTCAGGACTTTGAGTTGGGAGTCAGGTAGCTCTGTGTGACAGTTTGGCTTGCAGCTGTTCTAAGAACTAAACCAGCTTTTTTCTTCCTGGAAGGGAGGGGTCCTTGTGCTCAGAGGTTTGTGGTGGGAATTTTCCCACTGGCCCCAGATTGGCCCCAACTCTGGCTCTTTCAGATGGAAGGGTTTCTTCTGCCTTGCACTTTTAGACGAAATAGTCTGTCATAGCAGCAGAAGACATGACAGTGTAAACATGTAGTAGCTGCAGCTGTTCATATTGTGTCTGCAATGGGAAAACCAAGAGAGATAAATGCTGGATCTCTGCTAGCTTCTTCATGAAGTATAAAACCCATGAGGTATTCCTAACCCAGTCTGAGGATTGTTTTATTGTTTTTCATTTTTTCCATTTTTATTCAGTTCAGGATGCTGGGGCATGGGTGGATCCTTCTTCCTCGCTTAAACCTTTCTTCAGGACATGCCCAGAGGTGTATCTCCTAGGTGATTTTACAGCCCCGTGAAGTTGACAATGACATCAGAGCAATATGTATATTTATCACTCTCCTCTGTGGGATTATGGACACTCAGAAAGGATTGTATCTCTGTCCTTTATTCCCCAGACCAAGAATAAATGTTGAGTCACATTAGCACATGGGTACAGTATTGGTTTTCGCTGTTCTTCTTTAAAACTGCAGGGAAGAAATAATTTTGTGCATCTACTCCAATGGTTCAATGTGAAGAAAAAGCTGAAGATGAATGTCAGAGCAAGCAGCCTCATCCTGGGGAAAGTGTGCAGATGAAGGAGAGGGCTTGTGAGACTTCCCTACTCTACAGCCCTTTATTTACAGCTCTCCGTAGAGTCCCCAAAGTACTAAGAAGTCCCTCTGATTCTTTTCTTGCCTCTTTCAATAGCACACTGGTTGTGCAGATGTAACTGTAGAAATGCAAATGGATCCCCATTTCTTTCTAGATTCAATGTGAGACATCCTAAGGCACCTGCACAGCCACTCTGTGGATCTGAACTGAACAGTTCAAAGCAACTTGAATTTCTGAATATTTCTAATTCCTTACCCCAAATTATACCAGGCTCATAGATTTTTGTCAGCCTTAAAAGAGATAGCTGAATAAGCATTTGAAAGAGTCTGGATTATGTTCATGTGAAAATAGACATTAATTGGCTCCCAACTTGAATCAGTTATAAATACCGAGGTGACCCTGATTAACCATCAGCAGGGAAGCAATTGTATCTTAATTGACTGTGGCAGGCTCAGTGAAGTACTAGACTCAGCTTCCTCCATAATGTAGCAGATGAGATAAGCTTTAGAAGAGTCTCTGTTAGTCATCATATCTGTTTCCATACCTCATTTCTTCAAGACAGAAGGAATAATGAGGCCAAAGCCTAACTATAAAAATTTCAAGCTAACTTTGGATTTAACTTAGTTTTTATAACTACATTATCTGGGATGAACCTGCCACTGATTAAATTCAAGGGCTAACCCATTTTAGTCCACCAGTCTTTAATGGTGGACCCTATACAGTGTAAGCCATACTCAAGGTCTTGATAACACACAGCTCTGGCTACATAACCACTACACAACATAGTAGAATAACCCAGAAGCACAAATTTAGTGAAGACAAATTCTCTCTCTCTCTCTCTCTCTCTCTCTCTCTCTCTCTCTCTCTCTCGCTCGCTCTCTCTCTCTCTCTCTCGCTCTCTCTCTCTCTCTCTCTCTCTCACACACACACACACACACAGAGAGAGAGAGAGAGAGAGAGAGAGAGAGAGAGAAGACATTGCAATCAATAAGTACAGCTTTACTTTTTATTGATTTATTTTCTAATCTTCTCTGAAGTATGACCAGTATAACTGGTTGATTTGATGACGTTCCAAAACCAGAAGGCTATTCCCATGAATTTCATCTGGCACAATATACAACCCTTCCCTTGTTCAAATTAACTCTGTTGACGTTTCTCAGGAAGTTAAGGAAAGGAGTGAGCCTCCTTTTCCTCACTTTTCTTGCATAATCCAGGTCTATGGTGACTATGGAGACAGAAGCAGGCCCATATTTCTATGTGGTACCAGGCTGCTCCACTTGCTCCTCATTTTGATATCACAGAAGGATGGAAAGAATTTAGTGTTATCTGCTTCTTTGCCCCAGTAGATAAAATGTAAAATGTATATGCAGTTTCTCTGAGTTTCCCTGAAGTTCAGAACAATATTGTATTAAAAGTTTCCTCGGGGCAAAGAAATAAATTCTTACAATGGCAAGTCTTTTGTATTTTAAAGCTTTCCTTTTATAGTTAAATAGATTAGTAATCATGGTATGATAGTCATGAAGTAAGAAAAAATATTGCACATAAATTTTAACAGATCAACAGGTCATTTCTGCTCTTGAAATATGATGCATTTTAATAAGGCAATTAGGAATGCCATTATTATATAGAATATACTAAAATATGGAACTATGGAATCTTAAAACCACTGTTAGCTTAAATTAAAGTTTTGCCTGGATAATTGTGCGTTTAAATAGCTTTTCATTTGTATCTTATTTTACTTAATACATTTATTATCTCCACCTCAACACTATATGAAAACTAAGCACACTTAATTCCTCTGAATCCTTCATTTATAAAAAGAATGCCAGCTTCTTACAATTAAAGTTTTGAGGATTTTTATGTTTTTACATAAAAAAATAATGAATGGAACATTTATTTGAACCACATTATGAATACTTCATTTTGATTATTCATTTATTCCAATAACTTTTGAACAAGTTACTGTTGTAATAGCCAACATTGAAATAAAGTAACTAAGGGGGAAAAAGTACTTCTGACACTTGTCAGTACATAGCTAATAAGAATTAGCACATGAACCCAAGCAGTATACTGCTGGGGTTTACTGAGTCACATGCTATAATGTTGCTTCTCAATTTGTCTTCACTGAGCTTTTGTTTGTGCTGGATTAAGACGCATTTATTTCAACATTTGGAGGTCTCTAAGTCAATGTGCCTTGATCTTTTTCTTCCTTTTTTTTTTTTAATTTTCTTTTTTTCGGAGCTGGGGCCCGAACCCAGGGCCTTGCGCTTGCTAGTCAAGCGCTCTACCACTGAGCTAAATCCCCAACCCCGATCTTTTTCTTTAAACATAAGTGTGTATGCTAGTAACTAACATACTTAGTTAGAATGGTTTCTCTCGTGCATGTCAAGGCCAAGGTACAGAGACTTGACACCAGGAAGTTTCTTGGAATTCAGGAAGAAGTGGAAAATAAGAAACAAGATAAACACAGCAGAAATGCAGGTAATTCTACAGAAGAAAGAAAAACACAATGGTCAGAAGCAGTAACCAAAGATTCCTAGACAAGCCAACAGGATGGCTCAACAGTAGTGCCACTTGCACAGAAACTTATGACCTGAATTCAAACCCCTGGGCTTATGGTAAACAATAACTGACTTCCACAAATAGTTTTCTGTTCTTCATATCCAAAGCATGTATACACACACACACACACACACACACACACACACACACACACACACAAACAAAAACAAAACTAAACTCTATAAAAGAAATTTTAAGATACCTAGAGAAAGGAACTTAGACAATTTTTCAATAATAATAAAATGTCATTGAAGAATCTGAAAAATAGAAGATGTCATAGAAGCAAAATTATAGGTAAAAGGTTACTTAGGCAACACTACAAAGATCACATCCATGACCCATGTACCAATAATGCATCATGTAGCTAAAATATATAGAATTCAAAACATGCAGTAAGATAGCTTTGAAAATTGTGAGGAAATGCATATAAAACTCAGACTGACCTGGTTTCTAAGCCAAGTGGTATAAATGCTTTTCTGAAAAAAAAGTTATCAAAGTCAGTTCAAGAAAATATGGATAAACGTATGTTTGTAAAGAAAAAACATGGAGTGTCCTCAAAGCACAGCTCTGAAATTTTAGCTTCCTTCCATTTCCAGAACGCAGGCAAAGAGATTCCCCCTGTACGTTGCATCTTTAAGTTGGGTACATGGTGCTTCAGTGTTTTCTTGTCAGTATGAAAGGGAGGCTGGAGAGGTGACTCAGCAGCTAAGAGGAAACACTTAAAAGGCTCCATATACATACAGCCACCCAATTAGACAAGATGGATGAAGCAAAGAAGTGCAGACCGACAGGAGCCGGATGTAGATCGCTCATGAGAGACACAGCCAGAATACAGCAAATACAGAGGTGAATGCCAGCAGCAAACCACCGAACTGAGAATAGGAGCCCCGTTGAAGGAATCAGAGAAAGAACTGGAAGAGCTTGAAGGGGCTCGAGACCCCATATGTACAACAATGCCAAGCAACCAGAGCTTCCAGGGACTAAGCCACTACCTAAAGACTATACATGGACTGACCCTGGACTCTGACCTCATAGGTAGCAATGAATATCCTAGTAAGAGCACGAGTGGAAGGGAAGCCCTGGGTCCTGCTAAGACTGAACCCCAGTGAACTAGACTGTTGGGGGAGGGCGGCAATGGGGGAGGTGGGAGGGGGAACACCCATAAGGAAGGGGAGGGGAGGGGATGTTTGCGAAACCGGAAAGGGAATAACACTCGAAATGTATATAAGAAATATTCAAGTTAATAAAAAAAAAAAAAAAAAAAAAAAAAAAAAAAAAAAAAGGCTCCAGGTTCCCTTACTGGAGCATGTCATACAGCTCATAGCCACCTGTAACTCCAGTTCCAGAGAGCCCCATGGCCTCCAGCCTCTTCAGATACTTGCACACCTGAAGTGCACAGACACGTTTCTTTTGTTAAATAACTCAAGAGAGCACAAAATGCACAAGAATCAGTCTCCAGGTGCTGATGTTTCCAGATACAGCTCCATGTTTTCCTGTCACTTACCAGGCATCCACACAGACCAACACCAGACCTCTGTGTGTGGTTACCATGGTCCCATGAGGGATTGCGAACTCTCAGAAGGAATTATATTTCTGTGCTTTATCCCCAGGACCAAGAAAAGCCTGAATGGTATGAGATGATTGTGTCTGTCCTATTGGGCTGAATGGGAATTTATTCAACTTCCAGAAGACAACATGTGATGTGAACTGGGACTCCATCTTAGCCTCTAAAACGTTGTCTTTTCCTGTTGTAGATTTGTAGATTTTGTCCTATTTTCTTCAGATTTTTCTCATAGAAGCATTTGAGTTTAGGTTCCTTTTCAAAGTATTGCTTTTACTTACGTGTGTGTGTGTGTGTGTGTGTGTGTGTGTGTGTGTGTGTGTGTAACCAGAAATTAAGGGCTCAGGGCAGAGAATGCCCATCCTCATCCATCATGAATTCGAAACCAGCTCAGAGGCAAATGCAGGAGATTAAACTTCACCTTTTTCATGATAAAGCTGTTGAAGAAAATGGTGTAGGACCTACCCCAATCTAAAGTACTAAATCAAAGAGAGAGAATAGCCAAGCCACACCCATCCTAGCCCCTCAGCCCTCCTTAAAGACCAGAGCCAGAAACCTGTAACATAACCTATACAGGGGACGAGCAAATGAATACTATGCAGGTAGCAAGACCCAGAGCAAAGATGACTGAAGACATATCTCATCCTCTCATCCTTCCATCACACATCACCAGCCTGTCAGGCGGTTGAGTGAGTTCAGTTCACCTACATGAAAGGACAAAGGGAGTGTAGGGCGCCCTCCAGTGGTGAACAATGGTACTGTGCATGCGCCGGTTTTGCACCTGGTGTCAGTTGGCCAGTAATATGCTAATGAGGGGCGGTACCATGCTAGTGAGGTGATTCATTCTCCGCCAATCCCTGGAGGACAAGTAGTGGGGTGATATTGGGATGACGGTGGGGTGATAGTGGGGTGACCTGTGCCCCGCCAATCCCTGAAGGATTATTAGCATACTGTTGTGTATATAAGGCGAGCGCTTTTGCCGCTCGAGGTCCCCGTATCAGCAATGAAGGTGTCCTGCAATAAAGGCTGTTGACAAGGATCCGACGGTGTTGCGTCTTCCTTGTCGGACGAGGTGGGTGTGACAAGGGAAAGCAAAAATAGGGGTTGTTCTGCTGAGTGCCTCCAGATAGGAGCACCCCAACTCACACCTGTGGACTCAACCCCTATACCTGGCATAGTAACATGTAGATTTAGTGAACATTTTATTTAATTTTCAAATACACAGATGTGAAGTCGTGTACCCTGAAATTAATATAACGAAAAAGGGAACATTGCCTCCCTGAACCTGTGACTTTTGAAGGCTGAGGACCATTTCTCTGTGAAAGTTTTCTCTTTTAGGAAGATGTGAGTGGATGTCTTCAGTGTTTGCCCTAATCCTTGATTTCTTTCTGTTTCTAATGCTTACAAGACTAACTCTGTTAGCTAAATTTGGGAAGCATTTTCCTCCCAAACCAAATAATTGGTTTTCTAAGATAGCTCTTTAGATATCATCATGAAAGAACTCCCCTGGTAAGAAATAGAAGTTCCTGACATGCCATCAACTTCTCAAACAAGTTGCAAGCATCTCTAAGCTATGAATCCCACCTGGATGACATTTTCCCATCAGGGAAGTGTGGCACCTAGGAATAGTTCCAACATTGTCCTGTCTTTCCACAGACTACATCCCAACTCTGCCTTGTCATAGGGTTCTGATCTCATAAATTCTTTAAACAAAACTCTCAGAAAGTTAAGGAAGCACTTGCATGCCACCTAACATATGGCTATCACTTGAAATCATTAAGCATCTCATGTTGCTTTCCCCCAAGTTTCCATAAAAAGTGCATCTACCAATATGTCTCTAGTACTTTCTGTACTGACCCAACACATCAGAATGTGGATGAGTGTGACCTTCAAGCACTTTTTTTAAGTGTCTGCAGAACTTTTCTGGATTCTAGCATCCTTTGGAGGAGCGATTCCAGGTATTCTGCAATTTTGCCTTCTGTTCTGTTCTGTTTCATTGGCCTACCCAACTTTTCCAAAGGAACAATAGTTAAAGGCTTTTCTCATGTTGCCAAGATTCCTTTTAGGAGCAGGAGCATTTTTACTTAGGTTCATCTGTGTTTTATCTCTGTCTCTTCTGGCCTTGAGAGATTTCACATCTATCACGATCTGTCTTCTAAGATCTCAGCCTGTCTCTCTTGGAGACCTTTCTTTCCCTGCAGGTTTTAATCAGTGTGCCTTTGTTATTCTTTTTCCAATTTTCCCCTACTCCTGATGCAGCTGTTAAATGAAAGTACATTCTTCCAAGCCCTTGAGTTTTTCCTTCAATCCCTGACTCCTACTGGTAGGACTTTGCATTGACAATATTTGAGTGAATTTCACTCTAGCTCAACACAAGAAGATGTGGTATGCTACTCCTAACATACTTGTTTATATTACCATGTGGGGTTAGTATGTATTCTCCCCAGGGGTGAATGTTCAGAAACAAAATTACAAAAAACTCTACAATTACAACAAGTCACTATGTTAATTCCATTTTCTGTCCTAAAAGAGGATCATGAATTCAACCAATCAAAATAATGCTGCCCTCCTGGGCTGGGGCATAGGCCTGGTATACTAAAGTTAGAAGACTGTGCACGAGAAGAGACTACACTCTGTCCACATTTCTGACTGCAGAGGAGAACACCTAACACCATCTGGGACCCCAGTGCACGGGGGCTCCGGGAAAAGGCATCGGAGGCCCTCCTGGTTGCCTCCCTCACTGAGAGCTCAAAAGCAGCCCCCCCACAAGCAACTTGAGCCCTGGAAGCACAGGTAAGACCAACTTTTCTGCTCCAAGCAATATGCCAGGTGGACTCAGGACACAGGCCCACAGGAACAGCTGAAGACCAGTAGGCAGGAAAGACTACACGCCCAAAAGCAGAACACTCTGTTCCCACAACTGGCTGAAAGAAAATAGGAAAACAGGTCTACAACACTCTTGACACACAGGACGATCTAACCACTGTCAGAAATCACAGAACAAGGTAACACCAGAGACAACCTGATGGCGAGAGGTAAGCATAGGAAGCCAAGAAACAGAAACCAAGACTACATGGCATCATCAGAACCCAATTCTCCCACCAAAGTAAACACTGAAATCCAAACACACCAGAAAAGCAAGATCTAGATTTAAAATCACATTTGATCATGATGCTGGAGGACTTCAAGAAAGACATAAAGAACTCCCTTAGAGAAATGCAGGTAACATAAATAAACAAGTAGAAGGCTATAGAGAGGAATCAAAAAAATCCCTGAAAGAATTCCAGGAAAAAACAATTAAACAGGTGAAGGAATTAAAAATGGAAATAGAAGCAATAAAGAAAGCACAAAAGGAGATAACCATGGATATAGAACACCAAAGGAAGAGACAAGGAGCCAAAGATACAAGCATCACCAACAGAATACAAGAGATAGAAGAGAGAATCTCAGGAGCAGAAGATTCCATAGAAATCATAGACACAACTGTCAAAGATAATGTAAAACTGAAAAAGCTAATGGTCCAAAACATACTGGAAATCCAGGACTCAATGAGAAGATCAAACCTAAGGATAATAGGCATAGAAGAGAGTGAAGACTCCCAGCTCAAAGGACCAGTAAATATCTTCAACAAAATCATAGAAGAAAACTTCCCTAACCTAAAGAAAGAGATGCCCATAAACATACAAGAAGCCTACAGAACTCCAAATAGATTGGACCAGAAAAGAAACTCCTCCCATCACATAATAGTCAAAACACCAAATAAACAGAATAAAGAAAGAATATTAAAAGCAGTTAAGGAAAAAGGTCAAGTAACATATAAGGCAGACTTATCAGAATCACACCAGACGTCTCACCAGAGACTGTGAAAGCCAGAAAATCCTGAACAGATGTCATACAGACCCTAAGAGAATACAAATGCCAGCCCAGGTTACTGTATCCTGCAAAACTCTCGATTAACATAGATGGAGAAGTCAAGATATTCCATGACAAAACCAAATTTGCACAATATCTTTCTACAAATCCAGTGCTACAAAGGAAAATAAATGGTAAAGCCCAACATAAGGGGCAAGCTACACCCTAGAAAAAGCAAGAAACTAATTGTCTTAGCAACAAAACAAAGAGAAGAAAAGCACACAAACATAACCTCACAGCCAAATATAAATATAACAGGAAGCAATAATCACTATTCCTTAATATCTCTCAATATCAATGGTCTCAACTCCCCAATAAAAAGACATAGATTAATAAACTGGATATGCAATGAGGACCCTGCATTCTGCTGCCTACAGGAAACACACCTCAGAGACAAAGACAGACCTTAGAGTGAAAGGCTGGAAAACAACTTTCCAAGCAAATGGTCTGAAGAAGCAAGCTGGAGTAGCCATTCTAATATCGAATAAAATCGATTTTCAACTAAAAGTCATCAAAGGAGATAAGGAAGGACACTTCATATTCATCAAAGGAAAAATCCACCAACATGAACTCTCAATCCTAAATATCTATGCTCCAAATACAAGGGCACCTACATACATAAAAGAAACCTTACTACCACTCAAAGCACACATTGCATCTCACACAATAATAGTAGGAGATTTCAACACCCCACTCTCATCAATGGACATATCATGGAAACAGAAATTAAACAGAGACATAGACAGACTAAGAGAAGTCATGAACCAAATGGACTTAATAGATATTTATAGAACATTCTATTCTAAAACAAAAAGATATACCTTCTTCTCACCACCCAATGGTACTTTCTCCAAAAGTGACCATATAATCGGTCATAAAACAGGCCTCCACAGATACAGAAAGATGGAAATAATCCCATGCATTCTATCAGACTGCCATGGACTAAAGCTAGTCTTCAATAACAATAAGCAACAAATGCCCACATATGCCTGGAAGTTGAACAATGCTCTACTCAATGATAACCTGGTCAAGGAAGAAATAAAGAAAGAAATTAAAGACTTCTTAGAATTTAATGAAAATGAAGGTACAACATACCCAAACTTATGGGACACAATGAAAGCTGTGCTAAGAGGAAAATTCATAGCTCTGAGTGCCTGCAGAAAGAAACAGGAGAGAGCATATATCAGCAGCTTGACAGCACACCTAAAAGCTCTAGAACAAAATGAAGCAAACATACACAGGAGGAGTACAAGGCAGGAAATAATCAAACTCAGAGCTGAAATCAACCAAGTAGAAACAAAAAGGACTATACAAAGAATCAACAGAATCAAAAGCTGTTTCTTTGAGAAAATCAACTAGATAGATAAACCCTTACCCAGACTAACCAGAGAACAAAGAGAGTGTGTCCAAATTAACAAAATCAGAAATGAAAAGGGAGACATAACTACAGAATCAGAGGAAATTTTAAAAATCGTCAGATCCTACTACAAAAGCCTATATTCAACAAAACTTGAAAATCTGGAGGAAATGGACAATTTTCTGGACAGATATCAGGTACCAAAGTTAAATCAGAAACAGATAAACCATTTAAACAACCCCATAACTCCTCACGAAATGGAAGCAGTCATTAAAGGTCTCCCAACCAAAAAGATGGGTTCAGTGCAGAATTCTATCAGACCTTCATAGAAGACCTCATACCAATACTATCCAAACTATTCCACAAAATTGAAACAGATGGAGGACTACCGAATTCCTTCTATGAAGCCACAATTACTCTTATACCTAAACCACACAAACACCCAACAAAGAAAGACAACTTCAGACCAATTTCCCTTATGAATATTGACGCAAAAATACTCAATAAAATTCTGGCAAACTGAATCCAAGAGCACATCAAGACAATCATCCACCATGATCAAGTAGGCTTCATCCCAGGCATGCAGGGATGGTTTAATATACAGAAAACCATCAACGTAATCCATTATATAAACAAACTGAAAGAACAAAACCACATGATCATTTCATCAGATGCTGAGAAATTTTGACAAAATTCAACACCCCTTCATGATAAAAGTCCTGGAAAGAATAGGAATTCAAGGCCCATACCTAAACATAGTAAAAGCCATATACAGCAAACCAGTAGCTAACATTAAACTAAATGGAGAGAAACTTGAAGCAATCCCACTAAAATCAGGGACTAGACAAGGTTGCCGACTCTCTCCCTACTGATTCAATATAGTCGAAGTCCTAGCCAGAGCAATCAGACAACAAAAGGAGACCAAGGGGATACAGATTGGAAAAGGAGAAGTCAAAATATCACTATTTGCAGATGATATGATAGTATACTTAAGTGATCCCAAAAGTTCTACCAGAGAACTACTAAAGCTGATAAACACCTTCAGCAAAGTGGCTGGGTATAAAATTAACTCAAATAAATCAGTACCTTCCTCTACACAAAAGAGAAACAAGCCGAGAAAGAAATTAGGAAAATGACACCGTTCATAATAGTCCCAAATAATACAAAATACCTCGGTGTGACTTTAACCAAGCAAATAAAAGATATGTATGATAAGAAGTTCAAGCCTCTGAAGAAAGAAATTGAAGAAGACCTCAGAAGATGGAAAGATCTCCCATGCTCATGGATTAGCAGGATTAATATAGTAAAAATGGCCATTTTACCAAAAGCAATCTACAGATTCAATGCAATCTCCATCAAAATTCCAATCCAATTCTTCAGAGAGTTAGACAGAACAATTTGCAAATTCATCTGGAATAACAAAAAAACCCAGGATACCTAAAATTATCCTCAAAAAAAAAAGTACTTCCGGGGGAATCACTATCCCTGAACTCAAGCAGTATTACAGAGCAATTCTGATAAAAACTGCATGGTATTTGTACAGAGACAGAAAAATAGACCAGTGGAATAGAATTGAAGACCCAGAAATGAAATAACATACCTATGGTCACTTGATTTTTGACAAAGGACCCAAAACCATCCAATGGAAAAAAGATAGCATTTTCAGCAAATGGTGCTGGTTCACCTGGAGGTCAACATGTAGAAGAATGCAGATCAGATCCATGCTTATCACCCTGTACAAAGCTCAAGTCCAAGTGGATCAAGGACCTCCACATCAAACCAGATACATTAAAACTAACAGAAGAAAAAGTGGGGAAGGATCTCGAACACATGGACACTGGAGAAAATTTCCTGAAAAAAGCAAATAAATGGGAAAAATGGGATCTCATAAAACTGCAAAGCTTCTCTAAGGCAAAGGACACTGTTGTTAGGACAAAATGGCAACCAACAGATTGGGAAAAGATCTTTACCAATCCTTCAACTGATAGAGGGATTATATCCAAAATATACAAAGAACTCAAGAAGTTAGACCGCAGGGAGACAAATAAAAAATGGGGTTCAGAGCTAAACAAAGAATTCACAGCTGAGGAATGCCGAATGGCTGAGAAACACCTAAAGAAATATTCAACATCTTTAGTCATAAGGGAAATGCAAATCCAAACAACCCTGAGATTTCACCTCACACCAGTGAGAATGGCAAAGATCAAAAACTCAGGTGACAGCAGATGCTGGCGAGGATGCGGAGAAAGAGGAACACTCCTCCATTGTTGGTGGGATTGCAGACTGGTACAACCATTCTGGAAATCAGGCTGGAGGTTCCTCAGAAAATTGGACATTGAACTGCCTGAGGATCCAGCTATACCTCTCTTGGGCATATACCCATAAGATGCCCCAACATATAAAAAAGACACGTGCTCCACTATGTTCATCGCAGCCTTACTTATAATAGCCAGAAGCTGGAAAGAACCCAGATGCCCTTCAACAGAGGAATGGATACAGAAAATGTGGTACATCTACACAATGGAATAATACTCAGCTATCAAAAACAATGACTTTATGAAATTCGTAGGCAAAAGGTTGGAACTGGAAAATATCATCCTGAGTGAGGTAACCCAGTCACAGAAAAACACACATGGTATGCACTCATTGATAAGTGGCTATTAGCCCAAATGCTTGAATTACCCTAGATGCATAGAACACATGAAACTCAAGACAGATGATCAAAATGTGAATGCTTCACTCCTTCTTTAAAAGGGGAACAAGAATACCCTTGGCAGGGAATAGAGAGGCAAAGATTAAAACAGACACAGAAGGAACACCCATTCAGAGCCTGCCCCACATGTGGCCCATACATATACAGCCATCCAATTAGACAAGATGGATGAAGCAAAGAAGTGCAGGCCGACAGGAGCCGGATGTAGATCGCTCATGAGAGACACAGCCAGAATACAGCAAATACAGAGGTGAATGCCAGCAGCAAACCACTGAACTGAGAATAGGACCCCCGTTGAAGGAATCAGAGAAAGAACTGGAAGAGCTTGAAGGGACTCAAGACCCCATATGTACAACAATGCCAAGCAACCAGAGCTTCCAGGGACTAAGTCACTACCTAAAGACTATACATGAACTGACCCTGGACTCTGACCTCATAGGTAGCAATGAATATCCTAGTAAGAGAACCAGTGGAAGGGGAAGCCCTGGGTCCTGCTAAGACTGAACCCCCAGTGAACTAGATTGTTGGGGGAAGGCGGCAATGGGGGGAGGATGGGGAGGGGAACACCCATAACGAAGGGGAGGGGGAGGGATTAAGGGGATGTTTGTCCGGAAACCGGGAAAGGGAATAACCCTCGAAATGTATATAAGAAATACTCAAGTTAATAAAAAAAAAAAAAGAATTTGAAGTTGAAAGTGCCCCCCAATAAATTACCTTCTTATAAAAAAAAGAAAAAAAACTCAGGTGACGGCAAATGCTTTCGAGGATGTGGAGAAAGAGGTACACTCCTCCATTGTAGGTGAGATTGTAGACTGGTACAACCATTCTGGAAATCAGTCTGGAGGTTCCACAGAAAATTGGACATTGAACTGCCTGAGGACCCAGCTATACTTCTCTTAGGTATATACCCAAAAGATGCCCCAACATGTAACAAAGACACCTGCTCCACTATCTTCATAGCAGCCTTATTTATAATAGCCAGAAGCTGGAAAGAACCCAGATGCCCTTCAACACAGAAATGGATACAGAAATGTGGGACATCTACACAATGGAATATTACTCAGCTATCAAAACAATGACTTTGTGAAATTCAGGCAAATAGACGAGCTGGAAAAATATCATCCTGAGTGAGGTAACCCAATCACAGAAAAACACACATGGTATGCACTCATTGATAAGTGGCTATTAGCCCAAATGCTTGAATTACCCTAGATGCACAGAACACATGAAACTCAAGAAGGATGACCAAAATGCTAATGCTTCATTCCTTCTTTAAAAGGGGAACAAGAATACCCTTTGCAGGGAATAGGGAGGCAAAGTTTAAAACAGAGGCAGAAGGAACACCCATTCAGAGCCTGCCCCACATGTGGCCCATACATATACCAAACTAGATAAGATGGATGAAGCAAAGAAGTGCAGGCCGACAGGAGCCGGATGTAGATCTCTCCTGAGAGGCACACCCAGAATATAGCAATTACATAGGCAAATGCCAGCAGCAAACCACTGAACTGAGAATAGGACCCCTGTTGAAGGAATCAGAGAAAAGACTGGAAGAGCTTGAAGGGGCTCAAGACCCCATATGAACAACAATGCCAAGCAACCAGAGCTTCCAGGGCCTAAGCCACTACCTAAAGACTATACATGGACTGACCCTGGGCTCCAACCTCATAGGTAGCAATGAATAGCCTAGTAAGAGCACCAGTGGAAGGGGAAGACCTTGGTCCTGCCAAGACTGAACCCCACTGAACGTGATTGTTGGGGGGAGGGCGGTAATGTGGGGAGGATGGGGATGGGAAGCCCATGTAGAAGGGGAGATGGAGGGGTGAGGGGGATGTTGGCACGGAAACTGAGAAGGGGAATAACAATCAAAATGTAAATAAGAAATACTCAAGTTAATAAATATAAAAAAATTAAATTAAATTTTAAAAAAAAGAAGACTGTGCACATGGAAGTTGGCAAAACCTGCCTTGCAGAAGGCAGGGCTGAGAAACCATGGTGAAGGTCAATCACCTCGCTGCTGTCTAAAAGTCCTTTACCCAACAGTGTGCTGGAGTTCGCTCTGCACATCTTGGACTCAATTTCAGTATTCTTCTAAGGCAGACAACTGGAGCCCTGCCTACTCCTAGTTGGTTCGTGGCCACTGACTTGTAGACAAAGCTATCATCAATCAGAAGGGAAAAGAAATCTGACAGGTTTCACACTTGCCAGGGACCAATGCCTGATCAGACACACAGGTTAAAAGCTAATAGTAAAACCATAGAACAGGTTCTCAACCTTCCTAATAACTTTTTAATACAGCTCACCATGTTTGGTGACATTCCCACACACATACTAGAAAAGAATTTTGTTGCTGCTTCATAACTGTAGTTTTGCTACTGTTATGAATTGTAATGAAAATATCTATGTTTCTTGATGGTCTTAGGTGACCTTTGTGAAAGGCTGCTAAGACCCCAAAGGGGTGGAGATCCACAGGTTGAGAACATAATGCTTTAGAGTTTGATTCTTCTACTTGAAAACAATTGATTGGAAAGTGCCCAAGAGGGCTAGACATAGCTCAGCATTGAGAACCCTGGCTACCCATCCACAGGATCAGCACCTATGTGAGGACTCAAAACCACCTGTAACTCCAGTGCCACAAGACAAGATGCCCTCTTCTGGCCTCCCCAGGCACTGCGCACATGTGGTACACGGTCATACGTGCATACAAAACACCCAGATGCATAAAATTAAATTAATAAAATCTCAAACATTTTTAAGAAAAAACTGAAGAAAATGGAAGTACTACTTTAAGTAAGTTCCCTCCACATGGAAACAATCAGGAATAAAATTCCTGCCATTAAGTGAAGGTCCATCACCATATGAAACTATATCTGTGTCATGAGATCAAAGGTGGGACACAGAGAAACAGCTCTTGTATAATGTTGCCAATGATATAATGATCTATCATAAACTAACCAGAGAGAATGTGGCGAAAATATCTAATTTTATTTAAAATGCTGACAACTATCAGAATAGCTACAAAGTTGAGAATACATTGAGCAAAAAATTATAATAGTCCATACACTTCTGAAAGTTGAAGAAGGCACACACACACACACACACACACACACACACACACACACACACACACACACACACACACACACACACACACACCACACACACACACCACACACACACACCACACACACCACACACACACACACAACACACACACACACACACAACACACACACAACACACACACACACAACACACACACACACACACAAACACCCCACCACACACACAAAACACACCCACACAAACAACACACCACCCACACACACACACAAACACCCAAACACACCACCACACACACACCAACACACACACTCATCACTCCAACCACACACACACACACCCACACACCCCACACACACACACACACACAAAACACACACACACAACACACACACACCACACACACACACACACACACACACACACACACACCACACACACAACACACACACCACACACACACAAACACACCCACAAACCACACCACACACACACCAAAAAACAAAACAAAAAACCAAACAAAACAACAAAACAACCACACCCCACACACACAAAAACACCACACACACCACCACACACACACACACACACACACCTCACATACACACACACCACACACACCACCACACACACACACACACACACTCACACACACACACACCACACACACACACACACACACACACACACACACACACACACACACAGGCCACCAAGCATGCGCCACATATCAGGAACCTCAGTACATCTACACTAACACAGACATACCTGACCACAGTGCAAGCTCTCAGCCATATGTCACTTGTCAGTGTGGTCTTAGGACAGAGTCCTATTAAGAAACACTTAGTTTGGGATTAAATGAGTTTTAAAACTCTGCGGAAACCTCTACTTGTCTTCTCTTTGCCCCATCCAGATGGTTGCCACAGAGATCACCACACTGGATTTCGAGAGGTTTATGTCTTCTCTTGATGTCTGATATGAAGGGATTTGCTGAGGTTTATCTGTGGTACTTGCTTGCCATCCTCAGTTTTGTCATTTTCTGTGTGAAGAAAGCTTTCTAGGGATTTTCTGCAGCTTAACTGTGCTGTTTATATAGAAGTGGGGAAGCCTTCCTAAGATATGATTGAAATAAAAATAAAATGGGGTTCACATACAAGAAAAACTAAAACATGTATCTTAGAGTTTTACTGCTGTGAACAGACACCATGAACAAGGCAACTCTTATAAGGACAACATTTAATTGGGGGTGGTTTCAGAGAATCAGAGATTCAGTCCAGTATCATCAAGGCAGCATCTAGACAGGCATGGTATGGTGCAGGAGGAGCTGAGAGTTCCACATCATCTGAAGGCTGCTAGCAGAAGATTGACTTCCAGACAGCTAGGATGAGGGTCTTAAAGGCCACATCCACAGTGTCACAACTACTCCAACAAGGCCACACCTACTCCAACAGGGCCACACCTTCTAGTAGTGCCACTCCCTGGGCCAACCATAAATAAACCATCACTATATGAATTTCACAACGACATACTTTGATATAAAACCATATAAACTTAACAGATATTTCCCCAGATTGATAATTGAATGTGTAATTTCTAAAACATCTGAAACTCTTGCTGCCTTGCTTCTGAATGGTGGTCTAATGTTTAACCTCAGTCTCTCCCTAAATACAGACTTTCTAGAGTCTCCTCATGTTCTAATGTAGCTATTGTCAACAGGTAATGCCACCTGAGCATGCCATCCCAGCTCATAACTCCGCTTTGGTCTGTCTCTGCTTGGATATTGGCAAGCACCTCCAACATTGCCATCCTGACCAGAACCTTTATTTTCATCCTTAAGCATACATTTGCACTGTCTTTCCCAATTCAGTAGACGAACTATCATTGATTGTTTTATTCAAGGGAGAACTGGCACATTATCCTAGCTCTGCCCAGTCAATAAAAACATGACAATGAGGCACACAAGACATTTACATCTTTTCTAGAGGACACATTTTAAAAGATGTAATTAATTTAATAGTATTTTACATTTAAACCCCTCCCCATTCAAAAAAAATGTGCCACTGTTACGTACAGATAAAAACTGAGGATTGGTGAGATGGCTCAGTGGGTGAAGGTGCTGACCTCTAGACCTGAGTTCAATCCCCAGGAGGTGTATGATGGGAAAAGAGAACTGTGGATTATTCTCTGACCTCCACATACATGTACTGGCATGCCACCCCACACATGCATGCAGATAGATAGA
The DNA here is from genome assembly GCF_011064425.1 of Rattus rattus. NCBI lineage: Eukaryota > Metazoa > Chordata > Mammalia > Rodentia > Muridae > Rattus > Rattus rattus. Next base: position 20,802,887 of record NC_046164.1, read on the forward strand.
GAGATAGATAGATAGATAGATAGATAGATAGATAGATAGATAGATAGATAGATATGAGAGAGATAGAGAGAGATGTAATAAAAATCTGTTTACTTGTTTTACACATTTGTTTTGCCTACAAACATGTTTGTAGACTACATGCATGTGTTGTCTGTGGAGGCCAGGAGACAGCATTGAATCTTCTTGAAACTGGAATTACAGAGGGTTCTGAGCCACCACGTGGGTGCTCTGGGAAAGCAGCCAGTTCTCTTACCTGCCAAGCCATCTCCCTAGCCCAGTAAATATCAACAGAGATATTTACCTTCTTTGTATATGGACCCTTAGCATCCACAGCATACTTGAAGTTGAACAGCCCAGCCTCGATTCCTGAAACACGGACAGGAATGGTACTGCAAATGATCAAGACATACCTCACTGAGCAAGAGGCACTTGACCAAGAGAGGGACTGAAGTGGCTGTGTGGCCCTGTAACCACTGAATGCACCCTTTCCATGTTGAGACTCGGGGATTGGGGGCCGGGGGGGGGGGAGTTCTACTTTAAATGAAACAAAAACCATTCTCATAAAAGCCATGGTCTCAAGCCTCCTTGTCTCCGTCTTCTCCTACATTTCTTTCCTTTTTCTTTACATGTTCATATTTTGAATCTTACATCTGTGGGGAAGGGTGAGAAAATGTGTCTTCACCTTCTACATCATATCAGTATGATGAGCCTTCACTCTTAGCACACAACTAGAAGCCAGGCCCAAGGCACTGGGATTTTAAGCTCTGCCTCCATCCTTTTGGAACTTACGGTTCATCCCCCCCGCCCCCCTGCCACCTCCACAGCGGCAATATCTACCCTTCTCTGAGTGTCTTACATTTTACTCAACCTTCCTGGGCCTCATTTTCATTTTCCCCAGATAGAAAAAGGACGTAATGCTTTCCTCGTGTGTGGCGTCAAAGAAGAACCAGCCCGGACGGTGGTCACTACTCTTCCCAAAATTCTCTCCTTTCCAAAGACCGTGTGCCTTTTCTTGTAACATAAGTGACTCCTTGTCTGGACGTAAAATTAACACCGAATCCAATGTATGTTTAGTTTTAGATTTATTCAAAAATCCAGACTTACACTTTCATTCCCCAAATGTGAGAGCGCCATCTAGTGGCCAATGATCAAAACATAACCTGTGGCTAAGCAGTACTTTTCAATTTGTGGGTCATGAATTTAAATGTGGGGTGAAAGGTGAAGGGAGAGGGGAAAGAGAGAAAGAGGAGGGAAGGAGGGATAGAAAGAGACAGACAGATTCCACAAGAAGACTTTATTGAAATATACTAAATGCATGTGTGAGTATGTTGGATGTGATGTAAGGTTTGTTTAGAGAGTGGGTAATCTTTGAAACACTCACCACATCACTGTGTAGCTCAGTGAGTAGCAAGCCGTCGCAGGCACATCGGAGGGCTTCATCTGAGTGGGACGTTGGCATTCCCAGACCCATCTGGCCCCTCCTCCAGAGATTCTGGTTTGCTGGACCAGAGATGTGACACGGGTGTCACGGTTTTAGAGCCTACTCAGATAATTACTGTGTCCTAAAGCCACCAACACTTTGAACTAGAAAAGATGTGAGAGGTGATGACCACCTCTCAGTTTAAATCACACACTAGAAATCTTACTGGTCATCAGTGGAAAATCTTCATGAATGACTTTGACGATCATTTCAAAACCTGTCAGTACTCATTTAGATTCCACACATATGTCATCTCATTCGTTGGAAGGCACTTTTGAAAGGGAAGGATGAGAAAATGCTACTGTGTGGTGACAGGCTAGTCTCTGCACCAACAATATGTCCTCTTTAGTGTTTAAGTGAAGCAATTTTATGGAACTTAGTGGGCAGGCTTTTCACTTGCAGTTAATTAGAAGTCAGACTCTGTGTAAGCATGCTGGCTCCTCTTTGTTTATTTCCCAGTGTATAGCTGGGGGCGTCTACTATTCCATCCCTGAGTACAGTGAGATCACTCTCACCACTGTCACTTATTCGATCACAAACTGCATCTGTGCATTGTCACTTGCCAACAACTAGGAAAACATTAGTAAGGGCCATTCAAAATCCCACAGCCTAAAAACATGATAGGTTAGTAACTTGGTATCCATGCTGAAGGACTCTGCTGTCTGCTAAGAGGAAATGTGTGTAGTCTCACAGTGGAAAGAACAAACAACAACATCCAAACAACAGCACAGCCAGAGCAGCAAGAATGCTCAGTAACCCTCTACTTGCTCGTAGCATAGAAAATATCCGTACCCATCCTGGTTTTTGTTTTGTTTAGTTTGGTTTTTTGTTTTTCTGTTTTTTTGTTCTTTAAAAGAAAGGCCATGTTCATGTAACTTTCATTACAGTATATTATTATAACCCTTATAACCATCTTATCTGGTTGTTATTCCCTTGCTGTGCCTAATCTTCGAATTAAACTTCATCACAGGCATGTACGCACATGAAGAAGCAGCACATAAAGAGGCCGGTTCTCCTGAGCTTTCAGGCATCCCCTAGATGTGAGGGGGCAGGGCTGAGGGGAAATGCAACTGAGAGGAGAGATGGTTTATTTTTTTATATGTATGTCCAGGTCAAGGCCCATCACTGAAGAGAAGTCGAGGCAGCAGGAACCTGAAGGAACTAGTCACATCCACGGTCAAGAGCACAGTTACCATGCCTAGCTAGTTTCTTAAGCCAGGATGGGGTAACAAGAAAAAAGCAGGGACAGTCGGCTGTGTTCTGGACCTGGGCTGTGATGTCAGTTCTGTAATCTAGAGCTTAGCTTTCACAGTAAATGCTCTCCCAGAGCTTTGCGCTCAGGAGGATGCTCAGCAAGCATCTCAGTGGTAGGCAGCTTATTTACCTTAGCACTGTCCGCTTGTCTCCACCAGGGGCAGCTGCCAACATTTCTTTCAGTGTTGTTGGTTTGGTTTGTTTTGTTTGTTTGTTTATCTGTTTGTTTGTTTGTTTGTTTGTTTGAGAAAGAGTCTCACTGTGTATACCAAGCTGGCCTTGAGCTCATACTGATCTACCTGCCTCTGGCTCCCAACTGCTGGGATCAAAGGTGTGTACAAATACTGAAAGACCCCCGGAGTGGGGAGACCCTCACTCAAGTCTCGGGATGATTCGACCCCCCCCCCCAGAACTCACCTGAGACCATCCTTGCTGTAATAAACATGAGGTTTATTGATAGGAACCAGTGCACTGGGGTCGAGACTCATATCCCACGCAGGGACAGTGGAGTTCGACCCTGAAAGGCTGGGAGAAAGGGTATTTAAAGAGAGAAACCACAACCTGAGGGGGCAGGGATGGTGTCATTGGAAAGTGTCGAGAATACTAATGAAAAATCACAAGGAGGAGCTTCCTGTTTCTCAAGATTGTTAAACTTTATGGCCCATCAGTTCCTGGGAGGAGCTTCCTGTTTCTCAAGATTATTCTCTAAGATTTTAATCTAACTTTATGGTCAGCTAGTACAGGTAGAGGGCAGGGTCTGGAATTTGAGGTATTTAGGGCTTTTTTAAACTTCTGACTTCTTAGCTGCATTTTTTATTCTTTCAATACAACTAGCCATGAACCAAGCCAGTCTCTCTCTTTCCCCTCTCCCCCTCCCCCTCCTCCCCCTCTCTATCTCACTGTGTGTCTCTGTCTCTCTGTCTGTCTCTCTGTCTTTCTCTCCCCCTCCCCCAGTGCTAGACTGGCTGTGAACTTGTGGACTCATCCTGACCCCATTCTCAGTGTGCCATAAAAGAGTCTCCAGCCATCCGTAAGTGACCAGCCCAAGTGAGCAGGCACTGGTTTCCCTTTCTGGAACCATTGGCCATTGGCTGCAGCCCACAGAACCATCAGAAGTGAGAAAGGCTGACCAAGAAGGTTGGCCTTGTTTCTTAGAAAACAAAAGGGCCACTGCAGGCTAGTAGCAAACATCCCGGGGAAAAAGAACACTGACCCTGATTATAATCAGCTAGGACGGGATTCACAGAAAACTGCCTTTCGGGCCATAAGCAACCTTCATTGAGCTGGCCTTTGGTCATAACATTTCTCTATCAGGAATTCTCCAAAGGAAACTGTGGGCCACAATGCACAATCTCCAAACCCATCCTCCAGGGATTTCAGCCATCTTAATTTTTAAAATCAAATCTTTTGTTATTTCCTGAACTCTATTATTATCCAAAACATAACTTGGTTAAACAATAAATATCTCTCAATAGAGGTTATAGCTTGAAAATGTTCAGAGAAAATAATGCCAGCATATATAAAAACACAAAGTGAATATGAATACCACCCCAGAGGTGAGATGCACCTCTTAGTAGGTGGTCAATGCATTTTAATCTCTTTATTAAAAGGCTCTCTTCTGCAAAGCAGCTAGCACTTCACTAGCTTGAGTCTGGGGGTGCTGGCTCCCTAACTTCCCTTTGTCTGCACTCCTCACAGCTCCTAACATAGCCAGGACTTTGTGAGCTCCTATTCCTCCTGTGGTTTTCCCTCTTACCAACATCTGGATCTCAGGTCAGGTCTTATGTCTCCATAAAAGTCAGATCCATGCCTAGGGCTGCTTTGAGCTAATGTGATTCCTTTAGGCAGACATTAATTCATTACTTTGGGAAAGAACGATGAAAAGAATAGTCCTTCAAACATGAGTATTATCCCTTTCAAACATCTTCTGATGAAAAGAAAATAAATGTGACGTGAGAGGGAGAGGCGCACTGTGCTAGAGTGGCAGCCTTTAAAGGTAGTTCTAATCCTCCCAATGCCGTCTGTCCTTTCACTTACATTACTTGAGCGAGTGTCTGGTCTCTCCTCGTGGTTACTGAATCAGGGTCTGCCTTCATCAAGAGACTCCTCCCTACTAATATTTTCCGTATCCTATGCCTTGTTTTCACGTGATTAAACAAGATGTCACAACAGGGAGAGCAAACACATTGGAGAGAAATAAGCTACTTGATAGGTAGCAGGCTCACTATAATGAAGAAAAACCAATTAATGATCCGTACAAGCTGATAAAGCATCTCTATGGCAGAAATGAACTTTTTTTTTTTTTTTTTTTTTTGAGAATGGTCATAACCCCGGAACCCCGGGTACAAACTTCTCCCATTAATTAATAGCAGGGCCGTGTACTAGTCAGAGCACTGTACTGAGCGTTCCGCCATCATCATCAATTCATTTTTCTCCTTCCCTTACCAGAAAGCTAATCCTGGGAACAAGGATAGTAAGGACCTAAGTGTGGACCTGGGAGTGACAGCCAGGTCTGCCTTGATGGGCTCATTTCCTCAAAACATTATGCAAAGCAGCCTGTGTTGCTCCGGTGAAGCCTCCACTCTAATTCTTCCCTGACCCCAGCTCCTTTTCCTGGCCTTTGTAGACAGATAAAGTTTGTTTGAGACTGTAAGGGTGGTGGCTGCCCAATACAGAACCCAAAGGGAACTCTTTTTAAATTCGTTTAACCGGCATCCTGGTGGAGGTAACACATGTAAGAGGTGGGTAGACTTGTATCATTACCTATAAACATACTTCCCTGGGTTCCTTCCCGGACATTAGCATCTCTCTCAGAGAAGACCCGCCATAACCTTTTTCCATGGACCAGAAATTCCAAGCTATCTCAAATTATCCTCCCCTACATCTACTTGAAAGTTGTCTCTCCTGGGGACAGGATCTCAGACCTGCCCTAATACACAGGCCTGGTCAATTCTTAGGTTTTCCTTCATCCAATTCCTGGGCTGCAGACCCTCGGCCTTCAGATCAATCAAAGGGAGAGGGGATGGGACTGAGGGAAAGGAGCAGACACTTTAAGAGCCTTAGCCAATCACCTGCCATCTTGTACTCATCATATGGGAAGTCTCCATTTTGACAAAAGCAGTGTTCTCTGCTGTCTTCATTGGAACTTCTACCCCAAGTCCACGCCTCTATCCTACCCCTCACCTCGTTTACATTCACTGGTGGTCTCCCCAGCCCTGGCTGGCAGCCTTCTTAGAGGAAGTCCCATCAAAAATGGAGAGCTAGAGCTGGAGCTCAGAGGTACAGCACTTAACCAGCAATGTGGGGCCCTAGAAGCCATCTCTTGTCCTAAGTATGCTTTGGCTGGTTCTTGGGGGTTTTCACTCTTTCTCTTAACGTCCCCTCCCAACCATATGGCTGCTCGTCTGCTATAGAACTGACCTCCAGTGCTGTTTAACTCTAATGACAGAGCTGCTTCCATCATATCCCTTCTTCAGACAGCTGTGAAGATTTATAGCTTGCCTGCCCGGGGATTTTTCTTTTAAACTCTAATAAAATTGTCCTCAAGCTTAAAAAAAGAAAAATGCCTGGACTATTTGTCAGAGCAGTTTGTCTGAATACTCAGGTCCTAATCCCATAGGAAACTCACATTTCCCATGCGCCTTACCATGCAGGTCACTAGTCACCAGATTAGCCAGTGTGCAAGTGCTTACCAGGCCTGTTTAGGAGGGAGCTGTCCTCAGACCACTGCCCTCGCATGGTCTCTAGAGTCACAGAGCCTTCTAGAGATCCTGGGGCTATATCTGGGGTTCTCCAGAAATCTGTTTTACCACCTAATCTCCTTTCCACTCAGCACCACCTCCACATTACCCACGCCCACCCACCCCAGCATTCGTGAGATGATTCTCTGATTTCTTCAACTCATCTAGTAAGCTTCTCCTTAGTCTCCACAGGAAGGCTCTCCTTTGGTGGAATTAGAGTTGGAGGGAAGGTCATTCCATTTGGGAAAAGAAGAAAGCAAAAGACCTCCAGCCACACACCCACACACCACCACCACCACCAAAGTCCCATTAAAATGTCTCATCTCCTGTTAAACTGGATTGATGTGAGGGGATGGAGAAGACAATACTAAGAATAGGGTTGGAGATTTTATCCAGGGCAACCCTTCCATCATGTCACAAGGCCCAAGTTCCCTTGCTCCCTGCAAAAATCCTGATCTATTACCAAAATCCTGTGGTGTTTAGTTTTATGCAAGGTGAAGACCTTGATTCTGTCTCTAATTTCGTTTTTTAAGTACTGAAAAAATTACCCAAATATTTGATCCAACTGTAGTGCGGTCATCCCTGTGAAGGTGCTGTTTAGAACACAATAGACTTGGCATTCTGCACACTACTCTGCATGACATGAACCTCATACATCAGCTGAGGCTTGGGGAGACAAACAGACTGAGGTCCCCAAGGATAAGTGGTGTCTGCCTTTACATACCTTCTGAACAAGCCACTCACCCCCTGACTGCCCCCGTCAGTGGGGACCCAGTTATTCGTGGGGGCCGAGGTGTACCCATACCTGCGGAAGAACGGGCAAGAAAGAGGAGCAAGACCAAGCAGTATCCTTGTCAAGGTCTGTTTATTGAGAGGAGTGTACAGCATTTAAAGCTCTGAAGCAGGAATTGAAGCAGGAACTGAAGCTTAGGGCGGGGGAGTACTGGGAAGTTCCCAAGGACATAAGGTGAATCATTAAACTGAAAGATATCCTGCTTAGACACTGAGGCAGCAGTCTTCCCGGGACATGTTCTTTCTTCGAAAAGGTCAAGCCCTTCTTAGGAATCTGCTCAGGGCAGAGCAGTAGCTTTGCTTAGTCCGGCAGTCTGGTCCCCAACACCTGACTTCTCTATTCCCAAAGCCCATTATTCACATTAGCAAGATTTTTAGAAAAATTCTTAAATACATGGATGTATAGATCCCATTTTTTCCCTCAGAGGAGCCTTGAAGTTCACAACCATGTTTAGCATTTCACATGGGCTCTCGCGAAGACCTGCTCGGCTCAGCGTAGCCACTGTTGTTTACCTCAGGCAGTCAGCAGACTCCATCCATCATGAACAGTATCCGTTTCTTGGTACCTGGGGTGTTTCTCAGGACTTGGTGAATAAGTCAGAGCTGCCCCAGGGTAACAACACGTAGAAATGATAAGAATTTTATACAGTCACATGCACTGTCTGTCTGATTGTAGAAGGGGTCTCCAAGGTGCCCTCCCCAAATTGGGAATTAAATCTATTATGCTCAAACCCAGAATCTCCTCGGGTACCACCCAGACCCATCTTTGGTCACAGGAATAATGTATCTGGTGTTAGAGAGAGAGTGATTTCTGAGCCCTTGTTACCAATTCCCTGACATTTGCAGGGTTCTTCTCACTGCCTGTGGCTCCCTGGAAGTACAGAGTATTTTCATTAACTGTTGTTCAAAGAAATTGTGGTTCTCCAGCATGCTTTACCAGATGCCTGTCCTAGCAACATGTTACAGTGGGGACAGTGCCTGCCTCACCACTGTACTGCTTATTTTTGTTGCTCTCTTGTCCACTGCCTCCAGGTTGTATATCAGCCACATGATGATCGTAGAAGGGCTTCATTACCAACATCCATTTGGTGGAAGCCTATCTTCCCAATTAATTCCTAGTTGAAGCCAGACTTCCTTTTGCTCAAAAGCACAGCCCATGATGGAGGCACTCCCGAGTTTAATTCCATAATTGAGCAAATGGCACAGTTTCATCGTCACTGTTTCTAATTAAAAGAGTTCACATTTACTAGATGTTTTCTATGAGCAAGGCATTGTTCAGACTACTCCAGTCAAAGGATTGGTAATCCTCATAAACCTTGAAAGATTAGTGAGGTACTAAAGCCACTGCTGGTAAAACCTGGCACTGAGAGAGGCTGGAACCCAGCCAGGGTCACCCAGCCACCGTGGATGGGCTTCAGGTTGTTTTCAAAAGCCATGTTCTTTACCAAGGCACCCTCCCAAAGGAACACCACGTCTGGAGATTCAGATTTGGTGGGGTTTTTTTGTTTGTTTTTTGCTTTTTGTTTTGTTTTGTTTTGTTTTTTTGTTTGTTTGTTTGTTTTATTAATTGACACTAAAGTAGGCAAAAGCTTACTAGCTAAGCTACAAGATGTCGAAGGCAAAGGACTGTCTCAGAAATGCATTCAAACCATGTGCTTGGACTGAAAGAACCCCAAATTGGGGAGACTCTCGCTCCAGTCTCGGGATGGCGTGCCCCGGGAAACTCGAGTAGCCGATCTTGATGTAACAGCAAGAGGTAGTTTTATTAACGAGATCTCGGGCCGACACGTATCTCACGCAGGAGATAGAGGAGCCAACCACGAGCCTCTAAAGGCAGGGGTTTATATAGGGAAAGCCAGGGGATTTCGCGCGGTTACACAGGATTGGCTGATTCAAATGGTGCACAGTTACTTTTGGCTCGGAGTTACATCAGCAAGGCATACGTGCAATCCAGCATCTCAGCAATGTGGGTAGGGTGACTCGTCTCACTCAGCAGGGGGATGACCCATCCTCAGGGAGTGAGGGAAGGGGACGGGGTGGCTCCAGATCCGGACTTTGTAAAATTTAACTCTTCAGGACAAGAGCAGAAAGTTTAACTCAGGGCATCCTGGGTGTCAAGATGAAGAAAAACTAGTAAATTTACTACCTCTCATAACATAATCAAAAGGAACCTTGGTACTTGGTAGTGGGAAGTGGCTGAACTGTCAAAGGAATCTGTTTTGGGGGTTTTTTGTTTTGTTTTTGTTTTTGGGGTATTTTGGTTTTTTTTTTTTTGTTTTTGTTGTTGTTTTGGTTTTTTTTTTTTAAGGGGTTTTTTGTTTTTTGTTTTTTGGGGTTTTTTTGCTGAGCTTTTCAGTTGTGGGTTTAGAAACAATGTAGATGCCCACCTTTGAAAGATCGATAGAAAGTTTTTGTCTTTAATAAGTCTCCCTCCCACCCGCCCATTCATGAAATACTCAGTCTTTACTCTTGAGTCACATTTTGATTTTCTGGGCAATTGAAGTTGTGGCACCAGCTGGTTAAGCATCCCCAGCCATCCTCAAGTCTGGGTCACAGCAGAAGACCTGGATTCATCCAGCCACGTGCTCCCAAAGGAACATCATGTCTGGAGTTCACTTCGTCTTCTCAGCCTATTCTACATTTTCCATATTTTTTTTAAATTCCAAATGTCTCTATCAAGTTAAACATATTTTTATTAATTCTATTTGTTTTTAATCAATTTTCCACATGTGAGTAGTACATACTAATCATCCTCAACCCTACCTCCCAGCCACACGTTGTCTATTCCCCTCTCTTGCACACATATCTCTCTCTCTCTCTCTCTCTCTCTCTCTCTCTCTCTCTCTCTCTCTCTCTCTCATTCACGGTTCATGCATAATCATTTTTTGTCCATGACCTTCTGAAATTAACCAGACATATCTGTATGACCATGTGTTTGATGCTATTCATTGGAGCCTGGTAGGCTCAGTAGTGGTTTAACAATCAAAGACAGGAGGTCTGTGAGCCCTCCTCATTCCTGGATTTATTGTGGAGAGTTCTAGTCTTGTATGGGCCCAGGATAGGTAACTATAGTTGTCATAAGACATATGTACAGCCACATAACCACCCATGTAATGATACCCCGAGTCTCCAAACTGCCCTCCCCCAAGCAGGAGTTGAAATCTATCATGCTCAATTCTGGGTTTCCTCTGTTGTCATCCAGATACACTAAGAATAAATGTAATTCCCTTAGTCATTCACTATGGCCTGTAGCACACATTCTTGCTTCCCTTGCTTAGAAGTGGAGAGGCCCTAGATCTGTGGAAGCAAATGCCCTGGGCTTGGTGGGGCTAGAGGACAGCTGTGCCAGAAATGTTGAGGTAGGACCTACTTTGTCTTTGAGCATGCCTGCCTCAGGATAGCCACTCTCAAGCTTCCAGACACATTTCTTTGGACACCCCCCCCCGACCTTTTAAATCCACAAGAAATGGGGTCACTGAAACAAAGCACAGTGATCAAATCTCTATCTTCAATCATCTCAAAACTTGAAGCCTTGGAAATTGAGTCTCAACAGACACATGTTGGCAAATGGCTTCTCTTAAAGTTCTTCACTGGTTTGCTTCTCATGCATTCTAATATTCCCAGTGTTCATCTCCAAACATGTTGCTATCTGTCCTATACAAGAAATGAAGAAACCCTGTCAATGCCCACACCGACACAGCACCGAGAACTGGGCGTAAGCCTGTGGGATTAAAACACACACACACACACACACACACACACACACACACACACACACACACACATGGGTTATTCGTGTTAAGAAAGAATGCCCATTCTGCAGCTTTATTTTCCGTATATATACCCCAAGTTGACCAGGTGGAAAAAATCTAGGAAGCACAGTGGGAAACCCCGGCTCAAGACTTCAGTAACAAAAGACCGAATACTTGCCCCCACTTTACTGGGGAGAAATCCAGGAAGACCAGCCTAAATCTCAAAAACAAAAGATTGGGAAGACAAAAGACAGGAACAAATTGACCAGGTGTGTCCAGGCCAGGCTGTTCCTTTGTTAGGAACAAAAGGCTTCCACATGCATCAGCAGTGCTCAGCAGGGGTCAAACCCTGTAGGGGACCCAGAAGGGTCTGACAAGGGGTGTTAAACACTGCAGGGGACCCAGGAGGCTCTGACAAAACCCAAAGCTAGTAGCTCAATTTCCCTAGCAGTCCCTAGCAGAGAAAAGTCCCTTTCTGGGTTGTGTTTTGGGTCTTCAGGTTCATTCAGCACAGATTTTTCCCACTTTCCTTTAGCTGTTAACCAACCCCCAGTGGGAAGGAATTGCTCATCCATAGTCAGAAAATTGGAGTGGTGGCATTTATTTTCTTCCCCAAATGGAAGAATTCTCCATCATCATCAATTCACTTGGAAGGAGCATTTCAACAGTCCTGATGGTTTCCAAAGTTTAAGAAGCTAGCTAAGATTGCTCAATCACTTCAACCAACTTCCTTGCATGCTTGCTTTTGACAAATGGCCATTTCATAGACGCCCCAATGGAGTGTTTTTCTTTGTGGCCATTAGAGCATTATAAACATGGTGGACTATGAAAACAGTTAATCACAATTCTTGAAGTCAGAATAGGAAGGATTATGCCTTTCCCTGAAGAACAATAGCTCTAGGTTGCTTTGGTTTTGTTCCGATTTCCTATAGTTATGCTTAAAGGTGTGATCATGTGAGCCTTCTGGGTCAGGAGCTTGAAGTCCCTCTTTTGTATATAATCATCAGCAGATGGGCATGACGTCTTTCAAGAGTTGTTACCCTCATAATCCAAACACCTTTCAGAGGTTCCTCCATCTCTCGGTGCCATTACATTGGAAATCATCCATCAGCATGAGTTTTAGTGAAGACAAAACACATTCAAACATACCAGTGCTTTGGTTGTTTCCCCCTTTATTGAGGAATGAGAGAATTAGCTAGTATCTCTTGTCTCCTACTTATCTCTACTTGAGGAAATCTCAATGAACCCTTCATTGAACCCAGTTTGCTGAGTCTTTGTGCTGGGGAACGCATAGACATTCACCAAAGATTCCACCTCAGCTTTGAATATGCTATGATTTGCTGAGAAAAGCAGTGTGTTATCATTTTGCCAGGTTTCTAGCTGTTTATCAAAGGGACCTCCTATTTCTCAACTGTGAAGTTTTGCTAGGCTACTCATCTCACCTAAAATGTCTATCTCCATTCTGACCCCACCCTTGCAGGGCTCATTTAGTTGGGACCCCTTCAAGTTCTGCTTCTTTCCCTACTCTTCCTTCTATTGAGTCCATTTCCCTAAAGACAGTGTGACACCTCACTGACTCCAACATGCTCTTTGTCTTTCCTGGCTATCTATGTGCCTCTCTTCTTTCCCACCAAACCTGCATCACCACAGTTAACTATAGTTATTCACAAATACATGTATGGCATTCTGTGTTTTGGTAGTATTAGAAAGGGCACAACTGGTTCCCACACATCACCACTCCTCACTGGGCCCCTGCTACTCTTGGACCCAGGCAGTCATTCACTGGTGTTAGTTCTGGCACTGTAGGGCCATATAGAACTGACCCGTCCAGCAGGTCCAGTTATTCAGGGTCCCGAAGAGGCACTACCTGAGGGTGGGGGGGAGAGAAGAAGGAGACCAAGCAAGGTTCTGTTGTCAAGGTCTCGTTTATTGAGAGGAATGTACAGCATTTAAAGCTCTGAAGCAGGAATTGAAGCAGGAACTGAAGCTTAGGGCAGGGGAGTACTGGGAAGTGCCCAAGGACGTAAGGTAAATCATTAAACTGCAAGATATCCTGCTTAGACAAAGAGGCAACAGACTTCCGGGGACAAGTTCTTTGAAAAGGTCAAGCCCGTTTCAGGAATCTGCTCAGGGCAGGGCTTTAGCTTTGCTTAGTTCGGACATCCGGTCCCAACATAGAACTAACCTTAATTTATCTCAGTGGCAGCTGACTTCAGTGAGGCACCACACTACATTAGTCTAGCTATCTTCTAGCCCCAGCAGTCTCTCTGCTCCCATTGCTAGTCACCCTGGCCAGTCCTGGTCAGCTGGGAACCCTGGTCCCAGCTACCCGGTAACATCAAGACTCAACAAACTGTAACCCAACAACCAAGTAATTTATATATTAAATATTCAATGTACAATGCATCCACACAATAAACTTACAACCAATTGCTAAGGATATAAACCACCCACCTAGATAAGGAAAATTGGTCAGCAGAAATCCATCCCAACTATCTTGGCAATTCAGGACCACCCGGATCTGGGTCATCCTTCTCAGTCTCCATTTTGACTCTCCTTCCTTCTTCTCTCCCTCCCTACAAAAACTTTGTCCCTGCCTTATTCTTTTACTGTCCAATCATGGCCTTGATCTTGAAAGACCCCCAGAGCAGGGAGACCCTCACTCAAGTCTCAGGATGACATGACCCCCTAAGAACTCACGTAAGACCGTCCTTGCTGCAATTTACACGAGGTTTATTGATAGGAACCAGTGCATTGGGATCGAGACTCGTATCCCACATGGGGGCAGAGGAGTTCGACCACCAGTAGCTAAGAGAAGAGGAATTTAAAGGAAGAAACCACAACCCAAAGGGGTAGGGAGGGCATCATTGGAAAATGTCGAGAATACCAGTGAAAAATCAAAAGGAGAAGCTTCCTGTTTCTCAAGATTGTTTAACTTTATGGTCCTTCAGTTCCTGGGAGAAGCTTCCTGCTTCTCAAGATTGTTCTCTAAGATTTTAATCTAACTTTATGGTCAGCTAGTTCCTGGGAGAGAGTTGTCAAACTGGCTGGTGTAATTGCAGTTCCAGGACACGACCAGTTTCTTACTTCTGCTCTAAACTATTGTCTAGGGGGGCTATCTTAAAACTTCTACCTTTCAATCTAACTTGTGCCAACCCTCACCTGCATGATAACATCAACCTACAATTCTGTCTACAGTGTGAAGCCTTGTGGGGGCCTTTCGCTCAGATCAATGGCCCTCTACCTCCATGAGCCCATACTATGATCACATCACTCCCTCCCAGTGCATTATCTGTGTGGCTGTGATCAGAGAAATACTTGTTCGCAACCGTCAGAATTGTAAGGGAGAAGCAATCTGAGCGGAGTGACTGTAGATCTCTGTGAGAGAAGGTTTTCTCTGAAAGGTTACACATTTTTGAACATGAAATCTTTTTTATCCAGCACAGGACAGTTCATTATGCAGTCTAATAGGGAATCATTCTGGCCAGTAGATTGTCACCAGAATCTTTTTTTTTATTTAATTAAAATATAATTACAAGCTGGAGAGATGGCTCAGCGGTTAAGAGCACTGACTGCTCTTCTTGAGGTCCTGAGTTCAATTCCCAACAACCACATGGTAGCTCACAACCACCTCTAATGAGATCTAGTGTTCTCTTCTGGTGTGTCTGATGATAGCTACAGCATACTCATATACATAGAATAAGATAAATCATTCTTTAAAATATATATAATTACATAATGTCCACCTTACGTGTCCTCCATCTTACCCTCCCATTCATTCACAAGTTCATGCCCTTTTCTTTTTTAACATTGCTATTATCTATACACATAAATACATGTATACATACATATCTACATACATACATACACATACACACATACGTACAACCTGTTGAGTCCATTCAGGGTTACCCACACATATATGTTTCAAGGACTGACCACTTGATATTGACTAACCACTTCGAATTGCCATCCTTGGGGAAGACTAATTTTCCTTCTCTTGGCCATTGATAATTGCTTTTAGCTCTTCATCAAAAGATAAGGCCCTGTGACATTGCCTCCAGTTACGTTGGAATTTTTAACAAAATGGGATAGAACAGAACAGGACAAACAAAGAAACATGTTAATAGCAGAGAACACGTTAATCTCTGGGAGAAACTGATTGCTGGGCCTCTGCCCCAGAACTTTTGATTCTGTAAGCCTGGAGTCAAGACCAACACTTTCACTTCTTATGTGTATGTATTTATGTGTTTGAATGTGTGTATGAACCCTCATTTGATTGCAACCCAAAATGAGTTCCATTCTGTAGCTCTGGCTCAAAGGGTTTGGGAGCCATTGCTCTACCTCATAGATTGTAGTGTGAGATCTACTGGGGACCTTGGTGTTCTGACAGCCTTCATCTCAGAATAATTCAGCATCCTGTCAGGTTTATGGGAATATATCATAGTTATGTTATCAATGATAGACTGAGGGATTGAGAAACAGACACAACAAATAGTGTTGAGCTGAACAGACTGATTCAACAGAAGACATGGGTAAACTGTACTTGACCCAGAGCCAGAACTGATTCTAAATTCCATTGTGATTTCTTCCCTAATTAAATAAGTGGTTTCCAGGCTACTTAGTTCTTCCTAAGGGTTATCAAAAGTACTCCAAATTTTATACATTTGTAAATAGAATTTGTGTGAAATCATATTGCTCTTATACTGCAAATATACTGTGTTGTCTTAAATCCAAAATAAGCCACAGCAAGCCCACATGGTAGAGGTGGAGGGAGGAATAGAAAATAATTCCTGGGTACAGCCTCTGGGAGAAAAAAAAATTGAAAGTTATTCTTGGGTGATGCAGCCCAAGGGCGAAAAAAAAATTGAAAATGGTTCTTGGGTTCAAGGTGAATTTTAATAGAAAATTATCCCTCAGCCCAAAGATAACAGTGAGTTCAGATAATTTCATCAGTGATGGGAAAACTCTTGGGCGAATAGGCTTGTAGCTGGTGCCCACTGAGAATGGTGAACAGTTTCAATATAACATATATGCTTTCAAGTTAATACAATGGGAAAATACAACCTCAACAAAATTTAGCTCAGCCAGGTACAGTGGTCCAGGCCTGAACTGACTACTGTGGGAGGTTGAAGCAGGAGGATTGTGCTTTCGGGGCCTACCTGGAATTGAGTAGAGTTTAAGGCCAGTGTAGATAATCTAATGACATCCTGACATCCTGCCTCAAAATAAGCACATATAAAAGAGGGCTGTGGTGTAGCTTGGTAATACAAGTCTTGCCTAGCACTCATGAGGCCCAAAGGAAGTGGGAGGTAGAAAGCCAAGAAAGCCCACCTGAACCTGAATAGAGTAAAGCTGTCAGTCTCTGAATGTTAACGGAAGAAGATACTTGAAATTAGGATTGGCCAGATCTTCATGGAAAAGCCCAGGATAACTATGACTCTCAACTTAGGGATTCTGGGAGATTGCTAAACAGAAATCACAAGGCCCCAATCCTAGAGTTCCTACCTGAGTAGGTCTGTATAGAGCTTGAGGAGAAAATGTGCATTCCTGTCAAATCCCCAAAGGACAACAGTGCTACTGGCCCTCACTATGGAAAATCTTGTCAACAAGATCATCTGCTTCTCCAACCAACCAGCGATGTGAGAGGGAGGGTAGAGGAGCAAAGCCAGTGAATACAAGAGGCATGCAAACAGGGTAGGATACACGGCAACTTGCTCTGGGTCTCAAAGATCTGGTAAAAATCGAAATATGGCCTGAATGTGGAATTTGATTAAGTGATGATAGTTGGTTCTGGTGAGTATGATAATATGACATTATTAAGCACTTCTTAAAGTTAAAATTCTTCCTGAGGTGTGTTTTATCAAGTTACATACTCCTAGTGATGGGAGAAAAGACCAGAATATTGCCAGCTAAACATATCTTGCTGGCCCATACCAGGTTTCCCATAAGTTCTGGGGACTGAACTCAAGTTCTCATGGTTGTACAGCAAGCACTGTACCAACCAAGCCATCTCCTTATATATAAGATTTTAATAAATAAACTTGAGACAAGGGAGATAGGTCAGTGACTAAGAGCCTGCAAACAGGACGACATGAGATTGCATCCTTGGAACACACATTAAAAAAAAATAATAAAATAACACCCCACATGTACAACAAGGATAAGTGGCCTCTAAATGACTTATTCATTTTCATTGTATATGATGTTGGTGTTAGATCCCCTGGAGCTGGAGTGACAGACAGCTGTGAGCTACCATGTGTATACTAGGAATTGAACCTGGGTCCTCTGAAAAAACAGATAGTGGCTTAGCTATTAAGCCATCTCTCCAGCCCAATAAGTCACATCTAAATTCTAGAGGTAATTATACTAGAGCACTGAATCTCACCTTCTCAACTGTCCATTCACACTCAATCTCTAACTCTATGGAAGCTGGTATGTTGAAGTTCCCAGGACATGTTTAGATTTATAATGGAAGACTGCTAGAAGTCAACACAATGACAGTGGGCAAGATGAGAGCTCATGGCTTGACATTTATAGAACAAAAACAATGTACAAAAGAATTAAATCAAGGTATTATACAATGCTAAATTATTGACAAATTCATCAATAATGCAAAGAGCCAGGCCCTACAGAGTATTTGTGTCAGCCTTAACTCTGAGTCTCTTATTTATATCAATGCTGTTGGATAGACATTACAACCCTTAGCCTGACTCTGCTGTAATCAGCACATTGCACTGTAGAGAGGTTAAGCAGCTTGTCAAAAGTCTCTCTGCAAAGAGCTTTTGCTTCAACCACTGTTGGTACCACAGTTTATGAGTTGACCTATACCCAATATCTTTTCCTTAAGAGACAGTATGTAAGTTAGGCATAAAAGACAGTTTGGAATATATATTCACCAACTTCCTATCAACTATGATCCATACAGCTGCTCCTGCAAACTATGGCCTGAGTGGTGTGTTGAGAATCTCTCAGCACTCTATGCTTTCTCCAGTCTGTTCTCCCTGGGGTCTGAAGATCCCGTTAGGATGTTCTGCTATGTTCTTCCAGGGGTTTTGTTACTTACCCTTGTTCTAAAGGGTAATAGTGTGGGTAGGGATATGATACTTTCTGATCTTTCATCTTTAAGGTCTCTTACCCTCCTCTGCACCTGTGCCCATGAGTTGCAAAGGTGCTTTCCTCTGCTCAGCTCTCCTTGTTTTCTTGTGGTCCTATGGGATGTGGGAGGAGGATGAGTGTTGAAAATCTTTAGGTTTCAGACTTCCCAATCCTTTTCCAGATATTTCTGCTGTTACAGCTGAGTTAGGTTTCCAGCAATAGGTATTCCCTCTCCTAGGTTCTCCCTGTGTGCCTGGGGTTTAGAGCAAGTCAGAGCACTCCCCTGGTAGATGCATCTGAGTGCTTACTCTTTTGTGTGTATTTGTACAAACTTGGCTTCTTTATGTGAATAAAATTCATATATATATATATATATATATATATATATATATATATATATATATATACAGAATGTTGAGAGCAGTGCAGCATCCTAGTGGGATCTTCAGACCCCCAAGGAGAGCAGACTGAAGAAAGCATAGTGTGCTGAGAGAGTCTCAACACACCATTCAGGCCATAGCTGGAATATATATACACCATACCTGTATAATATTATATATACATATATACAAATACGGATATCATTTCAGAGTTCCTACAGTGCCTGAAACTCAGCTCTCTAAAACTTTCCCTTGAGAAGAACTGGTATGGAAGAACATGACTTTGGAATTTGAGAGATCTGGTTCTGTAATTAACTCCATGCTTTACCAGCTGTGGTTTCTGAGATACATTGCTGATCCTTAGGGATTTCAGTCTGACTCATGAGCAGTAAATCACAGCATTGTTATAAGGGTCAAAAAGTTAATGGTATTGTAAGGGAATGGTTCCAATGCTTTGATTTGGAATCTGCATGTCTATACACTAAGGTCCTTTTCCCCAGTTGGTTCTTGATTGATCAATAAAGATGCAGCCAATGACTTGGTGTAAAGAAAGAGGTGGGACTTCCAGGTCCCTGCAGGCAAGAAGAAAGGAAAAAGCAGGAGGAAGAGAATTGAGATACTTGATGGAGAAAGACATAACAGACTCAGAGCTGCAGGGGAGATCTTCCAAAATGTAGGTAGAAAGGGAAAGCAGCCAGTGGAAGGGCAGCCTGAAAGCATCTTAGGCAGCAAGACCAATAGGCTCCACAGAAGGTAGCTGGACAACTAAGCTGAGGGAAGATGTAGAGGTGCTAAGCAAGGAGCAAAAGTAACCATGCAATTAAACTGAGGGAAGATGTAGAGGTGTTGAGCTAGGAGTAAAAGCAAGGGCACATTAGCCAAGGGAGGCTTAGAAGAGCCCAGCCACTGTGCCAATAAGGCAGGCTAAAAGTGAGATCACGTGTGTGTGTGTGTGTGTGTGTGTGTGTGTGTGTGTGTGTGTGTGTGTGTGTGTGTGTGTGTGTGTGTGTTTCATTCACAGATCCAAGAGAACTGCATGGATGGCTGGTAGCATGGCCTGCTCAGGAACATTAAAGTAGGATAGTAAAAATTTATACTACATGGTATATGTATAATATACCATGGCATATAAGAAGTTTATAATCTTCTTGTGTGGCAATCTAGCAGTAGCAGATAAATGGTTTGCTACTTTACAAATACCCATAAGCTACTCAACATCCACAACTCATAAATGTGAAAATCCAATTAAAGATTAAGCATAAACTAAAGGGAACACTTAATAATTGCAGCAGTATTTACGAGTCCTAGGTGTAGTTAAGAACACATGTTAAGGGGCTGGGGATTTAGCTCAGTGGTAGAGCGCTTACCTAGGAAGCGCAAGGCCCTGGGTTTGGTCCCCAGCTCCAAAAAAAAAGAACCAAAAAAAAAAAAAGAACACATGTTAATAACACTGTTGTTATCATTAAGACAGAGACTATTCTATAAGCCAGTTTTCCCTGCGCCAGGAAAAGCCCAGACAAGACTTTCTCTCCAGGCCTGTCTGTTCCATATCCAGTTGCAAAGAAGAAACTGCTCTGAAAACTGTGGACCAGTGTCATGCTTGATCAATCCAACTTTCTGTATGGCTCTCAAAGCAGTGAGACAGGCCCCCACACTATACACACAGACCTATGGAAAGAATGCAACAAATGCTGAGCAGGGCTGACCCTTCAAGGTGGCAGGATGAGAAGTCAAAGTGTGCTGTAGACCAGATGCAGTGGTGGGAATCTGAGTTGGGAAGATGTGGTATAGTAACTGAGCTGAAACAGGGACTTCACTAACAGGACCAGCCAGGCTCCATGGGCAAAGAAGTCTATATTGATGTATATGGAACTAGGAACAAAAACATAGTATGAGTTACATTTAAAGCCTGATGTCATCTGGGCATGGTATCTCATGCCTTTAATCCAAGCATTGAGGAGGCAGAAGCAGGCAGATCTCTATGAATTCAAATCCAGCCTGGTCTACATAGTGAGCTTCATGCCAGCCATGAATATAGAGTGAGATTTTTGTCTCAAAATAAGTAAATAAACTGAATAATCAATGTTACTTCTAGTGATGAGATACATTTCCTAACTGCTCGTTTAATGAAGACATAGTATGATATGACTTATAGAAGAAATAGAATCTTAGAAGAATCTAAATATGTAGCAAGTATGAACTGGAGATGTAATTCAGTTAGAAAAGTGCTTGCCTCTAGCATGTATGGGGCTCTGGATCCCTACCACCACATAAACAGGCCATTAGTGATCCAAACCTATAATCCTAGTACCCCTGTAATAAAGGTCATTCTTGGCTATGTTGTAAATTCAAGGCTAACCTAGGCTACTTGAGACTGTCATATATTTTCTATATCCCAACAAAAGCAACTTAGGAAACAGCTAATTTTCATTCACAATCGGAGTTATATTTGTAGAAAGTCATCATTGTAGGAAGTCATAGTAGCAGGAGTTCAAGACAATTATCACATTGCATCCATAGTCAGGAAGCAGATAGGAACAAATTAATGTGCACATGCTTGTGCTCCACTCATTTTCTTTACTCTTTTAGAGTTCAGGATCCCCTGCCTAGGGAATGGTCCCACCCACAGTGGACAGGTTTCAACTAACAGAATCAAGATAGTTCCAAACAGACATACCCACAAGCCAACCTGATTTGGAAATTCCTCCCTGAGACACTCTTCTCAGAATTATTGTGTCAACAACTCAAATTAGCCATCACAGATACCCTTTTTCCCACCTCCAAAATTTTGTTTTAGTTTTTAAAAAATCGTTTGAATATGTTGCAATATGTTGAATTAGCAAACTAGTCTATGGAGACACAGTCAATCTATTCATTCATTTGTATTGTTGTCTGTTTATTGTTTTGGTTTTCTTGTTCTTTATTTTGTTTCTTTAATGCTTAATTTCCCACAAATTAGAAAGCTACAAAATTCTGCCCCACACACTCTATGACTTATAATTACAGTGAGAAATTTACTCCCAGTCTTCTCATTAGAATATGAGTAGTAAATCAAAGCTCTTATAGATATCATGGCTATCTTATAGCCATGATATAAGCTAGCAGTGATCTAAAGATTTTGTGCACAAATCTGTATGCAGCAAGCAGTAAGATGAATTTGCAAAAATAGAAGTGTATAGTGCCTGCCAAATTACAAGCTCAATGTGACTGTACCCATTTTTATTAGCACTCTCTCCTTGTATACCCCCCCCCTTTCCTGTTGTCTGAAAACCTCTAGGTATTCTTGCTATGTTCCTCAGTAAACTTGATCATCAAAATGACCCTATCTTACCAGTGTTTTTCTTTGCAGTAATTCACAACCACAGTTGTGACTACAGGTGATCAGTATTATTTTTCTTGCTCACTGGAATTTGGTTTGGCTTACATGAGTGGCCTACTTATAGCCTAGGTCCATTTTTCTATTTCTTTATTACAGTTCTGCCTCAATTGTTTTTTCAGAAGTTGTTTCTTCTCTTGTGTCTTCTATGAGACCATTCCACTCTTCCTCTGTGTCCACCATAGAAATTGCTAGCTATGGGACCTGTATCTATGCTGTTATTCCCCTGTCATGACTGTGGACTCTCTAATCTGCATATGTATTGATATTGCAAAAAGAGAGGGATCATAGCAGTCAGGTTAGCATGACCAATTGCCCTGGTATGCCAGGATCTAAAGAGAGTCCTGAGACTTCAGTGTTCAGATTAGGGAGCCCTGAGAAAACTATAACAACTAAACACCTCCAAGGTTAATATTTATTGAATAAATGCTTTCTTGCTTCCAAGACTACTTCTCTAGCCAGATTCCTTGTCTTACCTACACATCCACATTCCTAGCTGCTTCCTGGGTACATTTGAATACACAGACTTCTGATATATCCCCACTACCTCTCAAAAACTTTTACATCCATTATCTTTCTCTGGACTTTGGGGCTTCATTCATCCTTACAAATTCTGCAGTTCTCAATGGCTAAGGTTAGGGTTGTGATCTGTACTGTAGCACTATGAACATTGCCTTGGCTCTATCCCACATGGTTCTATTGGCCAGTTCTTCCACTGTGTTGCCACTGCCCTTGTTCTGATTCTCTCAAGAGTAAGGACTGACTGTTTTCAGCACTTTCCAATTAATGAAGCTCCCTTTCAGACAAAAGCACCCTTCAACAAGCAAGACATAGCAAAATTATTACTGATAAAAATTGTTCAGCAGTGGGCTGCAGTGTGTAAATTTAATATCCATAATTAACTGATAAGTGTCAACTTCAAGAAAGAGAGCTATGCTGTGATTCTGAGAAAGCTAAGAATTGTTAGTTGTCAAAGAACCTTTTGTGGAGCACTATTTTAATTATTCTGCTCTGTCAAATGTGTTGGCAAATCATTTAGTCTTGTCTTCACTCCTATCATGCTGTACTATCAAACGTGTCATCTCACTTTGACACTCTCCAGTTCATTGTGTGCTTTATGCCTGCTTTGCTCATAGGACATGTGAGTTCTTTGTCTCTATCTTATTTCAGGTAATTGCATTTGATACATGAAGTTATAGGCTCACTCTTTAAAAAAATGTGAGAAGTGAATTTTTTGCTATGGATAGTGACAGCAAATATCTAATCATTATAACTACCAAGAGCACATAACTTACCAGTTATATGGATGACTGGATACTTTGAAATGAAAACTATGTAAATGCTGTACTAAATCTATCTAGTACCATCCGTTCTCAACACAGTTAATCTTTGTTACCAGCCTGAAAGAATTTAGAAGCAAATCCTCTTGGCATGTCCATAAGAGTTTCCAAAGAGGTTTTACTGAGGAGTCAAGGCCCAACCTGTATGTGGCGACACCATCCCAGGGACTGGGCTTATAAACCAACTGGAAAAGGGGATGGAAGAAAGTGAGCTGAATACCAGTGTTCAAGTCTTTCTACTTCCTGACTAAACATACTGTGAGCAAATGCCCCATGTGCCTGGATTCATAGTCAGAGCCATCCTCACTGACACATCCTGCCTGCCATGTGGATTATACTTCCAAACCATAAGCTCAAATAAACCCTTCTTTCCTTAAATGGTTTTTGAAAGGTATTTTGCTATACTAACAAAAAATATAAGACATTTCTACATGTGAAATTTATATCTCCAGGGAACTTGGAGGGATGGCTCAGTCATTAAAGATTTGTACTGCCCTTGCAAAAAACCCACATTTGGATCCCTGAACCCATGTCAGGAACTCACAATGGCTCCCGGAGATCTGACATCTCTGGCCTCTGCTGACACCTGTACTCACAACACATAACCCCATACAGATATCTATACATATACGTAATTAATAACAAATCTACAAAATGAGTATATTTTAATAATAGAGCTATGGGCAGCTTTCAAGATATTTTCCTTACATTGATCAGTGCCTGTGGTAGTTTGAATCCTAATGACGTTGGTCAGCTCATGTGTTTGAATACTTGGTCCCTAGCTGGTGGAACTTTTCAGGAAGGATTAGGAGATAATGTCTTGTTGGAAGAGGTATGTCACTAGGGGTGGACTTTGAGGTTTCAAAAGCCAACACCATTTGCAGTCAGCTTTCTCTGACTAGTGGTTGTGTCTAAAGATGTAAGCTCTCAGCTTCTGCTTCAGCACTGTGCCTGCCTAGCTGTTGCCATGCTCCCTACCATGATGGTCGTGGACTCTAAGCCTCCTGATGTGTAAGCCTCAAATTAAATGTGTTCTCTTGTAAGTTGCCTTAATCATGATGTTTTAGCATGGCAATAGAAAAATAATAGAAACTGTGATAACAATTTAACCTTTTAATTAGGTTCCATCTAGATTGTCTTTAATGTGGACATGATTTAGTTTGTAAGTAATTTTAGTCAATTGTTATTTCTTCCCAACTCATTACCACTTTCGCACAAACCTGTACTAGTCACAATTCTCCAGAGAAACAGAATAAAGTGGGGTGTGTGTGTGTGTGTGTGTGTGTGTGTGTGTGTGTGTGTGTGTGTGCGTGTGTTCTGTTCATCCACATTTAGGCATGCTCTCCCTTCTCAGAATGGAGTTGTTAAATTTAAAGTCCCCTATGCAAGTACTGACTACCATGTCTTCCTAGAGAACTGGCCTGGGGCAGACATGTTCTGTAAACCCTGGGGATCCTTTTCAGCAGTCTACATAGATTGCAGGATCTGCACTAGTGCAGATTGCACTAATGAGACTACCTGAATGGAAAGTCACACTTAAAGTGGGAATTTTACTCCTAATAAGGAAAAGAGAAGCTTATGGAGGAGACGGTTTGTCTTACCAATGAATTCAGTCTGGAAATAGCATTTATAGAATATGTGTTTCTGCTAGCACTGAGGTGGGGATAGGCTAGAGACCTCTCTTCTCTGTTCCTGCTGCTCCCATGACTGATGGCTCAGATACTGCAGCCCAGGGAACACCTGCTCCCTCCCTATAAAGAATGACATCCTTAACCCCATAATGAGTCCCTTTCCAGACACGCAGTTCATCAAACCCTTCAAGGATACTTCAGTCATCCTACTGCCTGCTACAGTAAAATACTGTATACCCTCACACCAGGCCCAACCCCGAAAGTGCACAAGCCAGGACAGAGCTAACTTACATACAGACCCGGGGGAGGGGAGATCAATATTTGCCCAACGGAACAGAAAAATCAATGGAGAGGAAAGAAAATGTTATCTCTAAGCCTTTGAAAGCCGTGGTTTAGATGTGTCTGTACCAGCAGGGAAGAGAGGAAGGAAAGCAGAGCCTTTGTGCATTGGAGTTCACAGTTAGGAAGAGCACAATATCTGGGAAGTATTTCTTTCTTTGTTTTCATACCTATAAGGATATTCACATAGCATAAAATGAGCCAGTTCAGTGTGCTGGCGAGATGGCTCAGCAGTTAAGAGCACGTGCTGCTCTTCTAGAGGCTCAAAGTTCAGTACCCTACACTCACATGGTTACTCATAGCCACCTATAGTTTCACTTAAAGGGGATCCAAAGCCCCTTCTGGCCTCCACTAGAACCAGGAACATGTGCAATGCATATACATTGTTCAAGTAATAAGATAAAAATATTTTTAAAGGAGCCGTTGTAAAGCAGATAATCTAATGGCATCTGATGCACTACAGTGTTGTGTAATCACCATCTCTAACATGTGCCAAAGCATCAAGATGTATTCCTAAAGATAGATTTATTTATTTATTTATTTATTTATTTATTTATTTATTTATTATATAGAAGTACACTGTAGCTGTCTTCAGACACACCAGAAGAGGGCATCAGATCCCATTACAGATGGTCGTGAGCTACCATGTGGTTGCTGGGATTTGAACTCAGGACCTCTGGAAGAGCATCCAGTGGTCTTAACCACTGAGCCATCTCTCCAGCCACCCCCCCAAGGTATATTGCTTGTGCCAAAACTGCACCAACAATACATGCTCAGTTCTTTTTATACTTCTTTTTGTCCTTGACTCTCTAGATTGTATTTGAGCAATCAAATTCTTGCTTCCCACTAGCTTATAAAGTTACCTTCACTGTTTAAGAATGAACCAACATACATTCCACATGTGGTAAGGTTGGAGAGAGAGGTGATTATGGAGTTCTATGTGAAGGAAAAAAAATGATGTTCATGCTCTCGTGTACATGGACAGACTGCTTAAGCAATTCAGTGAAAAATTAAAACTTATTTTGTTCCTATGCATTTTTTTTCTGTCGCAGGATCCGGGCACATTTATTTATAATAAAAACACAAAATGACATGAAGTCCCTCAATTCCTCAGCAAATGTTTATCTAGACAAAGCAAACTTGGTGTTTGCACCCAGAAGGATGTAGAAAATCTGTTTCTCCTTCAGTGGTGGAAGGAGACATTGGGCAGACAGGCTGACACTCTGCCATTGTGTCTGCACCCACCTCAAGGTCATTCATGGCTATAGTCAATACTGCTCAATCCAGAAAGGGTCTCACTGGGACTCCATCTTGTCATAGAGAGTTACAAGGCTCGGGATGCAGTGTGGCTTCCTCATCCTGTTCTGACCTATTGATCGCTAGTTAGACTTGGCAACTGTGTCAGGTTGACACTTTCTAAACCAAAACTCTTCATCCCTGATAAAAACTCATGTTTTGCAAACAACGTGTGTGTGTTACATTAGACCTATAAATACAAAGGATCCAAAAAGTCTTCCTCAAAAATGTATCAGCAAATTTCTTTTTTTTTTTACCATCTCTCAAATAATAAAACTAAGGTAGACTCTTGACTTAGATTCTCGAAAAATAATCAAGTCATGATTTATGAGTGTTCCACCTAAAGGAAAAATCAATGGATGAAAAGGACAAGGGCAGAACAATCCAATAAATAGCTTTAGACCTATCCAGCATTCTATTCCTTCTATAAAGTTCTATGTTACTGCCATGTAGTAGGTGCCCGATATATGCTTATTATTAGAAGTGAATTAGGAAATTTTTCCTTTAGTCATCTTTATAGCATGCATAGCATTACTACATCGATCAAATAACTATATTGTTTGGTGCCAGGTGCTCTGCTCAAAGAAACAATTATTTTTAAATAGATTTCGATTTCTGTAATGATCCATTCTGTTCCTAGTTCTTCTGCTTCAGTGCCTGCCAAACATCGTTCATGAGACCATTAATATCCACAGTGCACACAAGCACAGCTCCTTGAAACTGAGATTCACTTGAAACCTCACTTTAAAATTCAAGTTGTAGACAGGCTATCTAAAGAAACCTGCACCTACTCCAGGCTGTATGCTGCCATTCTCCCTTAAAAATCTCTCTCTCTCTCTCTCTCTCTCTCTCTCTCTGTGTGTGTGTGTCCTACTGCCTATGCTTAAATTTAAATTTACATTAGTCTCCTCTTAATAAACTCTAGCTTTGCTATAATAATAACAATAATAATATGCAAATTCCTGGTCTTTCTCCCATGTTCCCCTGTGATGTTTTAAGTCTCAGTAGGGACTTAGGAATCTACATTTTAAGAAGTATTCTGGATGACAGTATACACTGTGATGGACCACTCTCTAGTCTTGTGGGCAAGTCTTAGAGCTCAGGGAAATTTTTCCTGTCCATTTGATTTGCACCATGTGGTTATTATTGCTTTGCCTTCATAGAACACTATGATTTGGGGGGGGTTGTTTTGGGGATTTGGGAGGTTTTTTGTTTATTTTTGGTATTGTTTTGTTTGCTTGGATTCCTGTGAAGCTTTTTACCAATTTAATAGGGGCTGGTTTTCAGTGTACACATCTGAATCATTTCAGTGGGGCTAGTACTAGTGCTGTGCCCAGCCACACCGCCTTCTGTCCTCCCTGGCTGTGGGGATCCAGGGCTGAAGGTCACACCATCATTCTGAGTAGTGCAATTCCTGTGTTGGAGGGTTTGCATGTTTAGAATTTTTTAAGGTTCAGCATTTTTCGTAGCCAGAAACAAATCTCAGAATAAAACAGTTCTTGCTTCGCTATATAAACCTCAAAGAATTTGCTATAAACCTTTTGAACTTGTCATGTCTGACAGAATACGTAAACTAATTTCTCAGTATATTGAGTAACTTCTTATAATTATAGTTGGTTTAATTTTACTTATGAAATCAAATATGCACTGCGATGATAAGAAAGAATTGACTTAACAATGTGTCTTACTGTTTACTGACATTCACTGAGTGTCACCATGCTGTCACTTTCTGGTTGATACACAGGGGCTCTTAGGTGAGAAGTATGGGAACATTCGAATACCTGGGGAAGTTGAAGCTTCAGAGTTTGAAATGATTTTGGATGCTGCTGTAGAGGCAAAACTAGAAACCAAGTTACTGGAAGATTGGTACTGTCGGGACGAGAACTCTGTGCCAGCAGCCTATTACCTCAGATCCAGACTAGAGGTGCCAAGAACCAACAAGAACTCAGTAAGTTTGTCTTCTCTGCCTTTCACTCTAAGGTGATTTTCCTTCTGTCTGGAGTAGACTGTAAATTACACTATGAGAGTCATCAGTTGCAAACGCTCTCAGGGGATCCGAAGACATTATGATTTCATTAGCTCTGGTTGGCATACGCCGATCAGATTATATGCCTGTAATGTATAAATTCACATATCCTATTAATTCTCAAAATCATTCCACCATTATCTTACCAATGTATTTTCTACTACCTCCTGTCCTGGTTAGTTCTTATTGTCAACTTGGCTCAACCTAATGATATTTGGAAAGAAGGAAACTCAATGAAAGAAAGGCCTCCATCAGATTGGCCTTTGTGCATGTCTGTGCAGCATTGTTTTAATTGATGCTGGAGGCCCCAGCACACTGTGTGCAGTACCATCCAAGGCAAGTGATCCCTGGACATATAAGAAATCAAGCTGAGCATAAGCCAGGGAACAAGTCAATGAGCAGCATTCCTCAGTTCCTGCTTGAGATTCATCTTAACTTCCCTCAATAACAGTTTGTAACCTGGACCTATAAACCAATCCAGCCCTTTCCTCTCCTGAGTTGCTTTGGTCATGGTGATTATAACAGCAACAGGAAGCAAACTGAAGCCCTTTACATTTCCCTGTTGGTTCCTCAATCAAGTTTCCACTAGACAGTCTAGGTCTGTCTCCATATCTCCATTCTTCCCCAGGGTATCAATTTGCTCTCCTCTTCCATAAAAGTACTTCAGGTCTTTACTCCAGTTCACTGATGTTTTCTTCAGCAGTTTCTACTCTGTTGATTTCCAAATCCAACAGTTAGGTTTTATTTTATGAAAGTTTTGTTTGTGTGTGTTGTTTGTGCATTGTTTTATGTATCCTTTGAAAAACCATGCTTCACTATTTTTATGGACTCTTTGTTGTACATTTTAGTACACTTTTGATAGTTCTCCTTGAACACTCAACAGTTTGTGTACTTGCAGTTTGTGTAGAATCATAGGGTAAATTGGTTTAGGTTTCTCCTGACCTTAGTATATCTATTATATGTCTTTCAAAACTTAGTGAAGGGAAAAGAAGGGCAGAACGGTTCTGGTTGATCATTTAACTGTTTAGATAGGTTTTTTAAAAACTGATATCCATCTGTCTTTCTTATAGAGCATCCTTGATGTATCTGGTACCCAGACAGCTTCAAGAAGAAAATGATGATAGATGAGTCACGGTCTTCTTTCTTACATTTGTCTTTCTGATATCTTCTTCGTGCTGATGAAATCATGTCAAAGTCATTGACTTCCTTACATACACACTACCATTACTTAACATATCTGTAACAATAATGTTCTTTTGGATAGGGCTGTTAGAGTAAACCCAAAGCGTATAAGAGTAAATGTAGACAGGATAGAGGGTGAAACCACAAAGCTATTTCATACAGTGGTCTGGGGACACTTGTTTCTATGTGACTATTTTATTGTTTGTTTTCTTTATCTCCACTTATTTCTATGATCCTTCAGGGAGATGTAAATCATTCTCCAAATGTTCAAAGTTATTTATGTATAAATCATTCATAATCAATGTTAAATAAATAAATGCATGAATAAGACTTTATACATGTTCCAAGACTATATAAATATTTCCTTCCTGTTAAACAATTTTGCCACTTTCTTTCTTAAATGATTATGACAAAAAAATGAAGGAAAATCCAAAGATATATGGTGACACAGAAATGCCTCCTCTTTAGCTTCCCTCTCACTTTTTCAGAGGACACTATAAAGATTATATTGTCATGATATTTAAGATCAAAATGCAAGAGGGAACTCTATGGTAAATAGCCTGGCTGCTTTCTAAGGAAAGAATTTCCTTTAACTCACAGTTTGGGACTTTGAAAATCCAAGGCGGACACCTCCATCTCCTCAGGCCCTAATAAGAGTCTTCTTGACCATATTATGACAGTAGGAACTCATGCAGAAGAAATCTCATGGTGAGACAATAAACCAGAGAGCTTCAAAGGCTGGGGTGATCCTTTTCGTAAGAACCTAGTCCCTCAAGAACTACCTAAGGCCCAATAAAAATGACATTAATATCTTCCAAGGATGGCATTTTGGGGACCACCTTCTATTACATCTCATGTCCCAACATTGCCAAGAGAAATGGGAATCAAAGTCCTGGCAGATAAATAACCAATAGCAACTGTAGCCAAGCCCAGGAAACAAACCTGCATCATGCCTTCATGTAACCAGGGTAAATTCACCTGTAATCTGGGGATGATTTCTTACTCCTGGACTATTGGAGAAAAGAGGATGAAGTGTGGCACTGGAGACACCGACTTTCATAGCATTGGCATATACCAATCTTGCTCTTAAATACCGATTTGTCCTTCATGATTTTTGAGACTAACTCCCCACTTTCACCTTTTCCTAGACACAGCCTTCTGCCACGGGTGAACATGAGAGGCCATGGCAAGAAATATCGGATGAAATCAAAACAATATTTAAAGCTGCTACCAAACTGCTGTATGAACAGGGGAAAATGAAGCTCAGCCAGGCTAAGAGGTACCTGTTCTCAGGTAATTTCCGTGTGTTTTCAGAACATTCAGAAATGGATAAAAACTAGAAGCATGCATGGCTTCCCTCCTGGGAGTCTTTAAATTTAATCCGATTTGGTACCGTGCACATTTGAATTGATAAATGCTTCTACATCCCAGAAAGGCAAGTGTCAACTAATGGGAAATCCTTTCCTTAATCTAGCAAATGTGATTTTAGAAGAAGTTAGTAGAGGTGGCTGGATACACTAGTCAAGGTTCTGCCATTCTGTCTCAGTGGAGCACATCAGTCCCTCATTGTCTCCCAGCAAATGTGTGGGGACCTATCCTGGTCAACTCTGAGGCAAACCCAGGGAAGATAGTAATGGATATGGGAGGTTTCTGCTCTCCTGGAAACTGATTTCATGGAGGCAGAGACATGATTACCAAGAAATAAATAAGCAAGATCATTTCAGAAATTAAATAATTTGTAACTTGAATAAAACATATTTATAAAAAAAGTAGTGGCTGAGGAGGGAGGCTGGGGCTCTTGTATAGACGGGTGATTTTTTAAATGGAAGATGGAAAGAATCAGAGTTAGCAGTACCTTTACTCTCTAAGGCGGAGATTGCAGGCAGTGGGACCAACTGGTTAGATTCCCTCAGAGGGACTAGACAGGGTGTCAAATATAACCACATCTCTCAGCCAAGGAAATGGGGGTTTATTCTGGAGCCAAACACAAATTGCCATAGCCTGGGAGCACAGCTTCTGGCTACTTCAAATGTATAGCATGGTCGCAGTTTCCTGAAGCTTTTATAGTTACAAAAGAAAGCAATAGATCGAGGCATTTTCAAATACATTGATAGGAACATCAAGTAGGTGGGTTACAGCACAGCTGGGAATTCCCTGCTATAGGCATTAAATGTTGCCTGACAACATTCTTCCACTGTAAATCAGGGGACCCTCAGGCTGAGATTGTATGTACGTTCCAGAAGAGATCTTTCTTGATAGCTGAAAAGATGTTTGGGCAAAGCCGAGGTACGCAGTAAGTGGCTATTAATGGGGCTAAAAGCTCTGGACCTGCAACATTCCAGTTCTCCAGAATCACAGCAACCTAACCCATCAATCATTCTCTTAGAAAGCTCAACACAGACAAGGCTTTATTCTGGGAACTTCATGAACAGCAAAACAGTCAGGTTTGAGGAGGATGACAACAGGGACAAAGATGGCTGTGTAACGACCTTAGGTGTGACATGGGAAGCCAGGGAGGAGGGTAGGAACTGTAGAAAGATGTTCCAGGACTTAACACTATATTAAAATAGCAAACACACACACACACACACACACACACACACACACACACACACACACACACAACCAGGCAGGCACACTCCTCATTACCAACTAGTTTGAAACCTTCCACAGATAGGCAAGGGAAATCTGTCAGAAACTGTAGGAAAGCCAGGACCTGAAGGATAGAATTTCTTTTTAAAGTTCACAATAAAAAATTGTTAATGACATATAATAGTAATTGCACTTCCAGATCGCTGTCCTGGGTGCTCTGGCGACCATGTTCCAATGTGGCAGCAGTATCATGAAGCTTTTACAGTTACAGAACAAAAATCAGGTATAAAACACCAAAAGCACTTGACCCTCAATCACTGAATACACACATTTTAAATAGTTTTTTAAAGCTATAAATCAATTTGGTAACTCCTAGATGCAAGCCATCAGGAAGTTGAGTCTTATTTTAAGTTTCCTTTGAAAATACTAAACTTGGTGGCACTCTGTGAACAGCCTGCTTTCTTCCCCCAAGTCAGGCCTAGATGGATTTTTTTCTACTGTGATTTATCTGCATCCCGTCTTTCGCTCAGAAATTCCCAGTTAGCACCCTCCTTCCACAGATTTGACAATAATACCAGACAGTTACAGTGAGACTTTCTCTGAAAGTCCAAGTGATGGTGTCTATCTCTGGGAATCGGTGATACGTTGTCTGTGGACAGCACAGGTGGATCCTTCCCTTTTCTTCCCGATCATGTCAGCATGCAGTATCCGATCCAAAGTCCTCACCAGCACTTTCCCCAGAGGCTGGAAGACAGATGGGCCAGAAGCTGCTTCCTCTGTAGTCCCTGATGTCTAAGTTCCTCACAACTTCTCTTATCTATCTCCTGTGAAAGGAAATCAAACAAATGTTATATAAGCACAGTGGCCTGCTCCCTTAACCACAATGGCTGGCTCAAACACTGTGTAAGAGGCACCAAGCTCACGGCAGTCTACAGACACCCTGTAGCCATACGCTTATCTATTTTTATAAAGTCAAAAGTTTTGACTGATGGCTGTCATTGTGGGAAAAACTATTATCACAAGAGTCCCAGAAAAGGTCATTATTTAGGAAAAAGCTCCTAACTTCCAACTTCCATGGTAGTTACAGACTCTCCAGACTCTGTCTCTCTTGGCCTGCTTTCTCTCAGCTTATGCTGAATACAACTAGCAGAACGTATGTAATAGTTATTCAAGGAAGGTCAGTTTATGAAAGAAAGAGTGAGGATTGTTTGAAGGAAGGGAGGAAGGGAGGAGAGACAGAGAGGGGCAGCAGAAAGGAGGAACTTCTGTTTGTTTTCTATTGCTGTGATAAATACCATGACCAAAGGCCACTTGGGCAGCAAAGGATTTCTTTCATCTTGCACTTCTGGTAGCAGTCCATCACAGAGGAAAGTCCAGGCAGGAGCTCGAGGCAGGATCCTGGAATTGGGAGCTGATGCAAAGCCAGGCTTGCTCAGCCTGCTTTCATGCTTTCTTTCTTCCCTTATCTTTCTTTTTTCCTACTTTCCTTCCTTCTTTCTTTTTTTCTTTCTGTATGTGCATTCATGTCTTGCCTATGCATTTGTCTCTGTGAGGGTGTTGGATCCCCTGGAACTAGAGTTATAGACAGCTGTAAGCTGCCATGTGGGTGCTAGGAATTGAACCCAGGTCCTCTGAAAGAGTAGTCATTGCTTTTAACTGCTAAGCCATCTTTCCGAATTCCCCCTCCCCAGTCTGCCTTTTTATACCACCCAGAACCACCTGCCTAAGGGTGTTAGGCTGGG
Organism: Rattus rattus; assembly: GCF_011064425.1. Classification (NCBI taxonomy): domain Eukaryota; kingdom Metazoa; phylum Chordata; class Mammalia; order Rodentia; family Muridae; genus Rattus; species Rattus rattus. The sequence goes on from NC_046164.1 coordinate 20,836,907, forward strand.
TCCTAACACATCAATCATTAAACAGAATGATTTGTCTACAAGCCAAGTAGATAGAGATATTTTCTCCATTGATATTCCCTTCTCCCATGGGGCTTGTGTGTACCTGATTAAAAGTCTAACCAGGATGGGACAGAAGAACAGATAAATGGAAGGAATGGAAAGAGGTAGAGAGGAAGGGAAGGAAGGAGGGAGAGAGGGAAGGAAAGTGGGAGGGAGGGAAGGAAGGAGGGACTTACAATGCATATTTACTTCTCCACACCTCTATGTTCTATAAGACATATGTGGTTAGGTTCAGAAGAAATTATGTCCTACATAAGTAATTTTCTATACCTTTCTGAGCCTGTGGCATTGAGCAGTATCATGGATTGTTAAGACTGCCCAGAATTCAGAACAGAGTTATATTTTAGTTTAAGATGCACTTTTGCATTTCTATTTCAGCCCATTTGTCTATGTTACAATACACCTCAAACAAAGGGATGGCAGTACATTGGAAAGGATGGTCTGGCAAAGAATGGGGAGCCTAGATAGCTATGTCACCCACCTGCCTCAATGTTTCCTGGCCCAATGGAGACCCAGATGTTTCTATGTTTAAAAGGGCTGAAGCTAGCTAGAGAGGGAAATTAAACTTACATCTTAAACTCATCACCATGGAGCCTGCATGCTTGCCTTATCAATCTGGTTTTCAACTTTTCCTTCCCATGATGAGGGAAATAAAATAATTTTCAAAAAGAATCTATTCTTCTAGGTCCTACATGCTTAGGGAAAGACCAATGCTAACTTAAGAAAAGACCCCCAAGTTGAATCTCTACAAAGTATAAGCCAAAAAACTTCCCTCAAAGTGATTTAGAGCTATATATTGGGAATTTGGACACATGGTTCCTTCACTCAAGGCAATAAACCCTGTCTTATCTTCTTCCAGCTATCGAGGATGAGTTTGACTTTGCTCTGGGCAAGCAAACTCCAGCATTCCTGAAGAAGTGTGTATGCTACATCAGGAAGATTGCTAACATCGAACGCTTCGTGAAAATCCCAGAGATGGGAAAATACATGGACATAACCGGAACGGACCCAAGAATCATCCGTGACCCAGAAGCTCAAGAGAAGCTGATAAAACTCAGGGATGAATTCATTCCTACCATCGTCGCATCCTCTAATCTGAGAGTGTACACGTCTGTCACTCACTGTGACATGAAACTGGGCTATTCCCAAGAGATAGAGAACCATTACATAGAAGGACTTGGTAAGCAATTTTATGAAGACATGATTGATATAATTCAGGCGACAGTCCAGCAGAACTTTGACACAGAGACTGATACGCTGTATGATGAAATCCTGCAGCACTCTTCACTATGTAAAACATACGCCTCCTTCTATGAATACAAATGTGAATCGCTAAACATCTTGCATAAATACATCCTTCCAAGCAAAACCGGGCATATCAATCCTCTCATTGTGTATGGGGGACCATGCACTGGGAAGACTCTACTGCTAGCTGAAGTAGCAAAAAAGGTAAAAAATAAATAAATAAATAAATAAATAAATAAATAAATAAATAAATAAATAAATAAATAAATCAATCTACACTTTCCATTCTCTGTTTGTAGAAATATTTGTGACCCTTTGGGGAAAATAATAACTTGTTCAAATTCAATTTTCATTTTCTGTGCTTGCTATCTGAATTATAACTAGACTTTCTGGAGTGGCTGCTTCTGTGTTTCTTTTCTGTTAGCATAACAGATGTGCTGTGAGAACAGTATACATGGGACATGACTATAAAGTCACTTTCTATTGTGACTCCTTATCTCCACCCATCTACCTCCTTAGGATGAAAGGGGGACCCAATTCTTGTAAACCCGTCTCATCCCTGTCAAGCAAAAAGTCGTCTTCCAGTTTCTCTAGTCAATAAATCAGTTTCACTACAACAACAAGCATGTCCTGTCTACGGTGATAACACTTTTGTCTATATTTTTCTCCTTCATCTGAGGCCTACCACAGTCAAGCATCCCACTCTGGATATGAGAACATGAATGCCTTTATTGACATAGCATTTCTCCTCCCTCGTTTCCTAACCCCACATTATAATCCCTACTGAGTTGTAGTGTGGTGGTTCTAGGAAGGTAAATCATACTGAAAATGACCCAAGCTGCTGTGAGTGAGCACCAAACTTCTAGGAAACACTAAAAGCTGCCCACCATCTCTTCTGAGCCCTCCCCACCATTTCCAGAAGTTTCTTCTCCTCCTGTACCCCCAAGCCTTGACCCACTGATCGTATCTCAACACAGCTACCTAAATGCAGGGCATTACATTTTTTTTTCTTGCTCATTGCTTTATCACTTCTTAGACATCCATTAACAAACTTCTAGAGTCTTTGGGGTAAGATCATCTCCTCGGCCCAGCAAGTTCCAAGGACAAGGAAAGCACCAAGCCTTACCATCTCCCTCTTCTTGAAGCTTCACAGTGGGTTCATGGGAAATACCCAGGTACTCTTTGGCCCTCAGCACCCTAGACTGAAAGAACCAGGCTAGGATAACAACTCTGTGACCTCATTTTAAAATGTAATATCTACTATCTTGCCTGTCAGCCTAAACTGTACTGAACCATTTTAATTTCCTTTACACTGGCGTTAAAGTAGAGCAGCTTCTACTAGTCTGATGATCACTTAGAACTGTTATGTTGTTCCTCTGTGCACTGTCTAGCAGAGCCTTCTCTAACTCTCTGAATAGTCCTGTCATCTGTCATGTGCTGGACAATATCAAATTGGCTGCCCTGAGTACAAAAGCAGGGTTGGCGTCATTGCATCTCTTGTGGGAATTTGGTACCAGAGCAAATTTACAGATGAGAATCAGGTATATAAATAATTCTTAACCTAATTGGCCATGTTTTAGTTCATCATGTTCAGCTGCTTCCTGTGCTTGTGTTAGAAGATGCAACCGCTTCTTTAGTTAATTAAGCACAAGACAAGAAGAAAGCTGACTTCAGGTACCATGTTCTATCAGAATAGAGGGGAAGGTGGAGAGAAGGAGAGAGACTTTAAACTCTGGTTGAATCTTCAAACTGCAGGATTATTTCTCACAAGCACACTGATGACAGAGTGAGGAACGTGTAAGAAGTTTGATAGGGCTTCCCTTCCTCTTACAAGAAACAAATATTGTTGAACTGATGGAGCAGAGGATCCATGTGGTATGTCTTCATGCACATGCCAGGTCACAGATTGCATGATACAGGCTAATGTGTGCATACAGAGAAGCATCTCTACTCTGCAGGATGCTAGTCATACAAAGCTGATCTTTAATGATGACTAGGCTGTCTTCTGGAGATCTGGTTCAGTTGTGTGTATCTGGATACACACAGTCCAGGGTTTTGCTTGCCTGCTTCTTTGTCCCCTTCTCACCGTCTGTCTCTACTGGCGAATGACTAGATATGTGTCAGCAACAAGTTTCATTGTCTACTGTCCTTGTTTCCAATAGGTATCTCATGCTTGTCTGATGAGTCTGGCTCATAACTATAGGGCTGTCCCCACAGAGAACATAGACAGCAGCCTCAGCACATGAGCCATCAATATCAGCCCAAACAGACTGTGTTTTGGGTTCTGGTCAGCCACCAGTGGAGTGTCAGCGCATGGCATTGCTATTGTCCCTAAATGCAGCTTTCAACATCAAAACTAAGTAGCAGAAAACTGGTGCTATGCCATTTATCCCACTCACATCCATAGAACTTGAATCTTACTTTCTTTTTCTTTACTCTGAACTACCTCAAAGATCCTAGCTTTGTAATTTATAGAAAAAGATCTACATATAGTAAATAATAGAATTTGTGGGCTATTCTCTCATTTTCTGAAGAGCGTTCTTCGTAAGAGAGCAGCTGAAAGGCTTTATCTCCCTACAATACTCCATGGGGCTCTTTTGCACTTTGATCATGTTCCTTCTCAACTTTCACTCTTTGACCACAAAAAAAAAAAAAAAATAGTGAATTTTGCTGATCCATGTATGCCTTATTCCCTTATCAAGGAAGGGAAGAAACAGAGAGGGAAGGGAGAAGGGAAAGGGAAAAAGGGAAGGAGGAGAAGGGAAGGGCATATAGAATGAAAGTGAGATATGGCTCTACTCCAGTTTTGTTTCTAATGACTGTTTAGCTTGAAGCCATTTAGTAATCTAGCCTGAGCTTCGCTTTCCTCTCTTATTAAGTATCACTCTCAAGCCATGTGTCCTTCAGAGCGATCATATTAAATGATGGCCACGTGCCTACACAGTGGACTATTTGAAAGCACAGCAATTAACTAACCTCTTACAACCAGAATTATGTAGCTTTGTAATGATTTATTTTTATCCTTAATTGTGTGTGCTGTGTATGGGTATGAGAACTTGAGTGCAAATATCCTTAGAGAGCAAAGGAATATCAGTCTCCTGGAGCTGTGACAGACAGCTGTGAGCTAACTGATGTGGGTGCTACAAACTGAGAGTAGTCACTCTTAACTGAGAGCTATCTCTCTCATCTCAAATTATAGAGATTTTTATGATGGAAAAAATTATAACAATGATGACCCTGTAGAATCACAAAAATACAACTGGGTTACAAAAAATTCTATTCAATATAATACTGGTGGTGAATATTTTGTTATATTCTAATTAATTGAAAATTGGCCATCCACATATGGAACTTTATATTCTCAGTTAATGAAAACATTTACTCTATGCAATTTATAAATTATTACTTAAGTTAGCTATTAAAGAGACACTAATTATATACTGCGTGCTAACAACTACCAAAAATTAGGGATTTAGATGAAAAAAAAATCAGACAATGGACCCAGGTTTATGGTAATTGAAGTCTGTTTTTAGAACGCAAACAAATACAGTTAAGAAGTACTATTGCTGCCTGTGAGTCCCACCTACAGATATGTTCATGAGTTTTCTAGCAACACTTTCACCTTCCCAGGCAGCTTGTGCATTTATTGGATCAGGACTTTTTATCTGCAAGGATGGTTTGTTAGGCTGAGGGGAAGTTCGTTGATCATATGCGAAAAGGCATAGCACAGCGATGTTCTAAACTCTGCTTGTATGTTTTAGGCTTATGGCTGGCTACATGAAGACACAGGGCCAGACTCTGACCCAGTTGTCATTGTGAGATTTCTAGGAACAACAGACATGAGTATTGATCTGAGGACACTTCTTCTCAGTGTCTGTGAACAACTGGCAGTCAACTACCGGTGTCTGGTTCAAAGCTTTCCTAAGAAGATCCACGACCTTCGAGACTTGTTTATAAACCTGTTGAATGAGTCTTCGCTTCAAAGACCTCTGGTGATAATATTTGATGCCCTAGAGCAGCTCTCAGAGACTGATGAGGCTAGGAAGCTCTGGTGGCTACCTGCTCATCTTCCCCGGTTTGTTCGGATCATCCTCTCCACACTGCCTAACAAACATGGGATCCTGCAGAAACTAAGGTGCCTTATCCATGAAGAAGACAACTACATTGAGCTGATTCCCCGGGACAGAAAGATGTGCAGTCAGGTCCTCAAACACCAGTTGCTGAGGGTCAAAAGGAAGGTCACGTCAGGCCAGCAGATTTATGTGAATAATGCATTCTCCAAGTGCACGCTGCCTATGTTTGTGAACCTAACTTTCAGAGAGGTGAGACACTGGAGATCCCACAAAGACGTCAATGAATCCTCCCTCTGTGTGACTGTCCATGAAAGTATAGAGCAGTTATTCTGGTCCTTAGAGAAGAAGTGTGGTCAGAAACTGGTCTCCAGGGCTCTGGGTTACATCACCATGGCCAAAATGGGTTTGAGTGAAATGGAACTGGAGGATGTGTTAGCTCTGGATAACAGTGTTATGAATGAACTCATTGAGAACACCAGACCTAGCAATCCCCTGAGAGTACCTTACCTGTATATTGCAAGGCTCAAGGAGGGTCTCAATGGCTACTTAATAGAAAGGCACGTGAAGAATGTCACACTCTTAGTCTGGGCCAACAGACACCTGCAGCTCATAGCTCAGAAGCTGTATCTACAAGAAGACAGCAACCTCCGTGAGATGCACACAATCCTGGCAGATTACTTTCTAGGGGTGTGGTCAGGAGGCAGGAGGAAAGCTTTCTGCCTGGAAGACCCCTACTTGAATGGCTGCCTCGACTTAGAGAACAGAAGTCTGCTTGAAGAAGAAAAGCACTTCATAGAGCAAGCATCCTTTGACAGGCAGGCCCCTGACCAACCCTGGGTTTTCCAGTGTAACCCACTAGAGCCTGACATCTTTTTTGTCAATCACCGGAAAATGTCTGAGCTCTTGTATCACCTGACCAGGTGTGGGAAAACCGATGACCTACTTTATGGAATCATCATGAACTTCAGCTGGCTTTACACCATGATCAAAATTGGCCAGTTTGACAAAGTGCTTGCAGACATAGAACTGGCTTACAACTACTCACAGGAAAAGGAGCTGAAGTTCCTGGCCAGCACACTCCGTGGCATCAGAAACAAGGTCATTACGTTTCCAGGCTCCCTTTCAGCAGAGCTTCAGCAACGGCTGCTGCCTGTTGTGAGTTCCCTGCCCAAACTTAGGCACCTTCTTTTAGAATGTGACAAAGATGGACCCAAATACTGCTCCATTGTTCCTCTCCATTCGTCCATGGACGTGACATACAGCCCTGAGCGTCTCCCCTTAGCATCCAGCCACCTGCATGTCACAGAGATCCTCCCTACCTGTAACCCAAGCACTGTTCTCACAGCTCTAGAAAACGGTTCCATCAGCACCTGGGATGTAGAAACTCGCCAGCTACTCCGGCAAATCACTACAGCCCAGTCTGTTATCCTAGGCATGAAGCTCACCAGTGATGAGAAGTACCTTGTGGTTGCTACAACAAACAACACCTTGCTGATTTATGACAATGTCAATTCCTGTCTCCTGTCTGAGGTGGAAATCAAAGGGACCAAGCATGGAAGCAGCCCCACCTACATCAATGGATTTACACTCTCCGTCAACCATGCCCTTGCATGGCTAGAGGCCAGCAAAGATGTCACTGTCATTGATCTGCTTTATGGATGGCCCCTTTACCAGTTCCACTGCTGGTATGAGGTGACATGCGTCCAATGCTCCCTAGATGGGGTGTATGCTTTCTGTGGCCAGTACCTTAACAATACCACCATTTTCCACTTAGGGAGTGGAGAAAAAATATGTACAGTGACATCAGAATTTTCAGGTGGTTTTGTAAAGTTTCTTCTCATCTTGGACACAGCTCAAGAGATGGTCATGATTGACAGTGAGGGAAGCCTCTCCGTTTGGAATACAGAGGACATATCCAGCCCCCAGCTGACTGAAGACTTTGACTGTCGGAAGGAAGACAGCGAAGTGGTGAGTATTGAGCTTTCAGAGGACCAAAGTGCGATTCTGATCTGTAAAGCTCTCAGCATTGAGCTCTTAGACACTGGCATGTGGAAGGTAGCTGAAAAATTCCGAGCCAGGCACAATGAACGATTTATATCTGCCGTGCTATCCAAAAATGGAGACTGTATCATCGCAACCATGGAGAACACCCCAGCAGTATTCTTCTGGAGGCGGGACACAGGACAGTGCATGGCAAGCTTGAAGGAAATCTCAGGTACCATCGTTAAGCTGGTAAAATCTAGTCACCACAATATGCTATTGTCTTTATCAACCAGTGGAGTTCTTTCCATTTGGGATATAGATATAATCACAGCTATGTCCAATATCGATAAAACTGGGAAACCCATCCAGAGTCTGGTGTTGCCTGCCAGGGGGGAAATCATTTACTCTCTCGATGGCTCTGACTGTGTTCATAAATGGAACTTCAGCAGTGGGTTCATTGAAGCGGTTTTTAAGCATGAAGGAATAGTCGAACACTGTGTGTTAACATCCGCTGGGGACATAATGGTGACTTCAGACGACAAAAGCAGCCAGTACGTCTGGCACACCAGCAGTGGTGAAAACCTCTTCCGAATTAATGGGCAGAGGATATCTCAGCTGCTGATCACCCATAATGACCAGTTTGTGGTCTCTCTTTGTGAGGAAAATGCCTCCAGGGTTTGGAGGTTGGCCACAGGACACAGGGTCTGTAACATCTTGACCACTTTGCAAAATGCTTTCATTACCTCTGCAAACACCTTCGTGGTGGGAATGACGAAAAGCAAAGTGCTGGCCGTCAGCCTTTGGACAGGAAGTATCACTAAGAAATTCTGTTGTGAAGATGGGATCACCATCGTGAATTTTAAGTTGATCCCCGACTGCCCTGACATCATTGTGTTCATCACGTCAGCTGAGACCGTGAACCTCTGGAGCCTAACTGATGAAGTGATCTGTCGCCGCGTGCAGCTTCCAAGCAACTTCCTGAAAAACCTGGAGGATTTTGAAATTTCTCCCAATGGGAAGCTAGGCATTATATCCCGGGGAGATGAAAATATCAATGTGCTGGATTTACACAGTGGAAAACTACGGGTGGTTCATGCCTCTGGAGTCATCTGGAGGCAGAGGCTCTCTCGAGATGGTCGCTACCTGGTGTACATTTGTTTCCAGAATGGGGAGGAGGAGGAGGAAAACGATACAGTATCTAGCTTAATTGTGATGAGACTAGCTGATGGCAAAAACATCGGTGCTTGCTCACTATATAAAACACCAACTTTTCTGGCTCTTTCTCAGAGACACCTGAACATCATCGTTGGCTTTGATGATGGGAGTATAGGGATATACACAGTTGTGGATAGGGTAGATGCTGCCCTGAAGATCAAAATTGCCACATCGAATAGCAGACAGATTTTCAGCAATGCAACGCAGACAACCAGGCCAAAGTCGAACAGTTACTCCTTTAAAGTGTCTGTAGATTGCTTATGGCGAGAGTCCACTGAGGTCTTTGCAAGAGACAGCCCCATCACCGTGAGTGACTCCTCTGAGTCCAATGAGGCAACACCCTCCAAGAAACACAACTCTTGTTATGACAGAGTGTGTGCTGCCCTAGAATCTAGGAGCCACAGCTACACATCAGATAACTGACACAATATTTATCCTACTCAGCTGAAATACATAATCCATGTATAGCCGAAGGAAGCAAAGTGCATCTTCTGCACACAAATGATGAGCTGTATGTTTCTTAAAAGCCAGAAAGATGCTGGAATTCCCAGTTTACTAATATCCTCATGAAAGGAAACAGAACTATAAGACTCAACTTGGGTGCCATCTTTTTGTCCAAATGTATTTGTAAAATAGAGAACTCCCAGAAAGGATGGTGAAATGGCCATTTCCCCTAGAAGAGAGAGAATAAAATTTCTTAAATTTGCTGTATAACAAGAATCAGCACAACTCACCACATTGATTCAGATGAGAGAAGCTAGAGTTATAGGTAGACCAGTTGGACTAGAATTAGTTCTACAGAAGCCAGTTGAAATCATGATGGCAGAGAACCGTTTGACTCTGAGTGGGGGGTAGGACAGCAAAATGCAGCCTTAATATCTCTTTACATTTCTCGATCTTGACAACTGTGTAAACACAAGAGGTCTAATGGTGCAAAATTGTGTAAGAAGGATGTCCAGATGTGTTTCAGTTTCCCAGGACAGCAAAACGTGTGAGATGGTCAACAGACTGGGACAAGAACTAACTACCACTATCACAGGGCTACTGACCGTGGAAAGTCAGTCTTCATTAAAACACATTCACGATGACTGCATGCAAGGGTTTCTGTGCAATGGGATATATAATTTTTAATCTGTTTCTTTCATAGGTTGCAAAAGAACCTGACTTACTAAGAAACCACAATCTTTTCATACATTTTCTTGAGTTGCATTATTTGTGCTGAGTATAAAGAATTATGGAAAGGGCATTACAAGTTTGATCAAAACATCTGTTTATTCCCTTCATTGTACTAACAAGAGTCCATACTCTTCAGTTAGTTGTTAGGGAGCCTAATGTTTCCCAGACCCCTGCAGTATCTTAATAGAAAGCAAACTTTTTAAACACGCCGTCTCTGAAACACTGGTGATATTGCCTTATTCTCGTTATGCCTCTCTCCTGTGTAAAATGCAGATAAAGACCAAATACTCTGGGACAAACTGAATATGCCTGTCTCCGTGCTAAAATATTCCATATATCTTAAGGGTCCAAAGGTTCCTATGATCCCTGTTTGTGAACACTTTCTTACTTCCACACACCATGTGTACACTTCTTCATCTCTTACGCTCCCAGACTGAGGACTTTCCCAGTCTTACCAATTTCAAAGTTGAAACTATGAAATGGCATATTTAAAAAATAAATGACTTCACCAATTTGAAGGAAAATACATCTCAGAAGGTGAAGGTGATTTTCTTCCTTCCGAGTCCTTCACTTGGCAAGTCCTGGAAGACCTCCTAAGGGGATCAGGTGGTGGTGATTGGTTTGATTTTTCTCTCAAAGTGAAACGTACTTAAATCAGAACCTTGAACAAAGAACCAGCTTATTTTCATCCTGGCTCTGCTTGGGACTCGGCACCCACCTATAGCCTGACCTCTAGCCTCACCGAGTGTATTGCTTTTGTGGACTGCAAAATGAAGAAGATGACAGGTTCTGCTAGAGCCTGTAAACCTGACGGGGATGCCAGGGAGTAATATGAGAAAAACATTACACAGTGCCATCTTGATTGCTGATACATTGGGAAAAGGAAAATTATCTAAACTCGTACATAATCCAGTTGTGTTCCACTGGTGAAAGGATTTAACATGTAAGGATTCGAAGGTGTTGTTCAGATATCAACAACCTTCTCCATGGTGAAACACCTTTTTTCAGTGTGTTCCTCCTAGTTTAGCCACCAGCCTGTAGGTGAGAGCCCTTGGAGAGTTAAGATCTATATACACATGATCTGGAGTCCATACTTTTAGCTCTTTAGTCAACACATTCTTTTTCCTGTCATTATCAACTGAACATCCATGCCATACATTTCTAAGAATTAAATGCCTAGGTGAATTACACGTAGTGTGTGAGTGTTCTGTGTAAAAACCACTAGAGTGTAACAAGTGATTTGAATGGTTTTTTTTTCCTAACATGTTTGCAACTGATAGCTCGTATTGAATGTTTTTATGTAAACTTTGTATTGTTGGGATGAACTACCCAATCAGAGATTTATATTTTCGTAAATGTTACATTTAGTTAAAATTTTGTTACAGAGTTGTTACACTAGACAATTATTTCAGTGTTCAAACAATATACAGTCTTGTGTATGTATCATTTGTATGAATAAAAGATGAGCTACTTAAACTTGAGTGCTACTGACTTTTCACCACTGAGGTTGGCCAGATGTGGAAGATGTCACTTACCAGTAATTATTCAAATTGACCAGTTGCAGAAGGTGCACTAGAACTACTCCAGGAGCTTTCTAGACACAAAGCCATGGCATCTACACCACAGCCTCGGGAGTTTGGTACTATTATTATTCCACATTTATAGGTGAAAAGCTGAGAAGTAAAGACCATGGACTTAATTCCAGGACATCACCAGCATCTTGGTTAGCTTTCTCAAAGTACATCAAAATAAAGCACTCAGTGCCCAGTAGTCATTTGATGACAGTAACTTCTAAGATCTTTACTAGTTTGCAGATGAGAGATTCAGCTAGTTTACTAACAATCTCTAGATCATTACTAGAGATGTTACTAGAGATGCCCGTTTGGTTTTTTTTCCTTCTCTGCAGTATACAGAAGTAGCTGAAGAACTCAGTCAGCAAGCCATTCACCTAATCACACACTCCACCAAGAACACAGAAGTAAATAAAATAGTTATTGCCTTCTAGAATTCCAGACACAGCATCAAAATAGGAAGAAAATAAGTTCTCTATGTACATGTACAAGGGAATAGTCCTTCCTCTTGTGGGTGGAGCAGGAAATGGCCAACCACTAGTGCCATTCACGAATTCCCAGGTGAGTGAGCAAGACCTAGGGGAACCTCCAGATAACTTTACACACACACACACACACACACACACACACACACACACACACACACACACACACACACACTCTTGGATCTGAGAATTCCCATACACACCTCCCCAGAGCTATCTTTTAGCATGGCAGCAAGAGAAAGCGTCAGTAAAGTAAACAACAATCAGATGAAATTGTGTGTATGATTCTCAACAAAGCAATTACTTAAAAAAATAAAACTATAAAAATCCAATATTAAAAATAAAACTAAAGGCACTATCAAGTTTCTTACCCTCCTCTTTTTATGACTGAGATGAACCTCAAAGTTTCTCCCCAATGACTCTTAAAGCCCAAGACAAATTCCAAAGTCTTTTTTGATCAGAAAAAAACTAATTAATATATAAATTAATATATAAATAAACTATCTCATGAAATTTCTGACAAGGCTGAAAATTGAACCTGAGAGTCACTTACTGTGACAAGAAATTTTTTTCTTCAAATCAACAAATGACATTCAACAACGTATGATTTCCCTTGTAAATCTACCTTTGAAAGTGCAAGGCTATTTTAGCACTAAAAAGGGCCGAAAACCTCTGAGTGGTCTCCCATAGAGTATGGCAAATACCTGTGAAGACAGCGGACATGTGAAACTCAAAACACTCTTGAAGAAATGAGGGCCTTGGGTCTTTGGGAAGGAAGTCCTTGCTTCTCCAGCATTGCCTTTTAATCCTTTCCCTGCAAGCCTTGAGCCTGGAGAGGAAAGCAAGTACGCTAGATGGCGGAATTGCTCAACACATTTTCCTGGCAAGCTCCACAGTTTCTGGGCCCAGTGGACCGAAGACCAAAATCTTAAATCTTTCAGAATTAAGGCATCGGTTCTCCACCCTTCGTAGGTAAAGTGTGTTGGGTGAAGTGTCCCACATCCTGACACTCCAAGGGAAGGGGTCTGGAGCCGGAGTTCTTTCGCTTGTCCCACTATGGCCTTTGGGGCGCAGGCAAGTTTGTAGCCCCTGGGAATGACCGTCGTAGCGGCGTCTGTGCAGTTTGTCTAGCTACCGAGCAGGCGACAAGCCCTGTGGGCTCGATCAAGCAACTATGCTGTCTGGCTCGCTAACCATTCACTCAAGCATAGATCACCGGATGTCCCCTTGTCCCTGTAGCCTGCGCACCCGGGCCAAGGCGCAGGTAAAGGGTTACCCCTGCCTAGGAGGCTCGCCCGCTCCCCGCCCACGTGACGCGCCGGCCCAATGACCGCAGCCCCGGCTGGGGCTGCAACGCGACAGGCTCCGGGCGGCGCTGACCCACTCCGGTGTCCCAGCGCGGACGCCCGAGGCCCGCGAAGCCATGGGCGCCGCGACTCTGGAGCCGCCGCCCCGCCTCAGGTAAGTAGCGTCCGGGCCGGCGCCGGGCTCCTCCGGGAGGAAGAGGGCTGGTGCTAGGTGGGAGTCCCCGCTTTGCTCTTCGGGTCCCCTTCTCTAAGGGGGACGCGGGGAGGAACGGCGCGAGGCAAACCGGTGGTTTGATGACTTCGGGAGAAGTCACGGAATTCAACCTAGGCGCGGGAAGAGTGGCGACAAGGAACAGGTTTCCAAAGTAAAGACGCCGGTGCTGGTTGTGTAAAATGGTTTGTTTTTAAGCTCATTTTTTAAAAACCCAATTCATGAGCTCTCTGCTGAGCCTGGGAACTTAAACTGGACAAATTGCAAGAGATTTTCCCATCTGCCTGTCTCTCGGGGTCACCATATTTAAGCTTCTGGGGGCTTTTATTGAATAACTACTATAACGGGAAGGGAATTTGGCCGCCCCCGCCCTTCTTTGAAATGCCCTTGGGTTCTGGAATTGGGTCTACGGGCGATGGCAAGGGTGCATGGAGGGACCGCGACGCTCTGGTGCTCTACAAGAGCCTGGGACTAGGAAAGTGGGCGCCAAAGGGAAAGAACTAAATGGTCGCAAGCTGTAAATATTTAATAGACAAGTATCTACCAGGTCAATCACCTGGGTCTTTGTAGCCTAGGACAGCCCTGATGAGGTGAGATTTTTTTATATATATTTATAAAATTACCAATAAATTTTCCAGTAATACCAGGCAGATATTAGTGGGGCTTTTACCCCCTCCCAGAACCATAATTAACCCTAAACGCAAAACAAAATAACTCCATCTCCATTGACTCAGAATGTTTTATTTTCCATTGTGGTATAGACATTTGTGCGATGAATATAGATGGAGTGGGTGTTCCAGGAGAAGCTTCTGTCACTGTTTGTGCGAGAGTGTTTGTTGGTGGTGGCCTATGGGTGGCTGTAACTCAGTTATGGTGAAGAATATCGCTGGAGAAAAAAAAAGCCTTGTAACAGTGAATGAGAATAGTAGTTATTTTTTTTAAGGCAGTAGGTAGGTTCTATATTTGCCAGAGTTTCTTTCCTCCCGTGTAATTTTCCAGTTACTACTATTTTAAAGAGGAGATGGTAGATCTCTCCTCTGAACACCAGTGTCTCTGAAACACCTTGCTAGCCTCTTTGGTAAAAATCCTTGTCCCAGGACAGATCTCTATAACAATATGGAGTTTCCATCACTTAGGAGAGTTCTGGGGTATTTGTGTTTTGGGAAAGTATGAAGATTCAGTAAACAGCTCCAAGACTCACTAGGGAGAAAGAGAGGTGGCAGACATAGGAAGGTGATTTGTGGTTCTTTCCTCCTGCTCACCAACTCTGCCTTTTTTTTTTTTTTTTTTTTTGATCCTGTTCCTTCCCTTATTCTACAAGTAAATGTTTATGTCATGCCCCCTGGGACTCATTACCCATGAAGGTTTTGATATCTAATAATTTCTAAAGATAAATGTGGCCCGTGTTCACGATATTCCAAAGAAATTTTGCAGACCTGGAATTTAAAACGAAACAAACGAACAAACAAACTTGGTTATTGTTCCTTAAAAATGGAAAGATTCGGGGTTGGGGATTTAGCTCAGTGGTAGAGCGCTTGCCTAGGAAGCGCAAGGCCCTGGGTTCGGTCCCCAGCTCCAAAAAAGAACCAAAAAAAAAAAAAAAAAAAAAAAATGGAAAGATTCCCTAACTTGATCCAGCCCTTCCCAGAACCTGAAAACTGTGTTCTCAATGCTGGGACCAGGAGCCACACTCAGCCCAGGGCAAAGCCAGTGCTGACCTCTTCCTCTCAGAGCCCCCTGGTAGAGGTGCCCCAGGAGACAATTGCCCATGTTTCTTATTAAGGACTCTGGCTTTTTTAGTAACTGGGTTCTAGCCTCCTCAGAGCTAGTTTTCTCTCCCTAGACAGTGTCTTATATGTCTATACACTTATACAGTTTCCCTGGGACCCTGATTGGGCTCATTTGGGTTCTTGCTTAAAGAACCTATTTCATTTCTAAATTTGAGTGGTTGTCTGGTTGCAGATAAATGCTCTCAATAATTCAAAAAAGAAAGAGCTGACTGGACCATCGTAGGGGGAAACAGAGGTGGAGAACTCACGGTCTGCAGGTCAGATGGGGAGACCAGTCATGGTCTTTGTAGTGCCTGTCCTTAACCCGCAGAGCTACACAGGCCTGGAGCTGAAATTGCTTACTCTGCTTATTTCTTGAATACTGAAGAGAACAAACTAAAAATCCAATCAGTTGTCTTCTCACATTTTCTCCTATGAACACCATGGTCCCACAGAAACTGGGATCCTCAGAAAGACAGTAGAGCATCAAAATGAGCCTGTCTTAAAATATTTAAAATACTAAACTGTGAATACGCTTCCAAAGCAGACAATTAAATAGCTTAACCTATGGTTTAATGTTGTCAGAAACCCTAGACACTACCGAGCCACAGTGAGTGTCACCTAAGATCAGAGAAATGTGGAGTCTGAGATTTTACCACGAGCGCTGAGCTCTATTCATTCAGCCCAAGCGGCTCTCTAAAATCAAATGAACTCTGACCTAGCCTTGGAGACCACGTGCGTGTGAACCCATTGACTCCAAGCAATTGGCTGGGTGCCAGCGACACAGACAGCTGCAGTCTCAAGAATCTAGTCTTGGGAGAAACCTTTGAAGGGTTTGGAGCAAGGCACATAGTTATTCTCGAAGGTTTACTCTGGCTAAGGCGAGAGAGATGGAAAGGGGGAGTCCACAGACCTAGCTGAAGGCAGCTGCTGCCCAATTCACAGAAGAGAAGCTGGAGAAGTGAATCAATTCAAAGGATAGTCAGGGAAGCAAATGGCATTTACAGTCTTAACTGCAAGAACATTTTAGTGACGCTGGTCCTTGAATTAGCTTACACACCATTTCCAATCCCTTAGGGTTTCTTTTTTCTTTCCAGTTGATTAACATAAGCCATACTTACTACAGTTAGGTTGCACCCCACATAGCTCGTTTCCATCACAGACCAAAGGCATTTCATAAATGAATGATAATGATTCTCACATTTAGCAACGTATGTATGTCTTCTTTATGTAGACTTTGAGATGTTAAGGCAAAATCAAAGAGAACTGTTGCCTCATAGATACTCTCTATGGTGTACCTTAAATTCCTGCTGGAATAAAAGTCTCCTGACTCCACAAGTTGGGCTGAGCATGATATGCTGTGTGTCACAAAGAGAACAGATGGTGTTTGGAGGAATACTATTGTCTATGAAAACCATTCCATGCTAGAGGGGAGGATCTCTCGGTGATTGACTCCAAGCTATGTGCAATGTTGTGTTGCTGTACACTTTTGATTTAAAAAAAAAAAATCATTCACTGTTCATTAGCCCCAGAGAAGATTGCTCCAGAAAAGAATTTCAAAATTTCTTTTTGTTTTACTGTTTTCTACAACACCCATACCCCATCTAATAACTGAATTCCTAAATTGGCCATTTGTGTGCAGTAAACACAAAGATTTGGCTAAATCAGTAGTTCTCAACCTTCCTAATGCTCTGACTCTTTAATAGAGTTCCTCACGTTGTGGTGATTCCCAACCATAAAATTATCTTCTTTCATAGCCATAAATTTGCTATTGTTAAGAATCATAAGGTAAATACTTGATATGCAGGATATCTGCTGTGTGACCCCCGAAGAGGGTTTCAACCCACGGGTTGAGTCTAGAGCTATAAAACCGTATCTGTCTTGTTTAAGGACGAGATTGCCAGCAATCTCGCATCTCCCAAACATGTACTGCAACCTAGAAATGAATGAACGAAGTTGGCTTTCACCTGTAAATCATTGTCATGATACGATGTTGATTCTTCTCTGATCTCTGATGGGCTTAGCTATTTGAGTTCATAGTCCACACAGAGACTCCACCCTACTGCCTCGATGTATGGCTATTGCGATAACAATGAAATGTTTTACTCACAACCTGCTGAGAGCCAGCAAAAGTACAGGGAAGTTTGTTTGTGATTAAACTATCAATACAGGTGTTATTATCAAATTGAGTTGAGAACTGACTTTTCATAAATAAGTACTTTTGACAATACTGATTTTAACAAAAACTTAGAGAGTCATTTATAGAGGAGGAAAATGGCAGCTAGATCAGACGTTGTCAAAGAATATATAGAAGTTCACATAGCTGCCCACTAGATTAGAATCTGTGATTCTGCTCCTTAGTTCTCCCTGCTAGTCACTAACTAGCATGAATTTTCAGTACACAGACATTTCACTTTCAGTTGACCTTTGCCCTAAAATACAACTAACCTCTGCTCATTGAAAAGTTGCTTGTCTATACAACGTTAGTTATCTATAACAAATGTGTAATAAATGACCCAAAGATTATTAACACGACACATGTCTGTAACAAACATCGTGACCCCAAATAACCCCTGTTGGTTGCATTTATGGTCCTGTCAGCAGTTTGGGCTGAGTTCAGCTGGATGAGTCTGTCCGAGCTCTTTCATGTATCTGTGCTCACCACTGTGGTACTGCTCTGAGTCTTAGCTGACAACTGAGTCGCCTGGGGAGCAACTCAGCCTGAGTTCAGTGGTTCACAGCCTTGGTGCCTGCTGAGACCATACTGTGTCTGGAGGGAGAGTCAAGGCTCTCAGCTCAACTGATCCAACTCACTTTTTTCCCCCAAAAATGTGCTTTAAAGGCAAGTGACGGGCCCGGTTATGATTCAGCAGATGGTGAAATACACCTAACTCTTTAGTGGGAGGGGCTACAGAGTCACACTTTAAAAAAAAAAAAAACAATAAAAACTACATGGATTCAAGAAGGTGCAGATAACTGTGGCCACTTTCAAAGCCTTTGGTAGCAGCCCTACACTTCACATAATGCAGCGAATTTCTGGTGCTTATAGCTAAGGCAGAATTCCTATTTTATAGGTAAGGAGGCCAAGACCCAGACTAGTCAGATTCAGAGTCAGGCAAAGGACACAGCTGTTGAGTGGTGGAGTCAGCCTTGGGTCTTAGACCTGACTTGAAACTCCCATGCAACACTGCCTCTGTGGGCTGTCAGTCTCCCAGCTCCCAGCATTGTGCTTAAGAGCTTTAAGAATGCTCATGTGTTTAAAACAAAACCAAATAGGACTACATCCTTAAAGAGCATATACTTTAATGTATATGTATTGGCACATAATGTATATGTACTAAAGCAGGAAAGACTTAGACTCAGGAGAAATCGGATACCTGCATTATCAACGCAGCTCAGTAAAGAAGGACTAGGAGCCAGGAGTACAGAATGGAAAAGAATATGTTCTATGATTATCTCAATTTTCCTTACATCATTTATGTTTTTAAGTCTTGTTTCTTTCTTTTTGTTTTCTATTTTTCTACTTGAGAAAAGGTCTCACTGTATATCTCCAGCTGGCCTAAAGCTTGTTTCTGTAGATCAAGGTGGGCTGGAACTCACAGATGAGCGCCTGGTTCTGTCTCTTGAGTCTACGATTAAAAGCACAGGACACTGTGCCTGACCTCTAAGTCTTTCTTACGTAACTCTGCTGAGGCTTCACAAATGTCCACAGGTGAGAGAATCGTGAATGACCATGACTAGAAGAGACTTTCAGGGACCCCCAATCATTCTCTCTGTAGGTAAGAAAAAGCCTGAGGAAAGTTCTAGGATGTGCCCAAGCCTGGGGCTAAGACTCAGGTCTCTACTCCAAGACTGCTGTATTCTGACAGGTACTTTCAGAGCTGTCCCATCCTGGGGTGGCTTCCTGGTGATTTTTCCACCACAGATGAGCAATGGGAGGTAGCTGAGAGAGCTCATCTTTAAAGTTAAGGTGACCTAAATTTGAATCCTGGTTTGCTAGCCACCTGGCATGTCACAAAATGCATTTAAAGCTCTAGTCACTTCTAAAGAGAATCATAAAACAGAAATAATTGACCAGAGAAGATTAGGTTCACAGAATACAATTTATCTCTGGTCCCTTTTAAACTTGACAGGGCAAGTTTTATGATCGGCACTGGGATTTGGTTTGGGTGAAGGGGACAAGTGTTCTAAGTATGGATATAATAAAAGATCCAGAGATCTGTCCCAGCCCAGGCTGAGCCCACCCTAGTCCTCCAGTGGAGGCCTCATTCACAGGCTCACTCTGAGGTCAGGTTTTGCCTTGTAAGATGCTAGTTGTCAACAGAGGTTGGGAGACCAATGTTTCCTGAAGCCAAAGCCAAGACCCAGCAGTGGTTCTGGGGTGGTGCACCTGAAAACAGGAAGGTATCAAAGTCACAGCTCACTGGAGTGGAGCGAGCTAGAGGGTTGTTTTAATAATATCCTGCCTCCATTCCGGGATGGGGGCAAAAGGAGTGTTAATTTTATGTAATCAAATAAAAGAGAGAGAAAGCGGGGGAGGAAAGAAGCAAACAGGCCAAGTGACTTTGGAGGGTGATACAACCAAAATTGAAACCCTTCATAAGCACCATTCTTCAACCCCTCAGCATGAGCCAGATAGACCAAAAGTAAACAAAAGCTAGTGAATTTACCACTGGGGTGCCTTTCAAGACCACAGTGTGCACAGTGGAAGTGACGTCCCCTTTCTGCTCATTCCTGTGTGCCCTCTCCTCACTTATGAGCCCTTGAAAGAAACTGGGGGCCTCAAGAGGGCTGGCGTTTTCTTCCATCACTAAGAATTTATTCCACCTCGATTCTTGCTTGAGTTTCAGATGTGACTGGCTGAATCAGGCCTGGCTACCCCAGAAGAGGCTGAAGTGAAGGTTCATCCTGCTGTTTGTTATGGGACTTCAGGAATTTCTCCTGAGAGTCCTGGATCCCAGTCCCCTAATTTATATAACACCAGGACACTGACTACTTCCAGCAAGGAGTGTCTTCCTAGACTGCAGCCCAAGACAGAGCTTGATGTAGCTGAGCCTTAGCACCTATGACCTTGGTTTTCGGGAATTCTATGAGCTGTTTAGACCAGAGCAGCATTTTGAGTCTGGGCTGGAAGGAGAGGATGGAAGGACTGTCAAGCTCAAAGTGTCTTAGCTCACCTTCCTTTCACCTCTTTATAAAGCCACACCAGGAAACAGCACAAACTCTCAAGCTTGAACATGAGGGACCTCCCTTTGTTTCTAATAACATATATTTCCGAATCGTGAAATTCCCTACTCAAATACCTGTTCAAGGATAGTTTTCAGTGCCTCTAGCGATGACTCCATGTTTGCACCTGTGTGGGTACCAAGGCTCTACTGTGGGGAAGGAAAGTGAAGATGTTTCTTGAGAAAACTGGCCTGACTTTCCAGCTGTGTCAGCACTGACAGGAAAGAAAATGGTGATCTGGGGAGGCTCCAGAGCTCAGGAAAGCTACCTTCTCTCAATACTCACTTTTTTATGATAGACCTCCATAATAAGCTGGCACTTACAGCATTTAAAAGAGAGGGGCATGGTTTCACTTGGGGTGTTTTATATATTCTTTGTGTTTCTGTTCGGTTGGATTTTTTAAAAGAACATCATTGCATTCTAACTGCGGAGGGTGGCGCTTTCGAGCTGGTAAACCCAGCATTATAAAAAGTAGGTTGGGTTTTTTTGTTTTTGTTTGTTTGCCTAACCAACCATTGGTTGTTTTCCTAGTCTTGCTGAATAAAAGTCATTTTTTTTTAATTGAGCAGGCTCTATGCCAAGTGTTGGGAATATAAAGTTGATCAATGTGGGCGAGGACAGTCACCTAGGAGACAGGATCAATCCATAACTATGAAAACATATGGTGCTACAGGCTAGGGTGATAATCTGAGTGAGGAAGCCACAGGGCCTGAGAACAGTAGGGTGAAGTGGCTGAGGAGAGGCAGGAGCAGCCTTCCTGAAGAGGGGGCTGTTGAGTAGGAAGGGTAAAAATGACCCACCAGTCAAGGAGCTCCAGAGGTAGGAGAACAAATCATGTGTTCAGAAGGCCCCAGGCTGGATGTGTCCAGGAAACATCAACAGTACATTGGAAGCTTGACCTTCCAGGACAGGTGCTACCAACTGACCTCCACCAATGTAGGCTTTCTGAGTTCTTAGCTGTTCTTGGTGGATGTTGAGACCTCTGGCATTTAGGTCCACATGGTGGGAAAGTTCTCCTTTCTCCGGATTCACTGCGGTCTTGCATTACAATGTGGGATCTGAATAGGAAGGAACACAGATGTGCATCCTGTTCCGGGCGCTCATGGAGTCCCTCCTGCCTTGATTTCTTCACTCACAGGTTGTGTGGCAGGTTCACCAGAGGCTAATGATGAGAGGGTAAGCTCATGTAAGGTTTTAAGCAGAAAGAGTCCTTTGAACTAGAGGCTCACTATTACTGAGGCATTTTTCAGACATGAGCACGAAGAGCTGTCAGGAAGGACACCCCTAAGTTGCCATAATGAGGGTGTGGAAGCAGCTCCACACTGCTGCCAACCAGGCCACACTCACTTCAGCAAAGCTAAACAACTACTCACATCCATTTCTAATTCATAAAGTGCTTTGTGCTGGTCGGAGAGAAAACAATGAACAGATCCGACAAGCCACCCCTGGGTTACAGACCCCTGATAACATTCTTCCTAGTGGTCTCTGGAGGATGGAACTGAATCTACATCCTAAAGTATAAGTTGGGAACACACCCCCAAATCCCAAATTATCTATGCCCACGTATCTAAAAGCACTTCCTGGGTGATAAGACAGTATGGGTCAGTGAGAAACTGTCAAGGTTTGGAACTGGAGTGTAGTAAGATATGCAGCTATCTGGAGTATAAGAAACAAGAAGACAAGGACTTGGGAACGAGAAGAGATCTGATGAGATTGAGGTGTTGGTCCAGTTGGCAAAGTGCGTGTCTTAGAAGCACAAGGACATGAATTCAAATCCTGTAATCCACTTGGAAAAGTAGAATGTGGTAGTGTGCACGTGTAATCCCAATGAATAGGAAGTAGAGACAGACAGATCCCTGGGACTTACTGGTCAGCCACTCTAGCCTACTTGGTGAGTTGCAGAATGGTGGGAGATCTTCTCAAAAAGTAGATAGATGGCACCTCAGGAGTGACATTGGGCTTGACCTCTGGCCTCCATACATGCACACACAAAGATGTTGTTAACTTTCTAGTTGAATAGAGCTTAGAAGTAAGTGGGCTCCTGTGGTGGAAAGTGAGGTTGCAGGGTGTGGCTATTGGTTGGAAGCATTGGTTGGGTGTCTTATTCAGGGTTCCTACTCCTGCACAAACATCATGACCAGAAAGCAAGTTGGGGAGGAAAGGTTTTATTCAGCTTACACTTCCACATCGCTGTTCATCACCAAAGAAGTTAGGACTGGAACTCAGGCAGGTCAGGAAGCAGGAGCTGATGTAGAGGCCATGGAGGGATGTCACTTACTGGCTTGCTTCCCCTGGCTTGCTTCCCCTGGCTTGCTCAGCTTGCTTTCTTATAGAACTCAAGACCACCAGGCCAGGGATGGCATCACCCACAATGGGCTGGGTCCTACCCCTTGATCACTAATTGAGAAAATGCTTTACAGCTGGATCTCATAGAGGCTCCTTTCTCTGTGATAACTCCAGCTTGTGTCAAGTTGACACACAAAACCAACCAGTGCAGGTTTCATGGCTAAATACTAGGACCTGCATTCACAGGGAGTTTGGTTGTATTCAGAACCAGTCACATCATCAGTAAGTACCAGGTAAATTAAATTCTGAGGTGCCATGTGACACTCTGCACTGGCTAAAAGCAGATGGACACCCATGCAATGACCTCATTGAAGAGATCTAGGATAGAGTCTTGAATTTTAAATTTTTGTTGAAGACAGTTTCATTTTAATAACATAATGATTATGCAAGAAGTTGAGGGAAAATATCATGAAGAATAAATTCCGAACAGATAAGAGTGGAGGTCAAAGTCTGTGTAAGCCATTTCTGCATTCTGGACTCTGCAGTTCTTGCCTGCCATTTGTAATCAGAAAACAGACTCAGTAGAAATTGAGCCTGCTCTCTCACTTCTGCTATGGAGACTTCTGTCCCTCTTTCCCAAAGGGACTGTGCTCTCTTCTGAACCCAGATCTCATTCCTTCTAGAATATTTAGTCCAAGCAGGGCTTTAGCGTTCCTTTGGTTCAGTATCCCCCAAAGACAAAGAAACCAAGGTTCACTAGAGTTCGTGGTTTGGGTAGCCACAGAGAAGCCCAGACTCAATCCTAGAACCCAGGTAGATTGACCGGGAGTCTCTAGTTTTTATCCTGCAAGCCCAATTCCCTCTTAGAACTATCCCAGTATCTGAAATAACATGGCTTTTATTAGTCTGACAAGTAACTGAACTTGTTTTCTCCTCCAGAAAGGGATAGGCTGGAGCTCAGAGTCAGTGTGATGTTTAACATGGTATAAGGTGCTCATTAGACCGACACATACACATTAGTAAGATTTCAGAGCCAGGAAGCCTACAATTCCAGAAAAATAAAAATTCCACTTGGCTTATACTCACATACATATGACTCCCAATATAATTCATGGGCATATATTCTCTTTCTCTCTCTCTCTCTCTCTCTCTCTCTCTCTCTCTCTCTCTCTCTCTCTCTCTCTCTGGTGTGTGTGGGGGTGTGTGTTTACACACAATAAGAAAGCTAGGGACTCTCTTCTAATTAGTTATCCTGGGGAAAGGAAAACCCGCCTTTGATGTAAAGGCGTGTCTACCCTCAGGTAGGTACACTCCCTCTGCAGCACATACAATAGCCTAAAGTCCCTAAAGGAAACTGCGTTGCTGCTTAAGACACGTCTTTAATTTGTTAGTAACTCGGGCATCTCCTGTAGCTGTCAGAGCTGGTCTCCTCTGACTTTCTGGGCCCTTTTCACAGTGTGTTTTGGGACTTAGTGTTTAACTTACAGAAACACAGCCCAACTGGCCCGGCTGCAGTCCGCAACCCTATATCAGAGCTCCAGCCCTCGCTCTGAGGGATTCAGGCAAGTGAACGCTGCTAGGTCATCATCCACAGACTCAGAGCTCCTCCCAGAAATCAGCTAGGGTCATCTCCTGAGAGAGCGGCAGCTAGGTGGGGGAGGGTAAAGACTGAGGCATTGCCAGGTCCCTGTTTGCTCTCTCACCTCCAGGGCCAGGCTCTTTTTTCCTCCTCCCCTGAAGCTAATCAGAGCACTTTTGTTTCTGCTCAGTTCCACCTGGCATCTGGTGCACATCACATCAAGTAAATGAGCCACTGTCCTTCAGAAAATTGCACTTGCTCCCGCTTTACAAATTTCCTGAGCACGTTTTCAGTGTAGTATTAATTTATTTCAAGGGAACATTTTTCCATATCCTAAACATTTCCGTGTTTTTAATGTGGCCATCTGCCTTAGTCTTTACAATGAATACCCACTCATGCTCATATGTGTGTATGAATTTTAGTTCAAATGCTCTCAACCCCGTTTTTGTTTCTGCTATTGTTGACCTCATGTGAGCTGTGGGCTGCGATGTTTCCTGAACACCTACATAATGAACCACAAAGTTGGAGAGATACAAAAACAAGGAGCCTAACTGATTAGTCTTCAACTTGGGTAAACTAGTATTTTGACACAGATCCCCTGACACCTCACCCCCTCTCAGTTACAGGTTTGCCTTTTTTTTTTTTTAATTGATTTTCTCCTCACAAACACAGAAACTCTATTCCTTTTTTTTTTTTTTTGGGGGAGCTGGGACTGAACCTAGGGCCTTGCGCTTGCAGGCAAGCGCCTACCACTGAGCCAAATCCCAACCCCAGAAACTCTATTCCTTATAAAGCTACTGAATGCTTCTTGAATAACCTCATATCCAAGCTGTGTGGTCCAGAGGAGAGTGAAGGGAGAGTACAACCCTTCCACTTATAGAACCCTTCTCAAATAGAACAGGAAGGAGGAGCTGAATGCAACACCTCTCACAGTCAGAAAAATATCAATAATAGTAAGGAATTAGAAGATGCTGAGATTGTTGGAACCAAGGCATTAGCAGGAGAATTTGTGTGTGTGTGTGTGTGTGTGTGTGTGTGTGTGTGTGTGTGTGCGTAAATTTGCATACACATATATTATATATATGTATGTAATCACCCAGGCCAGGTGTCCTGTGTAGGGGCAAAAGTACTGTAAAAGTGCTTTAAAGAGGTGATGTTTCTTTCTTTTTTTTAAGATTTATTTATTTATTTATTTATTTATTTATTTATTTATTTATTTAATATAAATACACTGCCTGTCTTCAGACACACCAGAAGAGGGCATCAGATCCCATTACAGATGATTGTGAGCCACATGTGGTTGCTGGGAATTGAACTCAGGACTTCTGGAAGAACAGTCGGTGCTCTTAACCCCTGAGCCATTTCTCCAGCCCGGGGTAATGTTTCTTGTTATTCTTTTCAGCTGTGTCCAAACAGGGCCATAACCGTCAGCCTGTGAGGGAGTCTTGATATAACTGAATTTTCTCAAAAAATTAAAACCTTGTCAGATGGGCAACAGAATACACTTTTGGAACCAGTCTGCCTTAAGACTTCAAGATAAT
Organism: Rattus rattus; assembly: GCF_011064425.1. Classification (NCBI taxonomy): domain Eukaryota; kingdom Metazoa; phylum Chordata; class Mammalia; order Rodentia; family Muridae; genus Rattus; species Rattus rattus. The sequence continues at coordinate 20,862,634 of NC_046164.1, forward strand.
GACTATCTGTCACTTGCCCTTCCATGTCAACAGAAGCCCATGACCTTGACTTATCACAAGAGCAGTGATGATAGTCTCTCCCGAACACATAAAACCTTACAAGCATTTCAAAGACATTGCTGTGTTGTGCCGCTTTAGGAGACGAATTGCCTATGGCTAGGCGTCTTTGGAATGTTTTAATGGTTACTAAGGCTATTGCACTAGAGAATGCAATTTCCAGAGCTGAAGGCATGACTCAGTGAGCAAAGTACTTGCTTCTCGAGCATGAGTTTAGATCCCCAGCACTCAAGTGAAAGTTGGTACAGCAACACATTACCACAAGCCCAGGATTTCGCTGTGCAGACCTTGGTGGCCCAAGAGCTTACTAGCCCTCAAGGCTAGCCAAAATGTCGAGTTCCAGGGTCAGAGAGAGAGAGAGAGAGAGAGAGAGAGAGAGAGAGAGAGAGAGGGAGAGAGACTACCTCAAATAACAAGGTGGTAAGAGGTTGAGGAGAACCTCTATCTAGTCTCTGCATGTGCACACACACATAAAAGAAATAAACAAAAATTGAATTTTCCATGAAAGAGAACAAACATGTTTGTGCCTCGATCGTGTGGGCTGCCTTGTATTTCTTAATATTTGCAATCTGCAAACAAGCAACTGCCTTCTGTCCAATTTGTTGGTGGTGTTTTATAATGGTTTGAGAGTTAAGAAATAAAGGGGGAGGAGCCAGCCAATACCTCGTAATGTAAAAGAAAGCAGTGTGCTCTTGCTAGTCTCATCTGGGACAGATCAAGAAACAGATCTTTTCAGTGAAAGTGCAGTGGGCGGGAAAGAGGGCACTGTACCTTTAAATCTGACTATATTTTATAATAGTTCCCAATGCTTCTGTTTTCATTTGTTTGCTTTGGGTGGCACATGGGAAAAATATTTGCCTACTGGACGATACTAATCTTCATATGCTCGCAAATTACTTGCTCTCTAAAAAGGTGGCAGCTAATTCATTGGTGCTGCATGTTTGTTTTAAATGCTTGCAAATAAGAAGTAAAGAAGGTTTTGCTCCGAAATTGGCAGCACATTTCATACCTAAGAGTCAGGTCCTAGAGGAGATGTACCCGGGAACCTTTAATAGCATGAACCTGCCAGAGTCAGTGGCTGAATGTTGTCATTATAAATCATTGTGGAGCCACCTTAGTCAAGGACTTTCTTTATAAAGCACTTAGCGAAGTTTGAAGGAACCCTAAAAAAATAAAAATTCCGACTTGTGAGAAATTCTTATTCACTTAACAAATATGTATTAAACATTTCTTATATGTTGCATACGTTAGAATGTGTGTCAGCCCTCCTGAAACTTAACTGAGGAGTTCAAACACAGAATTTCAGTTTGCAAATTAAAGTTCTTGAATACTCTTTTCATCTACATTGTGTATGTGACATTTGTAGAACTAAAACTTTAGAAGATCATTTCAACAAAGTCTATTGGGAGCAAAGAACGAGGCAACAGCTCACAAGGTAGCCAGTTATTAGCAAGCGCTCTACCAACTGAGCTATAAACCTGCCCCCAACCCCCCAGTTCTGCAAAGGGTTTTATTGGCTGAGAGCAAAACAGAAGTACAGAAATAATGTGATTGGTAATGACCAGGCATTACTGGGGTGTGGTTTGATTAGTTGACTTTCTCTAATTGGATAAAACTCAAGCATTTATTAGAAAAGAATACTCTCCTTAACTGTTTCCTTTGTTTTCTTACTCGGGCTGTATAGGCTGTCCTGTGGGAACTGAAAGTGTAAACAGCCCCGGGGCTGTCAGCCTCCTGGTTATTTTGAGTTACCAGTACCCTAACGCAGACTTCCCATTTCCTAAGCACTAGCTACCTAGGCCTTGTGCTCTGCTGACTCTGACATAGAAGTAAACAGTCTTTGTATTCCTCACTAGGCTAATACAGTCTCCTGGGACAGAGAACTTTGAGTCACCCTCAAAATAGAATGCAATTTGTGCTTTGAGTAGTGAACGATGAAAGAGGTTATTAGAGCCCGAGGGGTCACTGTATGCCAGGAAGGAAGGGGGCGGGACTTCTCAGAGAAGCATGTGCTCAAGGGGGAGGAATGAGGAAGCTTTGAGTGTGGAAAGAGGTGGAAAAAACTGACCATAAATATTTAAATTCTGAAAAGCAGAGGAGACCAGGAACCCAGTTTCTAATAAGAGATGCCAGTCACTATCCCGGCACCAGGCCTTTGGCCTGGTTTCTTTCATTGATAACCAGGGGCTCTTCTCTGGTCAGTGATTGCTATGAAATGTCCTTTTACTGGGAGTTGAGGGGAGTGGGAGGCAGATTAGCACTCTCTCCCATATCTGTCCTCTTCAGTACTGGCCACATTTGGGTCTCTAGGCTTAGCAGCCACAACCCTCTACCTTACAAGGTCCACAGTGTATCCACTCCTGTATCATTCCTACTACCTTCCCTCCACTCTGCCCCATGAATAAATCTCGAAAAAGGTTAAAAAAAAACAAAACAAAACAAACAAACAAACAAACAAAACGATAGACTTTTTCTGTATGAGTTTTTACTGCATTCCCCCATTCTCTAGAATAAAGTCCCCCAACTCTCTCTCTCTCTCCTGAGTTTCTAAACTCCAGCAAATAACAACAAAACACAACATAGGGGTTAACTCTCAAGAAACACACATACATCTTTTTAAGGGAAAAAATTAAATCCGGAATGACCATAGCTTCTAACTTAGACTGTTTTGGCTTCCTCTTCACTTGTTTCTCATCTTTTTATATTTTTGTTTTAGTCTTTGAGAGCTTCATAGTGTTTTAATCATATCCATGCCCCTCTCCCAACTCCTCCCCAGTTCCCACTCCCAACTTCGTGTTCTTTTTTTTTTTTTTAATCCTTCAAGAGAAGGTTGTACTACCCCACTATTCTTGAGTACGTGTATGCAGTAGACTGGCCAGCACCTCCACTCTTAGAGAAAACTGCTTCTCCTTCTCCCAGCAGCTGTTACCAGCAGCTCACAGCCAGACAGAATATGATGTGCACAGCTTCCTTCTCCATGGTGCGATTTGAGCTCAAACAGACTCTTTTGGTCCTAAATCAAAATTAGGACCTGAAGCTGGGACCCAGTTGTAGAGCATTTGCCTGTGCGAGTCCCTGGTTTGATGCTGCTGAGAAACTGCTCTTCCTAGCTCCACACTTCTCATTCTCTCTTAGCATCTGGATGTCCATTCAATCAGTTCTTCACACTGTGCACAAAAATTTTCCCTGATCGTAGCTCACAATCAGACTTCAGCCAGGACCATATAAAGTTCCCCCTCTCCATCTCCATGACAGTCCTAATGATGTCCTTTATGAAGTCCTTTCCTTTGACTTCTGTTATGAGTACTATTTTCCTCACAGCATTGACCCTTCAGTGAGCAGTCTCTATCGCCCAACAACCCATCATCAAATTAGCCTGAGGCTTTCATCATAGAGACGATACATGCGTTCTGGACACAATTATAAGTTACCGCTGTGGACAAGATAAGGTGTACAAGACTCTCGAGTGATGTTAACAGTAAACAGATTCATTAATTTGGGTCAGTTGGATGGCCAGCTTGAAGAAGCTGGCAAAATTGAAGAGGACAAGAATTAGCTATTAGTGTGGACATAGATGCAAATAGTGGACCTTTTTTAAGTTACTAGGGCCCCTGCTCAACCAAGTATATTTGAGGAAAACTGAATCCCAACTCCCTGATTACTCTGGCTTACGAAAATAACCCCAAAATTCTGGAAACAGCAAAAATTTTCCCCACAAGATAATTTTCACTGTGAACTATAAATTTGATCAACCAAATAAAACACAGAGTATACTTTTAGATGAGTTCATGGGAAAGTCTTTTGATATTTTAAATATTCATGATATTTAAGGTATTGTGTTAATGATTTTGTTATGATCTAAAATGTTGTTGAGTGACGGATTAGACTTTAAATTTTGAAGATGAAAATGTTGACAATTTTACTACTCAATACTATGTTGAAATGTTTAAGAAAACTAAAGTATTCCATGCGTTTGAATCTTTTGTAGAATAATCCCAGAGGGAGGGGGTGTTTGTTGGTCTCAAATCTGAAATAATTAAAAGGAAAATCAAAGATTATTTGGAAAATACAGAGTTAATGGATTCTTGTTATGTAGCCCAAGCTGACCTCAAACCCAGCCTGAATGACTGGATCACCCAAATGCTACAGTTACAGTCTGGCACTCCCACGCCTACTTTGTAAATAGTCTAAAATGTCTGCTGTTGAATGGTGATTTGCCAAAGGATTGGTAGTGTATACCAGGAAACAGAGCCTTTAGAAGGTTGAGTCAGGAGGATCCTGGGTTTGAAGCCAGCCTGAGCTATCCGTAGACTGGGACTCTGCCTTAATTAAAAACAAAACCCTTGGGCTGGAGAGATGGGTCAGTGGTTGAGTTTTTGACTGTTCTTGCAGAGATCCTGAGTTCAATTCCCAGCAACCACATGGTAGCTCATAACCATCTGTAATGGGATTCGATGTCCTCTTCTGGTGTGTCTGAAGATATCGACAGTGTACTCACATACATAAAATAAATAAATAAATCTTTTTAAAAAATAAATAAAAACAAAACCCTTAAATAACTACAAAGTGGGATGATGGGCCCTGCACCCTATGCATCTTCCCCCTTTTCTAGCATCCTGACCCACTCACTTCTGCAAATGTCCAAGTGTGTTCACTGACACAGCTTATATGCATATAACCACAAATGCTTGTCCCCGGTCCAGTGTGGTCCACAGCCCTATAAAGCATTCTTATTGGCTGCTTTCACAGCAGATCTGCCTCCAGATCCAGACCCTAACCAAGTCCACTCACAGGAAATTGAGCCTATGTGGCTGCTGTGTGTGCTCTTCTTCCTGATTCTGTGGATGACATCATCAAGTTATTGTTCTGTTTTTGTGGTTTGATTTTGGTTTGTGTTTGTGTTTGGGGTTTGGGGTTTTTGAGTTTTGGGGTTATTTTATTGGGTTTTAATGTTTTGTTTTGTTTTTCTTTTGACCAGAAACAAGGGCCAGGACTCCTTTTCTTTCTCTCTTTGGATCTCATTACCTAACAACAGCCAGTACTCAAAAACTCAATGACAGATAAAATGAAACTCAAATAACGTAGGCTATGACATGAATGTGTGGTTGAGAATAAATGAAACTTCTATGTTGGAAGTGGCTCAAGTTGTTTTTGTCCAGAGAGCAATAGTTAGCATGCAAAAGCTATGAATGCCAGATACTTGGGTGGGAATAGGTATTTGTATGTTAACTTCATGGGAGGTCAAGCCAGCTCTTCAGGAAGACCAAACCCATGATGGAACAAATTCAGGGTCTGTGTGTTGCCAGAAGCATCCTTGGTCTGTTCTTGTGTCCTGGCCTAACCTCAGAGGAACTGCTGTCATGTTAGGTCCCATTTCTTCTAACTGGCGATTATCTCCTGGCAGAGGTACTACTGATACCCCTCTGAAGAACAGGATATATTTAGATACTCAGAAATTATACATTTAGTCCATTTTTTTAATTTCCTGATATAGAAGTCCTTACTTTGCATCCCCACACTGAACAAAACTCCAAAGCTCCATCATTTAAAAAATCAATACCATCACTAACTTACCCAATTTACCTACTGATATCTAGGGAAGAACCCTTCTGTATCAACCACAATCTGCTAACCCAAGAAGGCTGTGTTTCAGCCAAGCTAGACACAGAAATGTGCCCTTAGAGGAAGTACGACCACAAGAGCGTCTTTCAAGAAAGGGTTGAGAAATCTTTGAAACATTTCCTCCTTCCCTCTTCTTTGTACAGTTCATAGAAACAATGGTCCCCTTTGCTTTTTCCCTGCTGAGTACAAGCCTAGCTCGAAATTAATAAAAGTAGTAAATACTAGACCGCTATCTTATCGAAGTCCACCCACCCATATCTCCACCCACCCCAAGCCGTGGAGAAAAGGCCCTTTCGATACGGACTGCCAAGTTCAAGCTTTGAGATAACAAGAATCCTTTGCTCAGAATAAACATTTTAGAATAATGGTCATTGTGGTTTACGCATCTCCTTTCTAAATTAATTGTGCCCTCTTTAAAACTTGCTTATGTCTTAGAGTCTTTATGTAGGAGGGATTTTTGCATTCAGGAAATTACATATAAAAACATACCATTCCCCACAGATTAGTACTTAAAAGAGCAGTTTTTTGCACTCTTCTATTTACTTGAGTCATGTATACAAATGGCAAATTGGAATGAGCCTAAATAATGTAAGATCTCCGTGTAGATACATGGCTGTGACTAGGTTTCTAGAAAGGTGTTCCAGTGGGTAGAGCCTTTTACTAAAGGTTTAACTGCAGCATGCATGATTTCCAGAATTGCCTGTGACTGTTGCCAAAATTTAAAATGGCTTTATTATTGCAAAATAGCCTTTCCTTAACTACAGGATGGAAAAGAAAGCACTATTTTGCATGAGATGGAAAATCACCCCCAAAGCAAATAAAGCACTATTCTCAAAAGGAACTCACTTTGCTCTTGCAAGTGTAGGGACCAAAAGCCAAAGAAGTTTAGCATACTCCCAATCAATTTGTCACCATAAAAACCGAGGACAGTAAATGTTTGCATTTCTAAAAGGGAATGGAAACTGTTTACCGGAACCAATGAACCCGAGGTGGACGAACCGGAGGTGGAACGCTTGGGCATCATTGTGCAAGATACATTAAATTTACTCATTTGTGGGTGGATACTGAGGAATAGCTCGCTCAGTAAAGTGGTTTCTGGGCAAGCACAAGGACCTAAATTCAATCTCAGGACCCACATGAACAAGCCAGTCGTGGTGGCAAACACTTAAAATCCTAAGGCTGGGGAGGAAGAGAGTGATGGATCCCTGAGGATTTGCTAGCCAGCAAGCCAAGCCTAATTGACAAACTCCAGATCATGGAAAGACCACCCCCCCATCTCATGAAATGAGGGCTACGGCTCCTGAGATTACACCTGGGATTATCTTCCTGTCTCCATGCATGTATGCACCAGCACACATGAACACATGCATGAACACATACACATGAAAAAATGCCTAAATTGATTCCTTTTCCTGTCTCAATTGTCTTATGCATGCAGGTATGCAGACGACACTGAAATAGGGATTTCAGTTCCTCCCTGGGTTCAAATCTTAGCTCTAGAGCTTCACTAACCTTTGAATGTCCATTTCCTAGTCTGTGAAATGGCAATAGGAATTGTGCTGTAAGCCCAGGGTGGTAACGCATGCCCTTAATCCCAGCATCCTGGGGCAGATGTGAGTTGAATGCCAGCCTGGTCTACACAGTCAGCTGAGGGGCTATACAGTGAGGGCTTCTCTCACAAAGGGAGTGTGGGGGTTCTGAAAAAGAAAAGAATTGTGATGTGCGGACACATAGACAGGGAGGCAGATGGCCTAGAACACGAGAATCAGTACAGGACTCTGACTTCTGTAATTGAGATACAATTTTAAAAAATAATGACATAAACTACCTCATGAGAGCACCTATTAGGATGGCTTCAAACAAAATAATGTCAGTGATGAGTGTTGGTGCAAAAGGGAGAAAATAGAAGCCCCAGACTCAGCTACTGGGAATGGGAGAAGGTTTACCCACGTTGAAGAAAAGCCATTTAAATATAGGATTATTATATTGCCTAGCAACTCTATGTCCAGGTGAACACCTAAGAAAAGGAGGAACCTATGTCCACATTATATACAAATGTTCATAGCAGCATTGCTCACTGATTGATGACTAGAAAAATAAAGAGTAGACACAGCTGTACAGTAGGCTGTAAGTCATAAAAAGGGACAAAAGACTGATGTGTGTGACACCATGGACAAGCCTTGGAAGCATTGTGCTAAGTGAAAGAAACCAGACAAGAAACGCCATATTGTGCGATTCTAATTTAGATCAGTGACCTAGGAGTAGAGAATAGAAGGTTTAGAAGCTGATGGTTGAAGGTAAGGGATATGGAAAACCTTTGGAAGGCAATGGAAGTCATCTATGGTTGGGTTTGTAGGTGGCTGAGTGTCTACCTAGCATGCAAGAGGCCCAGGAAGGCTCCAATCCACAGCACATAAACTGGGCAAGGTGATGCACATCTGGGAACCAGCACTTGGTTGGGGGTGGCTGCGTGGGGGGTATGGTAAAGGCAGGAGGATCAGAAGTTCAAGACCATCCTCAACTCCATAGGGAGTTCAAAGCCATTTTGGATTACATTATACCCCATATGGAAACAGATGGAAAGGGAGGTTTAAGGGAAACACAAATAAAATATGAGGTTCTAAAATTGACTGTGGTGGTGGTTGTAAAACTGAATATAGAATGATTTCAAAAGTGAATATACAAATACTGGCAATACGGGAGTCACAGCCCAATACAACCATTAAAAACTAAGGGATAGGCACTTCTAAGAAAAAGTCACCTTCTAAGCTTAATTGTTTTCCAGTCGTGTCAATAACTTTTAATCAGTTTACTTACTCCATTCTAGTCATGATGCTTTTGTTGAAGGATCTCCCTGGCCTGCAGAAGCAGTTTCACCAAGCGTGAAAACAAGCACAGCAACACTGAATTTTAGGGGTTTTTGTTTTGTTTTGTTTTGTTTTGTTTTGTTCTGGGGGGTGCGGGGTGATCACGAAACTAATATGTACACATCAGGGAAAAGGAAAGCATGAGTTCGAAGCACGAGTTATCAGACACAAATAATCCTCAGGTCTGTCACTCCAAGGCAGAAAATCTCATTTGGATCTCGGGGCTTGGGGAAATATGTTCTCCCACCAACTACACAGAACTGCTCCTTCCCAGAGCGATCTCCGAATGAGCCCTGACACTGAAGAGCTCAACTTTCTTCAGATCCATTTTCATGTGGATTTGATTTTTAGACAGGGCCTAACCCTAAGTTGTTCTGGAACTTGCTGTGTAGACTAGGATGGCCTCTGCCTCCCAAGTGCTGGGATTAACGTCTCTTTTAAAAGCACAGCCATTTAGAAAACACTCATTTTGTTTACAATACCATCAGTGACCTCCCCTACCCTGACCCATCATTAGCATGGCACTTTCTTCCTATGATCTTTTGATTATCTAGTTCCAATTTCCCTAGCTTGGAGCTGGCTCACTGGGACTCACACTCTGTAAAGGCAATTCTTCAGATGTATCTGTCCTGCTGAGTCAGGAGAAGGGAGCCTATTCTTTGTTAAGGAAAAATAAATGGATTAGCTACTTGGCTTAATTCTGTCAGACTAAGATTAACCTTTAAAGGAACAAACATGTTCCCTAGTTTTGGATTATCCCAGTAAGGGATGAAAATAGTTGTAAATATAACTTAGATAAGGAATGAGAACCCTTTCCACTTCTGTTTCTTCAAAACAGAAATGCTGATTTCTAATATATATGTGTGTGTGTGTGTGTGTGTGTGTGTGTGTGTGTGTGTGTGTGTGTGTGTGTGTGTGTGTATATATATATATTCTACAGGTAGTCTTTTTTACAAGGAAACTAATTGAGAGCATCTGCTGTTAGTATCAACAACCCAAGTACATAACAAAGAATACCAAGAAATCTAAACTCCTTAATTGTCTCAACTCATTTGGCCTTTCCCAATTCAAACCATATATATATATATATATATATATATGTATATATATATATGTATATATATATAATTTTTATCACTGATCATTCCTTCACTCAGAGGCATAATCTGTGGTTATAAGTCTTTAAAAGTACATTCTATAGATGCTTTTATGCCATACACAGTAGCTGACAGAGGTCAAACCCCAAATGCATCTAGGTTTGTTGTTTGCCAATACACATGGCTGGCCTTCCATCCTGAAACCTGGGCCTTAGAGAGCTAATTAGTTCATCTTTGACCTTTCTGATGCAACAGTTAGAACTGTACCATCCACAGCAACATCAGGCCTGGAGATAGATATCTCGAGTTTGACTGAACGTTCCCCAGGTCAGCTAGGATGTACAGCTCTTCACTGTCTTCCAAGTCCTCTATGGGCTGAAATTTTTCAAAATCATTTTTTGATTTAAAAAAAATTTAAAGAAGCAAATGCCCAAAGATATTTCTAGAGCTTAGACCCAACATCGTATTCTTTTTATATTTACTTTGAGAGCTGGGTTGTTCATAGGGTAACTATAGCAAACAACTATATCTAACCTTTCCTGTTTGATCCTGTTCACTTTCTTTCCTTGTTAAAAAAAATTATATTTACACTGTGCTTCAGGTATTATGTCTTTCCTAACTCAAAGCAATGAATTATTAGACTAGGTAGTCTCTCCAAAGATGGCCTACAACTTTGGAGAGATTTTTGTCAAGGATGGCTCTGAGAGGTTAATTGAATAATAACACAAAAAATGTACATTTTTAATGCAGTGGGAGACAGGATTTGACCTACTGAGAAATTGAAGTCAGTCATGCCCTGAGGAAACTAGCAGAAGTTAACCAGGAAGAAAGAACAGCAGGAGTCAAAGCTCCGTGGTAGGCCAGAGCAAAACAATGTGTGTCTAAAAGAAGCTTGGTGAGACTGGAGCAGAGTGGAAAGGTAGTCGAAGGTAAGCGCAGAGACAAGGTAGAAGTCACCTCTCCTCCCACTGAGGCAATGGGAAGCTAATGGACCATTTCCTTCCATCTGACAGAATCAAGTGCTTGGAGGAGAGATTACTACATCTGTTCAGTGGTAAGTGATTGGATAATACCCAATAAGAGTGGGGAACAGACCCATCAGAAAGGCATCGCCTAAGGCAGACTAAACAAGGCTGTGTCCAGGGCTTCATGGGAGCTCAGTAGAAAGCAGTGAACTAATTCAAGGCATGTCTAGGAAATCAAAATGTTGAACACTCTTAACGTAGTCCAGATTTCAAAAGCAGTATGTACAGAAGTGAAAGAATTCAAAATGTATTTGGAGATGCTAGAGAGTGCTTAACAGGTAAAGGTGCTGATGACTTAAGGTCATCTGGGTACCCTGGACATACATGGTAGAAGGAGAGATCTGATGCTCGTGGATTGTCCTCTGACCTACACACACACACACACACACACACACACACACACACACACACACACTTCCCCCAGACATTAGGAAAGGTTCAGTAGTTTGCAGTAGATTACAGACATAGACTAGGAGCCAGAGAGTTGGAGCAGATGGCACTAGGTTGGATGAACCTTACTAATGGTATCTTCATGCACATATTATGGACTCTGGGAAATCTTACAACAGAGACCGGGCTCATTATCTAATCCAGTATTGCTCAAACTTATCTGAACTCGAATTCCCCTTGATTTCTGTGGTAACAGAGACTAACTTCCTGGGGCGAGTCAGAGTCAGCCTAAGGTTTTTTGTTTTGTTTTTTTTTTTTTTTATGAGCAACACCAAACATGACTCACATTCTTTAAACCCTCAGGTTAATCTTCAAGGGCTGCCATAGCCAAATGACACAGGCTCAAGCAAAGCTACTTCTGCCCTCACAGATGTGGAGGCCGGAAGTCAAGGGTTTGCTTTGTCTTGAGGCCCCACCTCTTGGGCTTGCAGACAGCCTCTGTTACTGCATTATTACCTTGGGTCCTTTGACCTTGGGTGTTGTCTGTGTCCTGTTCTCCTTACAGAGGACATTAGATTGATACCTTAGCCATCTTTTTCTTACCTTTCTCACACTCTATAAAGGCTCTGTCTCCAAGTCCTGTCCTGTTAAGTGTATTGGCCAGTTTTATGTTGCTGATAATACAGATTCGGTAGGTCAACTATTAAAAAAAAAGTGTATTTGGTATACAGCCCAAGATTGAGGGTCTGCATCTGGAAATGTCTTGTAAACAGAGATTCAAGATATCAGTCACATGGCACATGAAGAGAGGCAGAAAATGTATGTGCAGGAGGATGGAAAGAATTCATGTTAATGACTCTCACCTGTGGGTCAGGACCCTTTTGAGGGAATTGAACAACTCTTTCACAGGGGTCATCTAAGACCCTCAGAAAACACAAATATCATAACAATAGCAAAGACACAGTTACGAAGTAGCAACAAGAGTAATTTTATGGTTCAGGGTCACCACAACATGAGGAACTATATTAAAGGGTCACAGCATTAGAAAGGTTGAGAACCACTGATCCAGGTTCTCTGATCTTTCTATCTCTTCTTATAATATCAATTGTATTCAGTCACTAGACTCCACCCAATGACTTTGTCTAGCCTGAGTCACCTCCCAAAGGTGCAAACACCATACTAGATTAAGTTTCCACCTCTTAACAGCTCACCAGGGGAGTGGACTAGAGCCTGAGGGTCAGAAAAGATAAGCCATACTCCCAAGAAATTAGATTAGATTAGTAGGAATTTTGAGAGGACACAATTCAGCCCATAAGAACTCCAGAGGTAGAAACCTGCCTGTGACAGGTGTTATTACTAACAGTCCACACCCCACCCACATCCAAAGGCTGAAACAACAACAACAACAACAACAACAATAAAAACCATTTGGTTTTGAGGGGTTTGATTTAGGAGTAAGCCTATAGGAACACAGATAGGTAGTCAAGACAGAATGGCTGTACTATACCAGTCAGTCATAAAACTCACCCAAAGTACGGCTATTTTATGTTGCACGCTATTTAATATTCTGCATTCTTCACTGGCCCAAAAATGCATCTTCAGATTTCATGTAGTTCTGATTTCAGCCATGCCTTTAAATGTCCTCATCTTTTCATTGAGTCAAAAGCCCACAAAAACTCCCTGGTTCTTTGCTCGTTGTATAAATTTTATGTTAAAGAAAGAAGTAGTAGCTTGAGTTATTTTGTTTTTTGTTTGTTTTATTTTTAATTTTGTTTTCTAAATCCTATCATATCTAAGAGTCTATCTCCTGACTTATAGATTTTGACTACTGCTAGATTTTATGAGCTTCCCACTGTCCTGTTTGAATGTGACAAGCAAAAGATGCATATAGATTGAACCTGTAGGCCATAGAGGAAACCATGATTCTGTCCTCAAAACAGCACAGAGAATTCACTTCAGTGGCCTTGATCCACATGAGGTTCCTGGAGCCAGTCCAGTGCCATTACGATTATTCTGGAAATAGCCAGAGGTAGACATTATTGTACGAATCTGATTTGGACTGTGATCTTTCTTGATAGCACAGACTCCTTAGTCAGAGATAAATATCCTCAATTGGGAGAAGCTAATAGCTTTTTCCACTGTTTTCATCAGCCCCCCCACACACACACACACATCTCTGGCTCAGAATATTCAAAGACAGAATGGTGTATATATGAAACATTTATAGACACTTTTTTTGTCTCTGTTCTCAGCATTATAGCATAACAAACTATATAATGCTTACTTTATTCATGTCCCTGAGTGTGAGCCCTAGCACAGCAATACACATGCACGCATGCACACACAGGCACACAGGCACACAGGCAAATGTGCATGTATTCTAAGCAAATATTTCACCAAATCAGGATGAAGGGCATCCAGGGCTTCCGGTGTCATTAAACATCCTAGAACCTTCCCCACAGATAGTAAGGGACAGGAGATCATTTACAGAACTCATTCTTCCTAGAACTGCCATCATAGCTCCTGAGATCACTAGTTCAAATCCAGTACCTGCTACCTTAGCATGTGTTGTGTTATCAGTGTTTAGCTGACATTCAGAGCCCCTGATGCTTGTTTTTAGGTGGAGATACCTCCACTGCCGCCTCCCTCCTTCTCCCACAGACTCCTAATTACATTGTTTAGCCATGAGTTTCACACAAAACCAAATCAATCCCAGGCAAGCCACCAAGCAGCCTCCAGGGAACTAGAGTACAGAAAGCTGCCCTGGACCCCTTATTTATTGACATTCAGAGATGTTTAATCATTCCACTGAGCAAGGAACACCTAGATCAGCAGGAACAACCCAGCCTCTCAAACACTCTTTCAAAGGTTTATTGAGAAAGGAAAGCCACAAAAGAGCAGAAGGTGCCAAGTTCTCTCAGTCTTTGTCACACCCTTGTGCCAGGGGACAGTATCATATTGCATCAAACATGGTCTTGAGAAAGTGAAAAACGAAAAGGAGCCAGCTTCTGTGTGGAGCCTGCATAAAGCTATGGTTCCTTTTGTGTGTGTCCTCTTTCTAAAACATATTCTTCTTCTCCAGCTTCACTTCCTTCCCTCCCCAACACACCTCTCTCTCTCTCTCTCTCTCTCTCTCTCTCTCTCTCTCTCTCTCTCTCCACCCACCCACACACATGTTCGTGTAAACACACACACATTCATGTAGGCATACGTACATACGCACAGACACACAGCCATTCACAACATTCACAAATATAGATACTCACATACAGACACACAGACAAGCTGTGACACATTTACAAACTCACTGGCATATTCATGCAGACACGGAGATACACATACACACATAGATACCTACAACACACAGATACATAAATCCATATTCATATAGACACATACAAATACACACATACCTTACACAGAGTCAGGCACACACACACATACACTCACTCACACATATACATACATGAGTCCTCATACCTTCACAGCATATTTGAGTGATGCAATCTATTAGAAAGAATTACCCTTAGAGACACCATCTTCCTCTTGAATTCCAGCTTGTTCTAGTTCTTGGCTGTCTGCAAGTTCTGCAGAACACAACCTGAGCCTTTTGTTAAAGAGAAGTATGAGGCCTTGTTTTTTTATTTCATTACAGCAGGCATAAAGTCACCAGGACATGCCTGACACAGCCTGAAATGTGTAGTCTGCAGTGGGCATAAGTGATGTTTACCACCAAGATGAAGATACTCTGTATGACACTGAGACCTGTGTGTTTAACAAGTATGGGGTTCTTGAGAAATACTTGGGACGGAGATGCTCAGGGGTTAAGAGCACTGTCTGATCTTCCAAAATACCCGGGTTCAAGTCTCAATATAATCACTGCAGCTGACAACTATCTGTAATTCCAGTTTGAGGGGGTCTGATGCCTTCACACAAACATATGTATGTGTAGGCAAAACACCAATGAACATAAAATAAAAATAAAACAAGAAATACTTTGCATGTTTCAAAGTAGCTTTCTTGACATATAGATTATTGGAATGCTTCAAAAGAAAAAAGAGAGGGAGAGATTAACCTAAAACATTGTTCCTCAAAATGAAAAGATTAATCTAGTACAAATGTTCCAAGCCATGAATAAATGAAAGAATTATATATGGGCCAAACCTACCAGCTAGACGTTGCTACAAGCTTGTGTGTGTGTGTGTGTGTGTGTGTGTGTGTGTGTGTGTGTGTGTGTGTCTGTGTCTGTGTGTGTGTGTGTCTGTGTGTGTGTGTGTGTGTGTGTGTGTGTGTGTGTGTGTGTGTGTGTGTGTGTGTGTGTGTGTGTGTGTGTGTGTGTGTGTGTGTGTGTGTGTGTGTGGGTGTGTGTGTGTGTGTGTGTGTGTGTGTGGTGTGTGTGTGTGTGTGTGTGTGTGCATGTGTGTGTGTCATCAACATCCACCTTCTTTGGATGCAGAGTCTCTCTGCAGGCCTGAGATACTCCAAGTAGGCTAGGCTTACCGGCTGGGCCATGAGCCACAGGGATTCATCTGTCTCTACATCCCCAGTTCTAGGATTACATCCACCTTCAAAGCTTTATTTTATGTGGGTTATGGGGATTGAACTCAGGTCCTCCTGCTTGCAAAGCAAGTGCTTTATGGCTCAGGCTGCCCTCCAGTCCTTCCTGTTAGACATCTTAATGAACGTTTCATATGTTTTCTCAGTTACAAGTCTATTCACAACCAATCCTTTCTCCATTAGGACATCTTTTTAAAATCCAGTACACATTTCAGAGGATAATGGCAGCCTCGTTTAGCTTCACCCTTAAACACTTCAATATGCATCACGTTAGTTGCTAATTTGGTTTGTATTTTATGGTTATCTTCTTTCTCTTGTCCTCTTTCTTCTTCTCTTCTTCTACCCTTTTCCCTCTTCCTGAGGCATAATTTACATACAGGGACATGTACAAACTAATCATTCCATTTGGTGAGTTTTGACAGCTGTGCACAACTGTGTATGGGTGCATTTCCCTCAAATACATGAACAATATAATTATGATTTGAAATCCCTTGTTCCCCATCCCAGTCCATTCTTGTCCCCAGCACCATGAAGTCAGTCACTTTTCTGATGTTTTAAATGTATCCTGCTGGAAAGTTTATAGAAACAAATCACGTGGTATGTCCCAGTTTCTGTGAAGCTACTTTTACTCAGCGTCCTTTAGAATTTCATCATGTTGCTACATGGATCAGTAGTGGTTGTTTTATTGTTCCATTACATTTCGTGGTGTGGATATATTATGATGCCGAGTTTACTACTGTTGATGGACATTTGGTGTGTTTCCAGGTGGGGGACATTATGAATCAGTTTGCTTGTAATGACCCTGTTTAAGTCTTTATGTAGATACATCTTCATTTCTTCTTGTGGAAATGTCCAGAAGCCAAAATTGTTGGCTCACAACACTGCTCAGTACCTTGCATCCTTTGGGCTGCTGGGTTCAGATTTTTCTTGGAGAAGCAACCTGCAAGTCCATTCAAGTTCAGAATATTGTTTATGAGCATTAAAAATATTTGAAATGTGCTACAACTCTAGCATCATATGCAATGTGTTCTTTCTACTGCAGGAAGCCGCAGGAACTTTTGGTGATGGTGTAGTTTTTATACATACATTCGAAGTGGAAGAGAATGTTAAGTTTAGTAAGCAGTTACTGAAAATGGAGATAATCATTTTGGTTCAGTGATTAAATTCTACATATGAAGTTTTGGGTCATTGTTAATGTGCCCTGCATGTTATAATTCCAAATAAAAACCTGAGGAAATACCAACACCAATAATTACAATAATTATTGTTCTTAGCAGTATTCATAGTTGTACCTGAACTTTTTTCCTTTCAAACTCTAGCTCCAAGAATATACCCTTGGAGATGAGGAGAAGACCTAGTGGGTAAAGTGCACACAGGAAGTCCCGAGTTTTAATCCGCAGAACCCACTGTCTGTAAATCCATTGTTCCTATGAGAACATAGGAGGTAGAGACAAGAATCTCTAGGGACAGCTTTCTCTCTTTCTCCCTCCCTCCCTCCCTCGTGTGTGTATGTGTGTGTGTGTGTGTGTGTGTGTGTGTGTGTGTGTGTGTGTGTGTGTAATAATATATATACATATAATATATTATATAATATGTTATATTTATTATATAATGTATGATATATGGTATATATATGAGCAAACAAGAGACCTTGCTCCATACAAGGTGGAAGGCATGGCCAACACCTTAGATTGTATTCTGACCTCTACACTCATTTGTGGCATATGCACATATATGTCCAAAAGGAAGAATATATGTCCTTTACTGTCAGGGTCTACTTACCAAAAACAAACAAATACAAAAAGAAAAAAAATTTCAGCTATTTCAAACAAACTGAAAATTAATTAATTAAATTAAATATTAAGAGTGAAATGTGTGTAATATCCTCTGGGGGGCTGAAATATCAGCTTGCTAACATTGACCACATCCACAGAGCTGACTCTCTTAGGGAAGCACCTCCTTTTACCTAGTTGGAAGAGAAGGGGCCTAGGATGGTCATTGGTCCTCTTGGTTCCATGAACATTGCCAGAGCAGGTATTACCTGGTAGGAGACATGGATGGTGACCCCATGGTCAAACCATGCCTAATGGAGTTACATATGCAGAGCAATGCCTTGCTTGCTGTTTTTTGACATCCACAAAACAAAAACCCAGCATACCTTTCCAAAACTTGGCAGCAGAAACAGCAGAGCATCTTCCTCCTCGGCCCCACCATTCTCATCTTGCCAGCAATGGTCTGGACCCGAGAAGGGGTGGGAACATCATCACACTGGGAAAAGTGGATGATGACAGGGAACTGCAGGCATGTCATTCCTCAGTCATGTCCTCTCCAAGGTCCATCAGTCCTTTTCTGTCCTCTTCTCCCAGCCAGCAAATTTTGCATGAGTGGCCATTATATCTTTCACCTCTCTTGAACTCCTCCCTTTCTATCAACCTAACCAAACAGTCTGAAGACAAACATCAAAAATAAAGACAGAGGGCTGTGTCAGCCTTAAGCTTCTTCACAGTCAAGCAGCCAAAGTAAGAAGAGAACCTATGGAATGGAGAATACACTTGCAGACATATATCTGGTCAGAGGACAAGATTCAAAACACACAAGGAACATGCCACAGCAAAGAGCAAATAATCAGATGTTTAATTGCATGAACGACTCTAGTAGACATTTTTCCAAAGAATATAAGTGACACAAAACAAGTATGTGGAAAGGTTCTCAACACCAGGGACGATCAGAGAAAGTCAAATCAAAACCAGAATGAAATGGACATAATGCCACATGGCTTTAATGCTGCCACGGAGGAGACTAAGGCAAGAGGATTGCCACCAGTTCCAGATTAGCCCCAGTGACATAACAAGTATCAGACCAGCCAGTATTGCATAGCATGACCCTGATGTCACCTCAAACCTTTAAGATGGTGATTACAAAAAAGGCAATCAATAGTAAGTGTTGGAGAGGATGTGGGTGTCATTGCTTGAATGTAAAATATCTCCCATGGGCTCTTATATCAGATGCTAGTGACACTATTTTTTGGAGGCTCTCAATATTTGGGAGGAAACAAAATCATTTGGCATGTCCTTTGGGACTATATCTTTTCCTCACCTCCTCTCTACTTCCTTACTGCCACCATACAAGCAGCTCTTCCTGCCACACCACTTCCGGTCTCCTGACAGCTCTGAAACCGTGAGCCAAAATAAACCTTTGCTCTGTGTTAGCATTTGAATGTGGAATGTCCTCCACAGGCTCAAATGTTTGAACATCTATTTTTCAGCCAGTGGTGCAGTCTTGGAGACTTTAAACTGTTTGGATATGGGGCTTAGCTCACAAATACAAGACTGTAGAAGTGGGGCTTGAAGGCTCACGCCTCCACTCAGACTCTATGCCTTGGTCAGAACTATAACCAGGAACTGGGAAACATTTGCCACTTTATCTCCCAGAGTCATGCCTTTTTCACAGTGACAGACGGTAGCCATTCAAACTGTGAGCCCAAATAAGTCTCCCCTAAATATCACGGGGGGGGGAATAACTGCATCTTAGATCATGGAAATAGTTTCTACTTACGGAAAAATTAAAATGATTGGCATTCCTGTAGAATGGATGCATACTCATCTATCCAAAGGCTATGCATACGTGGAATTTGGAATCCAGATGAAGCAGAGAAGGCACTGAAACACAGAGATCACTGCTACTGCTCTGTTGGCACCCTGTCCTCAGCCCCTGCCTCAGTGATTCAGCCCATCAAGGAGAAAGCTTCTGCCACTTCCCACATGGTGTAGGTCACCCCCACGGATGAGGAGAAGGTCTCAATCCCCAAGACACAGGTCCCCTATGCATAGGAGGTCCTGATCTTTTGGCTGCCACAGGAACCCATCCAGCTCCAACTTTTCCCAATAAGCAGGGACATTGATTTGTACCTCTGAAACTTATCCTCCCCACACTCAAGTTTTGTCCTTTTCCTTAGCCAAACAAGGATCTGTAAGGAAGGATCCCTTTCCAGGGTAGAGTTTGAAGATAGCACTTGAGATATTTCCTCTGCAGGAGAGTTCTGGCTTGTAGAGAAAGGTACAGTTGATTTGGGGCTGTTCCCATAGAGGTACCCTGTAGTTTTCTGGCTAGAAAGTTCACCCCTTCAGTTCTTGATAGTCTGTTTGGTAGCAGAGCCACAGGAACATATGGCAGCACACCGATTTCCACAGATTACCTAGGACCAGTCAGACAACTTGGTCAAGACCTTGCTGTTGCTGTGTCACACTAGTGGAAAGGACCAAGCCACTGTTCTATTGGCCTGACCATGCCCCCTGAAAAGACCCAGTTCTACAGGGTCCTCAAGAAACCTAACCAAGCCCCATTGTCACCGCCATTCATGGTGATATCACAGGTTAACCTTGGCAATGTGTGCATTGCCTCTTTTTGCTTTTATTGTACAGTCAATATTATAAAATTTGTTTTGAGTTTTATAACTTTGTAGCATTTTAAATAAGGTTGTATACTTGCATAGAGTGAAAGAACTGTTGATTAAACCTAGGATTAGAATGCAAAAAAGAAAAAAGTATTTCATCTCAGGAAGTTTGGTCACAGCTACACAAAGTAACTAACATAGAAATCAAAGCTCTTGAGTAGCTGTTGATAGGGAACAGTACAGAGAGAATTAAATGTGGAACTGCTACATAACCCAAGAATGCCTTAGAAGGATCTATCCTAAAGAACTGGAATATACATATCTGGGTAGTATAATCGTACTCCTGTGTTATGTTCATTCATAATAGCCGAGTGAGGGAACAGCCAGAGTGTTCATCAGTAGAAAAACAGATAAGGAAGATATGGTGTGCAGTCCTAGAAAGAAGGGGGTCCTGCCATTTGTCCTGGTATGTGTCCCTTGACCTTTTGGAAATGGTCTGGAACGAATTTGCCATGCGAATTCTCTCCTTGTAGCTATTGATAACTGAGTTACATAATTTTCAAAAGAAAACATGGCAAAGAAAGGTGGTGCCATGAAGCAGCTCAAGGCCCCTGTGAGTGACACCAAAGATGTGCTAAGTGAAATAAGGAATATCAAAGTTTGTTTGTTTCCTTTTACATGAGATAGCAAAACCCTCAAAGTCACAGATACAGAAAGAGTGGTGAGAACAGAGGGGTAAGGAACTGAGGGGGGAAGGGGAGTGACACTCGACTGATAGAACATCTCAGTTATACAAGGTAAGTAAATGCAGAACTGGAGAGATGGCTTAGCCACTACGAGCACACACTGCTCTTCAGACCTGAGTTTGGTTCCTAGCACCCATGTCTAGCAGCAGACAACTCCAGGGATCCAGCACCTTCTCCTGACCTCCGTGGGTACCTGCATTCAAATGTGTACAAACCTATACACAGGCATATAGGCATATATAAATAAAAATGAACCTCTTTTAAAAGATAAGTAAATGCATTGTGACTGTACTAGCAATACCGTGTTAAGCACATAAAGGAGAAGAAAATCCATTCTTCTCCTGCCCTAGATTCCTACTATAATGAGCTTATTTTGGTTATAGGTCAGAAAATGTTTGTTTGATGTCATTGTTATGTCTTTGTCCTAGATTTTAAGAAATTAAGGGGGAAGGAACTCACCGCCTCTGAATACTGAATAATGAATTCCCAAGATAGTAGCCTTTACTGTTTTATTATTTTTTGAATGTAGATTACACATGTGATTTAACTACAAATCATTTCATATAAGTGAAGGAGGAATGTGAGAAAGAAACTGCATTCTTGGCTGATGTGAGTCGCTGTGAGGCCTGGTCATAGATTTTGCAGAAGTGACATGCCAACTTCTTTTGCATTTGCAATTGAACATTTACTGGGTGCCAGATTTTGTCGAAGTCCTGTGAATGAAAGTGTGTCTCTAAGTCAACAGTTGGACTCCTTGACTTGGCAGCAGCATAAATTTTCCACTAAGTCCGGAGTGCCAATGGAAACTGGCATGCAAAGGAAAGGTTTAGCATCAGATCCAACTAATGCAACTTGAAATCACAGAAATGAGATGGAGATACTCAGCACAATGTGCCCCTTGACCTTTTGGAAATGGACTGGACCGAATTTGCCAAGCGAATTCTCTCCTTGTAGCTATCGATAACTGAGTTACATAATTTTCAAAAGAAAAGATGGCAAAGAAAGGTGGTGCCATGAAGCAGCTCAAGGCCCCTGTGAGTGAAGCTGTGCTTTGCTTCTGTCTTTAGGAAAATTATAGCAAAGCTCCCATTTCAGTGTTCTGAAATTAATTCATCATCCTCATAAGCATATGCAATGGATTATCTGCAGTTGATGGGTAGGGAGCACTATGCTAACTGACCGACCCAAATCTCAAATGTTGCAAATAATGGTCTGAACTGGGAAAATCCCCATTTTCACCTTTAATCCAGAGCTCCTGCCCACCTCCATCTACCCACTCCAGCACTGAGTTAGTAAAGACAGCTCAACCTTGTTTTTGGTATGTGCTAAAACTACTGTGGTAGCCTGCTTGTGCTGCCAGGAGTGGCTTCCTGAAGATTCCCACCAGCTTTTGTGGTACTTTCTTTCCTTTCAGTTTCCTATGAAGTTCTCAGCAGAGCTGAACTCAGGAGATAGATAATTATTAACTTTCTGGCCAGCACTGCTTACCTCACAGGCCAGAGTCTAAGCAGCGTGGAACTTTGGTCTCTTCCTGCACTTCCTCTCATGTGGACAGAGGCAGCCAGAAATGTAGCCTCACGTGCTTCTCCACCATTAAGGAGATGTTAAGTTTGGACTCTGTCTTTAATGGACACTCAGTTTTAACCGTCAAAGTCATTAACGAATTCTCTCCTTTAGGGGATTTCTGTGTGTTTGTGTTCAAAAGGACAGGCACATAAACAAATACAAGAACCAGACAGACATGTAGAGGTCAAAGGGCCTGAGGAACTACCTAGTTCAAGTCGGTTCATTCATGAAAAAGGAGACTGAACATATCCAAGATGATTTACTGAGATCACAGATTCACCTTTAACAAGAGCTGTTCTTATGTGTTCATATGTGTGCATGTGTCTATGTCATGTATGTACACTTATGTGCATGCATATGTGGAAACCAAAAGACTACTCTACTGTCATTCCTCAGGCACCATGTAGCTGATGCTAATGTTGTGGCCAAGACAAAGTTTCTCACTGGCCTGATTAGGCCAGGCTGGCTGGCCAGAGAGCACTGCCTCCCAGGGCTCTGCCTGTCTCTGCCTCCCCGGAGCTGAGATTACAACTGTGCACCATCCACGGCTCTTTTCACATGAGTTCTGGGGATCAAACACAGGTTCTTCTGCTTGTGAAACAAGAAATTTACCAACTACGCTATCTTTCTTCATTTTTTAACCCATCTCTATATTATTACATTTGAAATAATTTCTAATAAATTTAATCAGTCACATACTAAAATACACTGTGTTCTATAGCTGTACACTGTACATCTTAGGATAAAAAGAATCTATAAATTATACAGTGCTTCTTTGAAAAAATTCATCGTATTTATGTATGTTTTTATGTGGGCATAAGTGTGTCGTATGTGCATTGTAGCAGGCTGTATGGATCAACGTGAGGGGATAAGTTCCATCTTTCCACAGTGTGTTGGACCTGACTAAACTCGGCACATCAGGCTTGGTGGCAAGTACCTTTACCTGCTGATCCATTACATTGGCCCTAAAGTCTCTTGCCAAAGCTCTAGTGCTTTGCTACACGGTATAGAATTCTGCCTCCTGGTTGTTTAGGGGACCATCTGCTCACTGTCCCCTGTGGGAGGTAAGGACATCTTTTGTTAAGCTCTGTCCATGCCATGTGAAATTCACTCTCGTGAACACAATGAGAGTGGTTTCGGTTTACACTATGGGCATTTATGACTGTAGGTAAGATTGTGAGATGAGGCATATTGTAAATTTCTTCCTTGCTTGCCATCACAGCCTGGAGTAATGCTTTTGACCCTATTTGGAAAGCTATTGTCTGTTTTCTAGCATGTGTTTTAAAATGCAGATCATTTTCATTGAATACTGGAATATTTATTTTGTCTGTAGTCTAAACAACAGATGTTGTTCAGGATGGTCAGAGTCCCTTTGTTTCCTGTCTCTTCTGTGGGTCCATCCTACTTGTCTCTGAGATCTCCTGTCACCCTCTCTCCTTTTGCAAGTTTCCCTGTTACAGTTCCTATTTCTAGACCTCCTGTGTTCTAGGACATTTTCTACAGCTATAACAGACTACCTGGTTGGAAATTTATGAACACCAGAAGTGTGTTTGCCACATGCCATGGCTCTGGGAGCTTAGAAGTCCAAGAGCGGGGCACCATTATCAGATGAGGGTGTCTGAGCTGCATCAAAACAAAGGCAGGCAATGAGCAAGCAAAGACAAGACAGAAAATCAGACCAGCTGCCCTTGCAACAAATCCACTCTCATAAGGAACCCATTCTCACAGTCGATCATTCAAAAGAATAGAGACACTGATCAGTTCTTCCTCCTCTTCCTTGACAGTGAGAATTCCACTTCACAGGAGTTGTAAAAGAGGCACTACACTAACATTATAGTTTCCTTGGCTTTCCCTCTCTTTTTTCATAAACTACATCTGGCAGTAGCTTCCTAAGTAGTATATGGAGGTAAAAATTGAGAACACAGGAAACATGACTCAGTGGGTTAGGACACTTGTGGCTCTACCAAAGGACCTGGGTTTGATTCCCAGCACCCACATATGGTTCACAATCATGTCTAACTCTAATTCCCTTGGCTTTTTCTGGCATTTGCAGGAATCAGGCATATGCATGGTATACAGACATACATATGTGAAGAACACCCATTCACATAAAATAAATGCTTTAAAAACATCTTTAATGAAGAGAAAAAAAAGAACCTAGGCATCTCATCTGAGCTCACCCTGCCTTTCCACTTCATTGATAGAGCAGCTGTGGTAGGAAGTTACAAAGCCTTGAATGTTTTAGGAAGTAGGAGAGTGTTGTCTGCTCAGGGTGCCATCATGCTTAATCATGGTGACGTTTGCTCTTATGTCCTAGCTAAGCTGGGTGTCAGGTACCTCAGTGTGGGCATTGTCAGAGCTTTCTTCCTGGGTCAGTCAGATCCCTAAGAAAGCTCTCCCACACTCTTGCCTAGAGGACAAAGGTCTGAATGTCATGTCTAGAAGGGCTATGTGGGAAGAAAAGGAGAGGAACCTCGGTATGCTGCATGCCATGTATTGACTGAATCTTCCCGTCACAGGTTGAATATTAGCTATTCCAAGGGTTTTATGTTAGAGGCTTGGTCTCCGGTGGGTGGCACTGTTGAGATGGATGGATTCATCCTGTAGGTACTCAACTTCCTCAGATGAATCCATTAAGGGGCTTGATTCTGAATGGGCTGTTGGAAGGTGGGGCTGATTAGAAGATACAGCTCAGATACCTTCAGAGATTCCATCTTGTCTCCAGATCCTTACTCCCCATCGATTTCTTGACTTCCTAGCTGCCACAAGATGAGTGACCTCCCTCTCTATCACACATTCCCAGTGCTGTTAGATCCAGCCTCATCTTAAACCCAAAGCAATGGAACCCACCACCTATGGGCGTAAACCAAGAGCCAAAGTAAACCTTTTCTGTTTTCAGATTATTTTGCTCCCAGTGCTGAGGCAGCAGAATGGTTATAGACCATTCCAAGCTGGTCTAGGTTATAGAGTGAGTTCACAGACAGCCTCAGGCAACTTACTGACATCCTAGCTTTAAAAAAAAAAAATTTTTTTTGTTTTAAGTGAATGGGAATCTGGGACTAAAGTCCCAGAGTAGACATTACCTGGCATGTACTAGGCCCTAGGTTCAATCCTCAATCCCCACCCTCTACACACACACACACACACACACACACACACACACACACACACACACACACACACACAAATCATTAAATAAAGTTTTTCCAGGTAACAGAAAGCAGTAACTGAGCTTCAATACTGCTGGTAGAGGCCCCACTTCAGAGGCCTTTTAGATTAGCTCTAAGCTGGAAAGAACCCAGATGCCCTTCAACAGAGGAATGAATACAGAAAATGTGGTACATCTACACAATGGAATATTACTCAGCTATCAAAAACAATGCCTTTATGAAATTCATAGGCAAATGGTTGGAACTGAAAAATATCATCCTGAGTGAGGTAACCCAATCACAGAAAAACACACATGGTATGCATTCATTGATAAGTGGCTATTAGCCCAAATGCTCAAGTTACCCTAGATGTACAGAACACATGAAACTCAAGACGGATGACCAAAATGTGAATGCTTCACTCCTTCTTTAAAAGGGGAACAAGAATACCCTTGCCAGGGAATAGGGAGGCAAAGTTTAAAACAGAGGCAGAAGGAACACCCATTCAGAGCCTGGCCCACATGTGGCCCATACATATACAGCCACCCAATTAGACAAGATGGATGAAGCAAAGAAGTGCAGGCCGACAGGAGCCTGATGTAGATCTCTCCTGAGAGACACAGCCAGAATACAGCAAACACAGAGGCGAATGCCAGCAGCAAACCACTGAATTGAGAATGGGACCCCTGTTGAAGGAATCAGAGAAAAGACTGGAAGAGCTTGAAGGGTCTCGAGACCCCATATGAACAACAATGCCAACCAACCCGGGCTTCCAGGGACTAAGCCACTACCTAAAGACTATACATGGACTGATCCTGGGCTCCAACCTCATAGGTAGCAATGAATAGCCTAGTAAGAGCACCAGTGGAAGGGGAAGCCCTTGGTCCTGCCAAGAATGAACCCCAAGTGAACGTGATTGTTGGAGGGAGGGCGGTAATGGGGGGAGGATGGGGAGGGGAACACCCATATAGAAAGGGAGGGGCTAGGGGGATGTTTGCCCGGAAACCAGAAAAGGGAATAACAATCAAAATGTAAATAAGAAATACTCAAGTTAATAAAGAAAAAAAAAAAGATAATCTTCCAGACATCTGCTAGGTTGGAGGAAGTATAGTCACCAGCGGCTTACAGGAAAGGAAACAGAAGTGTGTCTACTGCTCTTAAACACTGATCAACCACCTACGTCTGGGCTCCACCACCTGAAGCAATTGCAGAGCATTTGAGCATCTCTGTGGCACCCTCTCCATGATCTAGTTCACTCTTCTAAGGTCCACTGAGTGAGTACCACTTACCTACACACCTCTGTCTTCCAAAAATACTGTTGTCATCTTCCCCTGTTTTATGGAGAAAGAGACAGACAGATGGACAGACAGAATGAGAGAGGATTATCATTTAGATACGAAGTATCCCTCAAAAGGTTTGGTCCCAGCTCCTGGATCAGATCATGAAAACCTATCTGCATACTGAGGGAACCAAAGGAATGAATGAATGATTGAATGCTGTAATGGATTCATTTTATGATAGTATATTGGGAATGAGTGGAAAACTAGAAAATTGAGGGCACAGTAGAAGGAAGGAAGTCACTGTCTCATCCTGGAAACCCACCTGTCCCCACCTCTTCGTAGTTCTTTTCCTTCTTGTCTGCCATCTCAGGAATAGCTTTGTCCTCCACAGTGTCTGCCTCACTACAAAGCCAAGCAGCCCTGACTGGAAGCCTCTGAAACCATGAGGAAAAACAAGTTGTTCCTTCTTTTAATGGCTTCCATAAGCTACTTATTGTAAAAAGAAAAAATTCCAACAGAGTGCGTGCGCACACACACACACACACACACACACACACACACACACATCTCATACTAACTTGACTAAGATTTAGGAGAAGGCTAAAATCAATTACCATGTTCAGTCCACTGCATTTCCTTGGGATTCTACTGATACACATGAAAATAAGAAAAATAAATAAGCAAATAAGGATGATATTTGTCAATATATATCCATGCAGGGATCCAAGAATACATAGCTATTTATTCTAACTTGCGGTAACTGTCAAGCTTCCAATGTTATTTTGAAAATAATAATTCCATTGTGGGTATGAATAAAGTGAATACTACATTCGTTATCTCCCAGGTATTTTACTGCTGTTTTCTCAGTAGGGTGCAATTAGCATTTTGAGGAAAAGAATTCTCTGTGTGTGAGGTGAACCCAGACATTATAGTTTGACTGGGACATAGCACTAAATGGCACTCCTGTTTTCCTGTCATTAAGACACTAAAATTCAAGTCTCCTCCTACTGCAGAAGTTGACCAAGGAAGTCAGATCCTTCTCTACCCAGGTCCTAGGTCTCATTAACAAAAGTTCTGATAGGCACAGGCCGAAGGTCAGCAAGCCAGAGTTTTATATAGAGGAGGAAGCAGATGAGGAAGTGAAAGGCATACATGCCAGGAAGCAGTGTGGGTAACTTCCCGAAGGACGCCCCTGATGGGGTGTTCTAATATGGTCTTAGAACTGTTGATGAGTCCAGAATATTCAGTGGAGATCTTTTGATTGTCACACAGAGATGCTATGAGACTAAATTCCTTTGGCTTACAGTGTGCTTGTCAGTGCTAACACCCGACTTCAAAACTCAGCAGAACTTCCAATCTACCTCTGCTCCGCTGCTCTTCGTTGTCAAAAGACATCAAGGAGTCTGCTTGGGTTGCCATGACCAATACCAAGGATTGCATGACTTAAGTACAGAAAGTTATTTTCTTATATATCCAGAGGCTGGGATGTCCAAGATCACAGTTCTGGTATGGTTTAGTCTCTGAGGAAGCCTTTTTTCCTAGCCTTCAGATGGCCCAACCTTGCTGCCTTCATATGGCCTCTTCTTGGTACAAGCATTCTGGGTTTATGAGACACTAATCTTATTAAGTCAGGGCCTCATCCATATGACCTAGTTTAACCTTAGTTACTTCAATTAAAGGTACATCTTTAAGTACAGCCACACTGAGTGTTACTGAAAGGATCACAGATATGCAGTACATAATAATTCAGAGACGATTAAGAACAGGTTGTTAATTTAGATACTGAGTGTGTCGCTTCACTTTATCAGGCTTAGTATAGAGGTAGAGCCAGAAGACATGGAGATGGTAGGATGGACTCTTGAAGAAAATGTGCTGTTGACCCATATTTACTGACTGTGAAGGCTAGAGATATGCAGGTTCATTGTCCATCCCATCAGAGCTGAGAACCCACCGGTCAAATGATTGCGTTAGAGCAGACAGTAGTCAGCAACCTATTAAATGGGATGTTTCTCTCTGTCCAGTGCTGAGAGAACACCTGAGATGGGTGACTTAGAATTAATTCAAACTTACTGACTAAAGGTTTTGTAATGTGGGTAGTCTAATATCAAGAGGCTTAGAACAGGCATCTACAGGAAGGGGATCTTTCCTTTTCATCTCTTGACAGAAAGCAGAAAGGCAAAGAAGACATGGGGCTGTTCAGGCCAGTCACCCTTTTAACACTGAAGTCCAATTCATAAGAATATAGCACCCACCCACTCACATCTTTAAGGCTGCAACTCCTAGGTGTTAGAATGACAGTTAAGTTTCAACATGAATTTTCAAGGAGGCCATAAAATGCATATCCTTCTCACCTGCAAAATACCTTCATTCATTTTTTATGGTTGTAGGTCTTAACTGGCTCCAGCATCAACTCAAAAGTCTAGAGTCTTCTCTGAACAAGATGTGGGAGAATTGCATGGTAAAATTTATCCTGAGGCAAATCTTGAAAGCTATGAGTCTGTAGAATGAAAACAGGTCTGTGCTTTCAAACAACATAGGTGGCACAAATGCAGGTTGGGCTTCGCTGTTTCAGAAGGGAGAAATCTAGAGGAACACTGGAGTAAGAGGTCTGAGGCAGGGGAGCAGATAGTAGGAGAGAGAGACAGGAAACAATACTGAATCTTAAGAATAACCCTTAATAACATGTCTCATCTGCCAGACTCAGAGGCCAGAGGCTGCCCCTCCCCTAAGCCTGAAGCTTCACCACCACCACCCATAGCTGGCCTCCACCCACACAGCACCTTTCTGGTATGGAGGTTACTTCCTACAGCTGTTGTATTCTGGTAGCTTCATGTTCCTGGGTCAGAGTCACCCCAGGAAGCAGAACGCTAATGAACTAGCACTATTAATGTAACTAGTCTCTGCCAGGGTCCCCGGGCTATCCCGTACACCATTTAATAAGAAGGGTGGTCTCAGAGCATTCTGTTTGCCATGTGGATGCCGCCAGAGGTCATAGCCCTGTGCCTTCCAGCTGGGAGGCTTCCCATGGGCTGGCTGGAGCCACTGCTAGGGTGACTACAGAGCAGAGATGTAAGGCCTTGTACCCAGGGTGTTTAAGGCCTCTCTTCCTGTTTCCCCCCTCTAGCCAGTGATGGGGAGAGTAGCACAGGACTCTGATGTCCCTTCACAGTCATTTATTCAACTCTGGAGGAATGTGGAGGGATGGCCTCTGGCTTATTTTTTTCTCCATCAACAGTAATTTCCTTTCTCAAATGGTGCCAAGACTACATCCTCGGTTTTCCTCTCCCAAACGAGTGTTTCCATTTTCTCCACAGGGCAGCCCAATAATCCCCCAAATCTCAACCTTCCGGTTTCCTTCTAATGATAAACTCCATCGCAAAGCAATTTCGCCTCACAGTTTACTGTGTGCGTCTGAAGAAGCCACACAGAACCTTGCATGCTTTCCTGCTGGCATGTGCCATCGTCACGCTGTGTTCTGCTTCTGCGGAGCCCTGGGGCATGACACAATCCAGCTCGTTTCTTTGCCACAATGTAACAAGGATGCTCCAGTTTCCAGAGCCTTCCTCGTTTCCATCTGAGATCTCCTTGGCATGGCCTTTCCCATTCACATTTCTGTAAGTGTTCTAATACAGTCAGTTAAGCCACCTCTAAGCCTTCTCAGGCTCTCTCAATCCCTGGCCAGCATCACCCGAACACTCCACTTAGAGCAATCTAGGCTCTTTCGAGGAAGACCCTCTAACTCCTTCCAGCCTCTACCCATTGCCCTTTCATCTTCAGTGCCTTCACACATCTGCCATTTGAACATCACTCTGCCTCAGTTTTCAGGCTCAATCTACTTTGTACTTCTAAAGCAGAATACCAGAGTGTTATCACGAAGAGAACATTACTCACACACTGTTCTTGAGACTGAAAAGTTCAAGATCGAGAGAGTGGCATCTAACAGAACCTTCTGGGTAGAACCTCCCGTGGCCAATAGGTGAAGGGCAGGAGAGAGTGAAAAAGGAACTGAATTTTCATAACAGTATGGGTTTCACCTGAAAGCCCCATCTTGCCCCAAAATCGTCACACTGGCAGTTAAATTTCAGCAGAGCTTTAGAGGGAAAACACACAACCACAAAATTTGCTGGCTCAAGATATCGGATTCTATTTTACTGCTGTAACCCTTGGACATAGTTGGAGGAGGGGCTTTTGAATGTCACCCTTTGATCCAATAATCCTGTGACTCTGATTGAGAACCTCACCACCAGCCCTACCACCACCAGATAGAGAACACACACCAATACTGTAGGTACACACTCATGCCTAACCCTAAAACAGAGTCTTATTAGTTGTACATTCTATTGCCTGGCATGATGACTCAGCAGATTAGGGAACTTGACAACACACCTGATGTCCTTCCTGAGTTCAGTCTGGAAGCTACATGGTGGAAAGAAAGAACTGACTCCCCTCTGGGTGTCCTCTGATCTCCACATGCACAATATAGCTTGTGCATGCGCACACACACATACACACACACACACACCCATACACACACACCAAATAAATGTACTTTTAATTTTTATAATAAAAATGTCATTTTAATTATCTGTTTTGAGTTCACCTGCTCTACAATAAACTACTACTTTAACAGTTGTTTGCTTTAGAACAAAACTCACTCAAATGTCTATAGTTCAGGTAGGACTGACAAGCCCTAGGATGGGACTGGAGATCTTTGTCTGATGTTCTATCACTCTGGTAGTATTCTTGTGCTAGCCAGCCATGGAGGCTGTTGGGGCTGTGTGCAAGTCACATGCTTTCCAGGCACTCCTTAGTTTCTAAGAAGGAAAGTAGAAATACAAGGCATTTTTATGACCTGACTTCAGAAAGCACTTCCTGTGGCATTTGCCAGTGCTGTGGTCCCCCCTTCAAAATGCCTGAACTCCTAACTCTTGGTGATTAGGTACTAGAAAGCAGGCCCTTCGACAGATAATTAGGTGAGTGTGAAATCCACTCCGATGCTCTCGTGCCCTAACACTGAAATCAACTAACAGTGATTTCAGAGAGAGCATGTGCAGGCCTTCAATACTCTCTCCTTTTCCTCTTCCCAACACAGACACAGACATCTGACATCTTGGAAATGTCCCTTAACCAGACTGGACTCGTATGACACTCCTATCTTCTACTTCTAACCCTCAGAACAGTAAAAGATAATTCTCTTTGCTTTAGAGCCACCCAGTCAGCAGGAGCCTCACATAGAGACTGTCATCTTACTAGCTGAAACACTCCCAAAGTTCCACCCAAGTTTGTGGAGGGAGACAAAGACCCCACACCTCAGTTGAGAGAAGAATCATTAGAATAGAAATCATTTGGGGCATCACTAACAGCATACTGCAACTCTACAGCAAGGTTCTCCTATGTCCTCATCATACATATATATATATACATATATATATGTGTGTGTGTGTGTGTGTGTGTGTACACACACACACACACACACACACACACACACACATATTAAATGCTGATTGTTACTAACTAAAATTGTAAGGAAAATACGGCTTTGGCTCCCCGGTCTCAGTTTAAAAATTACTCTTCTGTTCATTTGCAAAATAGAAACGAAGGTCAAAAGATATTTTGTACGTTTATAAAGTAATTTAATAATAACCATGGGTCTTACTGTAACCCAAGGTTAAAATAAAAATATTTATGAAAATGAACTATGAATTTTTCTTTTCTGGTTAAGTGTTCTTCTGAGCAAGATTTAACAATCTCTGCTGAGTGCATTTCAACTGTGTCAAAATCTTGCCTCGGTAGCTAAGCCCAAAATGAAACCATTAATATTAACTATGATTCCACCATCATTTTTTATCAGAAAGCAAAAATGTCTTTTTGCCAGCCTTTAATCGCAGTACTCAGAAACATTTGGGAAGTAAAGGTGGGCAGATCTCTGAGTTCCAGGCCAGTCTGGTCTACAAAGCTAGTTCCAGGATATCCAGAGCTACACAGAGAAAACTGTCCTAAAAAATAAGAAGGAAGGAAGGAAGGAAGGAGGGAGGGAGGGACCGAGGGAGGGAGGGAGGGAGATGAGTTGTCTTTTCAAGTTACCAATCTCTATGTATAATAAAGAAATAGAAAAACAATGTAATTTTATTCATTTTGTACTTGTTCATGTGGAGAAAGTCTTTGCCTATAGACAGTTCCTTTTGAGCAGAGCACTATGCAAGCAACCTGAGAGTCATGACCCCTTTTGGGGGTTAAACAAGCCCTTCACAGGGTTCACATATCAGATGTCCTGCACATCAGATATTTACATTCCTGTCAATAACAGTAGCAAAATTACAGCTAAGAAGTAGCAGTGAAATAATTTTATGATTGGGGCATCACTACAACATGAAGGGTTGTAGCATTAGAAAGGTTGAGAACCACTGCTCCGAATCCTTACTCTTCTGGACCAGCTGCACGGGAGTCTCTGGAGAGTTTGTTGAAAAGCAGAAGCTGAGGCCTCTAAAGCTGACTCGCCTACATTTTAATATGATGCCTCGTTGGGGATTTAGCACAGTGGGAGAGCTCTTGCCTAGCAAGCACAAGGCCCTGGGTTCGGTCCCCAACTTCGAAAAAAAAAAAAAAAAAAAAAAAAAGAATTAACCTTAATATGATGCCTCAGCACATTCTCGAAAACATCCAGGTTTCCATGTGAGGAATTGTCCAATAAGAACTTGTGGTCATAAAAATACAATAATATATTTTATACAAGAGACAGAGGTTGTGTTGAAGGTTCATTTTCATCAGAAATGACTTCCAGATGAGTCTCATTCCACACTTTTGTTTGAATTCAGAAACAACTGAGAACAATAAAGATTTCCAATTTTAGTTTACACACACAGTGAAGTGCTCGGTTTGCTTGTTGCTAACACGGACTGAAAATACATGTGAGGGAAAAGTGGCCTGAGGTTTCACCACACCCCAGCTAAGGGCCCTGTCACAGTGTGACTGCCTCTCACTTCCCTCAGCTTCCCCATGACTATAGCAATCTGGGCGTTATACAACTTACT
The DNA here is from genome assembly GCF_011064425.1 of Rattus rattus. Taxonomy (NCBI): domain Eukaryota; kingdom Metazoa; phylum Chordata; class Mammalia; order Rodentia; family Muridae; genus Rattus; species Rattus rattus. The sequence continues at coordinate 20,896,414 of NC_046164.1, forward strand.
TCTGAGTTTTCAGTGCTCTAAAGACCTAGTGTAATGTGTAGTACAGTCTTGGCCTTGATCAAATAGCCACGTGACTGTTGACACTTGACTTGGTTGAGTAAACCAGAAGTCTCAAGTCTTTATTGTTCTAGGTTCCCCGACCTTTATCTGGCAGAGAAGATGAAGTCATCCTTAGTATGTGCACAGGATTGGTGGTTAAGTCCCTCACATAAAATGGCATCTTCCCATATACTAAGTCATCATCTCTAGATTCCTTGTGAGACCTAATCCACTGTAAGTACAATGTATTTGCTAGAATGTGCTGTTTAGAGGTTGCCAAAAAAAAAAAAATCTTTCCTGTTTAGTATAGACAGTTGGAGCAGGGGACTTTGGGTTCCAGTTAGTTGAATCCAAGAATGTGGGTCTGGATCACTCTTGTGTTTAAGTCGGCACAACTCTATTCCAGACAGAGGATTATATTACTGTCTACATGCAGCATCTGGTAGCAGACCCTGTCATCTACTGACAGGTCACAGGAATGCAGCCTCCAGCCACACACTGACTACTTTAGGTATAATTCCACAAGATGCTTAATCCATCTTCTTAGAAGGTCCAAAAATCAACCACATCCTGAATCCCACCAGTAGAACCTATTTCCTAAACTCAATTCCCGATAGGTAAGAGCTTAATTTCATAAATGGAAAGCCATTTCTGTCATTCATTAATTCATAACTTAATCAGTGGATGTCTGAGTTATCATTTAATCAACCACTTCTGGGTGTACCATCTTGATGAGAGACTATTGATCCTAAAATTTGTATATGCACCATATCCACACAATCAGAGAGTAAACAAAAGAGACCTGTGAATGAGCTCACATAACGTGTGCAGTGGGGGCTGATGGGAGACGGAGTTGCTAGTGAGAATCCAGCGAGTGCCCCGTTATTCCTGTTTCATTATCATCAAGTTGATGTTCAAAATAAGTTTGGAGTTGGTGCTCAATAAATCCTTCTTAAACATCAAGACCTGTAGCACTACTGTCTAAAATATTTTGTCCTTGGTATTAAATGTTTACTATTAGTTCTGAAGTATTTCAATAACCTAAAAGCCTATGGACTGTAGAGATGGCTAAGTGGATAAAATGCTTGCCCCATAGGTGTGACCACCTGAGTTTGAATCCCCAGAAGCCAGGGAGGTAGCAGTAGCATCTGTCTGTATTCCCATCCATATAGATGGAAACAGGAGGCAGACACGGGGGAATCCCAAGGAGCACCCAGGCCATCTCCCATGACGTACCTAGGAGCAAACCAGAGACATTGTCTCAGACAAGGGGGAGACCAACAAGTGAGATTGCCCTCTGACCTTTACATGCCTACAATGGTACAGTGCACACACACACACACCCCTGCATGTGTGTGCATGAGCATGTTTTATTACTATGTTTTTAAAAATCAATTTTAGTGATCTAGTTCAGTGTTTATAATGAGAGCTTAAACTTTGACAATTTGACTATATTTTATCACTTTCTTTTTCAATTTACAATATTTTCTAGTCCCCCAAATCAGCATATATATATTATATATATTATATATATATATATATATATTACAATTTGGTGATAAAACAGATTGAACTAAAAACACCAAATCTGACAGGAGCTAAATTTAACAGCATTTTATGCTCCTATATGCTTAAATGCTCCTAAGCTAAATTCTGCAACGTTCCCTGAAATCATAGTGAATCGTCTCTAAGAATGTGTCATAGAAACATTCAGATCTAGATACTGTGAGTTCTGATCATTAGCACCTTTTTTAATATTTCTAGCTTTGAAAGTCACATGATTTCATCCTTCATATTTTCTTCCCAATCCACATGATTATACACTGTTAGTGGCATACATACAGTTAACTTGTTTTATTTGTTTGTTTGTCCAAATACTCAGGTAGACTCCTGGTGTACAATTTGCTGAAACTGTGGCTTCTCAGTGACTCCTGGTCATTCCTGAATAAAATCAACAAATAAGCATGTGTGTGTTACATATATATACATATATATATGTATAATACATATGTATACACACATATAATATATAATATATATACATACATACACATAGAAAGGACAGAGAGGACTTCAGGTATCTCATTTCCTTGAGCTTTATGGTTAGTAACAACTATAGGTGGGCTGCTTTGACTGTTGTTTATTCTTACTTAGAAGAGCAGAGTATGTCCTAGAAAAGAGAAAAGGAATCAACTCATTGCTTCAGGTGCCTGACAGGAAAGGCTGGCCTCTGGCCTTCTCATCTGTGTTTCAATCCAATTAACCTCGAGTTGATTTAAAGGAGAAAAGATGTGTGGGCTGCCTACCACCGGCCCTGACTCATCCCATGACACAGCAAACCTATGAGAAAGATGTTACCCTGACTTTACATATTAAAATCTAATGTAAGCCTTTTTCTGGTTTTCCATTGTTTTTCCTTGTTCTTTAAACATGTGCTATCAATAAAAAAGAAAATTGAAATAAGAAAGGATCCAAAAAAAAAAAAGTCTACAATCCCCATATTAAAGATTAAAGATATATGTAGCACAGGATACTATTGAAAGTTTCAGAACTCTTTAGTTTTTTTCTTTTTTTTAAATCTAATTTGGACCCTATTGTCTGTGCTGAGTACACAGGAAGAGACTGAATCCTTTTTCTAAGATTAAAAAAAAAACTATGTACATTCTTGTGTGCCTGGGTGTATGTATGATCGCCTCGTGGTCAGACGAGGGAGTCAGCCATCCCGGACCTGAAGTTACAGAGGTCAGTGCTTATTAACCACCTCTCCAGTCCTTCAACTGAATCTTCTCCACTTCCAGCATCTAATGGGCATCCCTTTTTCCCTACTTAAAATACCGATCCTGGGAAGTTAGCCTTTGGGTCTGTACGGGAAGCTCACCTATACCCGGTCACTCTCGGAGAAAGAAAGAGATGAACAGTGATCCTGTGAGTCAGCTGTGAAACTCCATGTTCCGGGCTTTCCTTGGACTCATCCATCAGTGAAGCAAGTCTGGGCTGTGAGAGAGGAAGTGGATCCCCAACTGACCCTCCTGCAACCAGCATTGGAATCTTGTATTTTCTTTCGTGTGGTCGCCATACTGAATGTTTAGTTTCTGAGCATGGGCTACATCTGAGGCACTATGCCAGCATCTTTGTATCCCTTCTACCCTATGGCTGTCTCAGGAACTATATTCTCACCATTCTCCAGGAAAGTCAGCTGAGCACCTCTGAGGGGTCACATGACCTAGAGTTATCAGATCCCCTACACACACACACACACACACACACACACACACACACACACACACACTCGTGCTTTTCACTAACTGTGGTAACATGATCTAGAGTTGGTTTCCCTGAGTGCTTCTCAGTAACTGCTAAAATTCTCTTGGGAATACCCTGCCCTCTTGAGACTGATTAACTCACAGCAGGGATAGCCAGGCCTTAAGGTGACTGTTAATGGGAGGTTAGCAGCCTGTGGCTGGGGGAAAATTGCCTGAGAAGTGCTTCAAGCACAAAATCCAGACAGCTTGTGCCACAGCTAGCCCAGACTGGCTGCGGCATTCTGGTATGTCAACCACTTATTGGGATTTTAATAACACAACGGGATTGTTTAAAGTAGAATTAAATACATTATATTGGGAGAAAAGTTGGTAAATACTGAAAATATCATTTCTGAAATGTTTTACCATTTCTCTTAAGGGGATTTGTGTGTTTTGAGCGTGTAGGGGACAGTCCTCCAGGATGGGATGCTCTGTGTGGCATTTAAACTTTTCCTTCAGGGCCCTGGGGTGACGAGTTTCAAACCAGCCACCTGGAAGCATTTACACTAAAACTGTGAACTAGGATCATAGTTGATATATTTTTTTTTAGTTGTTGTTGTTGTTGTTTTGTTGCCTGTCTGTGATTAGTAAGGTAATGAAGAAAACAGCTTTAACGTGGGTTGAATCTATTGCCATTGTATGAGGAAAACAACAAAAGTTGCATGAAAATTTTTTTCTTCTGATTTTCAAAACTGATCTGACCTAGCAAAGATTCGCTCATGTTATCAACGAACAAGTGACGTTTCCAGCCAGATGTGGCCATCCTTTCTCTTTCTTCTGTACTCTTAAATGGGATCATCAAGTTGCATTCATATCAGTTGAGGTCATAAGTTGACTGTGTGACAAAACCCCTTCTGATCATTCTAGGAAGAGTACATCAGTTGTGTGTGATGTATATGATATATATGTATGTACATCAGTTGTGAGTGATATATATATGGGGTTACACACATGGCCATGCCTGGGTTTGTATGCATGTGCATCTAGACTCAGGTCCTCATATTTGCATAGGAAGTGCTCTTACCCGAGCACCTCCTCAGCCCCAGTTTACTTTGTAAAAGCGTATTTATTAGTATTTCTATGTCATGTGCTTTGTGCTTCTTATTTATAGTAAAGATCTTTGTTTTTCTGTCAAACCAGCTGTTAAACACTGGCCCGCACAGCACTGCCTGTAAGGTATAATTCTTTGCAAACTTTATACCTGCCTGAACCACAGAGTGAAACCCTTTCCAATAGCATCACTCTGAATACTGTTGAAATAGCAAGTGACTTTTGATCCTACTTGGGGGAAAGGGGAATAAGAAAATGTTATGTTGGCTGTTCTGGTATGGAACTTTCTATATGCTTCCTCTATCAAGAGCAAACACTGTCTGGAACTAGAGAGATGGCTCAGTGGTTAAGAGCACTGGCTGTTCTTCCAGAGGTCCTGAGTTCAATTCCCAGTTAGCACATGGTAGCTCACAACCATTTGTAATGAGGTCTGGTGCCCTCTTCTGGTGTGTAGGCATACATGCAGGTAGAACATTGTATACATAATAAATAAATAAACCTTTTTTTTTCTTTTTAAAAAGGAGCAAATACTGTCAAAAGAAAAATCTATGAACAGTCAAAAAGCAGGTTGCAGAAAGGCTGCTGCTCTGCTGCACTGTGCATGTGCACACCTAACATGAAGATGACATAATTCATACCCAGCGGACTCTGGCTTAGGGAATAGGATTTTCTCATGAAGAGCAGTAACCTGATACACTTCACAAATTCGTGTGTCCAGCTAAGAAAACATCAAGTATTAAAATGTAGTAATTTTAGCTGTTCATCTGTTTACTTAGTTTAGAGTGAATTAAAACTAAGACCTTATCAGTTCCTAGATTCAGTTGGTCTCCACCCTGAACCACTCTCTAAAGATGCCCTTGTGATCTGCGGGCCGCTATGCTTTTTTATAGACTGAGTTACTTGTCTGCTTTAATTCATTTAGGATGGTTCCCACAAACTGTGTTTTCACATCACATTCCACACCGCAGAAGATGGAGCTATATGGTTGCTTCTCCCATACAAATAAGTAAATTCGTTGACCTGCAGAATTTTGAGAATTTCCCTCCTTCCCAGTTTTAACTTACGAAAATGCAGTATTTGTTATTAAATGAAAGAGGGGGATGAGAAAGAGAAAAGAGAGAAGTCAGGGAGAGGGCGGAGAGAAATTTGTGCAATATTTTCTGGGAAATTGCTTTCCTGTCATGGGAGTTGAATTCTTAAGAGGAAGGGATAAAAATACTACCTGAGCAAGTCGTATTTGACTCAAGGATGACCTGTACTAATGGAGACAACCTTGCATGCGAAGCTCTTGGTTCCCTTAGTGAAGTATCTAGCTTGCCGGACTGAGTGGAGAGTACTTACAGTGCATGACTTCCTCTAGGCAATCAGGCAGGTTTTCATTTGGTTGGCTTTGGGGCGGAGGGGTTAAATATTCCCATTGTGTGGGGCTCTTTATTAGGACAGCCATGTTTATGTAATTCATCACAAAGGATGCTAAAAGGAAAGTTTTGGTCTCTAGGAATTTTGCTGCAGTGGGGAGGGACAAGGTGGGATTTTTGTTTGTTTGTTTCTGTGCTCCCCCACTATAGCATCTAAGATGAAGGATACAGATATAGAAATCTTTCATGTTTTGTTAGCATGTATTAATTATATATAGTGGGCTTTGTTATGACATTTTCATACATATATGTAATGTGCTTCGATCATATTTGCACACACACCCCTGCCCTTCCTTGTCTCTCCCCATTCCCGGGAATCTCTTCTCTAAGTCGTTCTGCTTTCATGTCCTGGGTTGGGGGAAGACACATCAAATACATATAATATTTACATATATATAGACTTGGACTTGAAAGCTAGAAGAACTTTACCAAAAATGGAAACTTTCAAAAATATTAGGGTCTAGAGAATAATGGTTAATAAACCATCTGGAGGTCACCAATGGAATCGTTTGTATATGATGAGAGCTGTCATATACTGTTATGGAAAAGTACAAATGTATCATGTTGAATGGGGTGGAGAGGGAGAACATAAAGTTACCTATGTGTTATATAAAGTTGACCTGAAATTGGACATAAGCCATACCATGTTATGACTTGAATATGAATTCCTCTCCCCACACAGGCTTGTGTGTTAAATGCTTGGTCCCCAGCCAGTGGCTTTAATTTTGAAATATTCTGGAAATTTCAGGAGGTAGGGTCTAGTTGGAAGTAGGTCACAGGAGGTGACTTAGAAGTTACACTAGGCCCTCAGTCCAGCCCTTACTCTTCATCTATTCTGAGTAGATCAGCCTCTCTTATACATCTACCAACGGGATGCTCCAATCAGGCATCCAGAGACTGAGCCCCTGAAACTGTAAGCCAAACTAAAGCCATCTTCTCTATACTTGTTCTCTTGAGTATTTTGGTCATAGCATCACAAAAATTACTTAATATACCATAGGGAGAGAACTGGGCACATAAGACAAGGTTAGCTTGATGGGACTAAAGCTGAGTTTTTCTGCTTTTCCCAAAACTTTGTGTGCTTATGGGGTGTGTGTGTGTGTGTGTGTGCGCGCGTGTGTGTGCGCGCGTGCATATTTGTATGTGTGTCTATCTGGTTTACATGTATATAGGTTACAATATATCTATAAGTATATAGATATATAATAGACTCTTTTTTTAAACAAAATGTTGCCATGTAGGTCAAACCAGTTTTTTTTTAAAGATTTATTTATTATATTTGAGTACACTGTCGCTGTCTTCAGACACACCAGAAGAGGGCATCAGATCTCATTACAGATGACTGTGAGCCACCATGTGGTTGCTGGGATTTGAACTCAGGACCTCTGGAAGAGCAGTCAGTGCTCTTAACCACTGAGCCATCTCCCCAGATCAAACCAGTTTTTAAGACCTATGACAAGGTTTAAGATGTTTGTGAAGACAGAGAATTTTGTACACACAGACACAGACACACACACACACACACACACACATATGTGGGTGTGCATAAATATATATGCATGTAAGTATATATTGTATGCATATATATTTATGCGTGTACATATTTATGCATGTGTATATGTACTATATATACATATTTGTAAATATGTATGTGAGATAGATATGTCACTGGAGGAAGCCAAAGGAGTGAGCAGGTAGAAATCCTGGTGGTCTGAGGATAGCTGGCCTAGCCAATCAGGAAGCCCAGCAACAAGAGACCTTGTTCCAGGGTTGGGGATTTAGCTCAGGGGAAAAGCGCTTGCCTAGAAAGCGAAGGTCCTGGGTTAAGACCCCAGCCACGGAAAAAAAAAAAAAAAAAAAAAAAAGAGAGACCTTGTTCCAAAGAGAAATGAAGAATGGTAGGTAGAAGAGGAACCAATATAAGCCTCTAGCCTCCACATTCATGCACATACACACACACACACACATAATTCACACACGTGTGCGTACATTCACACACATGCATATACAAACATACAGTCATACCACACACATGGACAGAGGAAAACAGAAAATCCAGTTACACAAATACTAAGGACTAAACTGTATAAACCCATCAGAAACTGCTCAGCAGTTAAGAGTACCTGCTGCCCTTGCAGAGGACCGGGATTTGATTCCCACACACCTGGTACCTCACAACCATCTGTAACTCCAGTTCCAGGGGATCTGACGCCCTCCCCTGGCCTCTGCAGGCATTGCATGCACACAGTGCAGACAAACCTAACTTAAATAAGTACATTCTAAAAATGAAGTCCATCCGTAGATGAGTAAAAATCGCGCTCCACGTTGGGATGTGTGAGCTTTGCTCTAGGAACAAGGCTTCTCTTTTCTCTGCAGCAATTCTAGATGTAAATCGCCACTTTGTTCTCCTGCTTGCTCTCACAGTCCTCTTTGATCATGACTTCACACAATGAAAAGATACTTCCTTGTGCAAAGCAAGCAAGTGGTTAGCTTCGCATAACCCTGGACAACAAAGGCTCTCTGTGAGGGTGAGGAATTCCTCTGAGAAGACAGGGAAGGCCCCCAGCTGAACCGTATCCAAGGAAGATGTTGCAAAGCTTGCAGAGCTTGTTGGGAGAAAGGAACCCTGCGTGAGCTCTTTTCTTGCTGTTCAGATGCTGGCCTTGCGTAGGGGTGGGGGTGGGAGGCCATCAAAGGAAAACAGAAGCCCAATCTGAATGTGTTTGCCAATTACAAGGAAAATCGCTGGTGCCAACTCCGGCTTATCATGTTCAGAATTTAATGCCTTTTGGAAAGGAATTGGTTTCCTTCTCATGAAGAGAACAGAAGGTTATAGAAAGAAGACTGTCTACTTTGTGATACAAACTGAGGCAGAAACCAATCTACAATTAAGTCACGGCTGGCTCAGTTCACCTCTGGCAGGCCCACCAGAGACAGCACGGTGCCACCAGTTATACACTGCCAATCTCATGGCCTGGCTTTGGCACAACGTTCAAATCCCCTCCTCACCTAGCCTGAGACCATCTTCTAAATTTGTATCCTACCCAACCTCCTTTTCACCACCCAGAACCCTTCTCCAGGCACAATCTCACATCCTTCCACTCCCCCCAGGCCTCATGGGGAGAGCTTATGGAATGATGAGAAGTGACCTATGCATGCGTCTGGCATGCCCAGGGTTCCGAACATTCCGAACTTCCTCTTCAACCTTTGTTTAAGCAGAAATGTCCCTTTCTGTTACAGGTACTTGAGCTTTCTGGTAATGGCAAACAAACAAACAAAAAAGCAGAAAATTGGGTAGTAATGAGCAGGAGAAGTAAGGAGTACCACCGCTCTTCTACAGGAGGGGCTCTGGTAGACCCGCCTCCTCATGCATGCCAGCAAGGAGCAGCAACAAGAATGGCCGCTGCAATATTTGTACCTGATCACCTGCCAATCCTGAGTCACCCTGATCAGTATACCTCAGCTGAAGGAGCAAAGGCACAGAGATGTTGGGGAATATACTCCGTGCAACTTTCTGGATGTAGGTCTAGACCAGTCTTTCCAAATGAAAATGCCATTTCAAAGATGTGCAAACTAACCTACTAGCTGCCTCCCCAATACACCCATAGGGAGCCAGTGGTCTCGAGGGTGGGAGTGAGAGGTGCCCCTCACAGGTGGAGGTGGGGGAGGCTCCACCTGAGAACTAAACAGCACAATGCACATTCTATTCTGTGGACAGTAACCAGGGAATGCCAAGCAATACGAAACTGCTTACCAGCAGATGAGGGACATGATACCTCATAGGGTTTAATGTCCTAAAATATTCTGGGAGGGAATATTCTATTGGGGAATGAAGCACCTAATGTATTTAATTATCAGTCATTTAAATTAAAATAAGTACACGTGGCCCACAATTACCGTATTGGACTGTGTAGCTCTAGAACATTCTGACTGGACAGCACTTTGCGAATAATCTACATCACTAGGTTTCAGCCTACTTATTAATGTTTTAACTTTAAGCTTTATGCATTGAAACGTAAAGGGAAGTTTTCAAAGTATTGATGGGCAAGGAGGCCCTGAAGGAAATAATATGCATAAGGCTTGGAGGCAGGATAGCATGGGTGTGGTTGAAACAGCAAAACTATCAGGCTGACTGGAAATAGAATCAGAGTTTCCAAGATAATTGGGGGAAACCAGGAATGTTGCATAGTGGAGGCCTTAAAGGGTTATAATGACTTGACAGGCGCCGCAGTGTCACTCGGACTTTCTGTCCAGGAAGGGCTCAAAGAGAACTGTGCTTTATAAGACTGGTACCACCCATGCATTGGGTCCTGGCTTAAAACTTTTTTTAACTTTAGTTTTTACTCATGTGAGTTGTGTGCACATAGATTCCTGGTGTGTAGGATGCCCCTGGAAGCCAGAAGATAGATCACCTAAAGCTGAAGTTACAGGTGATAGTGAGATCCCCATTGTGGGTGCTGGAAACCCAACCCGGGTCTTCTGGAAGAGCAGCAAGCACTCTTAACTACCAAACCGTGTAGTTTAGCCACTGCTCTTTCCAAGGGTCCGTCCTCCACTCAGACAGAAGCACACCTGCCACTGTATTCTCCTGAATCCAGTTATTTCTCATGAAGCTCTGTCTCAGCTTCTAAGTCTGTCTACCCACCCTGTGATGGACTCTGTAGTGGGTCAAGGAGAGTGACCTATTGACCTTCCATAGTACGTGCCTGACTCAGTAACATCTCACTGTACATGTGTGGGCATTGAAGAGTCGCCTCCGATGGATAGTTCAGTATCTTTTTCAAAACAAAAACATGGTATCATCAATTCTTCTGAGATACCACACCAGGGAATAAGATCAGGGTCCCCAGCACTGAACTCTTGCAGAGGCCTCCTTTCTCAAATATTTGCACTGTTCCTTTTACTTCTTTTGCCCCAAGCCTTTCACTCCACCCATGTACAGGTGTCTTCCTTCCTTCAGTCTTTCTTCCTGGTGTATAGCAGACCTCCAAGTAAACCCTTGGCCCCTCAGGCTCCTCACTGACTTGCTCTTTAAATGTCAGGAATGCAGAATATCCATCCCACCTCCCTGGAGGCTGTCACTCTATTGGGTAAGCCACACAGCAGGTACCGCAGCTTCCTGGTACCTGGCACAAAGAGCAGGAATTAAGAATTCTTTGTTGGCTTAGTAAACAGCACCTCTGGCTTCCCTTTTCCCTTTTGTCATGCTACTGCTCTACCTAAAGGCCTTGGGTCAGAACTGGCCCACACTGGTTTCCCATCTGCCTGACTCAGGTACTGTCAACCTCTCAGAACTGCCCAGCCCTCAGTGTAGCGCCTCCCCAGGATATGGCCGGCGTTACTTGTGCACTGCTGCTATCACCATCTGAGTAACGTATAAGCTTTCTTGTCCCCTTGCTCTCCCCACTTGCTTGCTCCCTGACTACGTGCAGTTCACCTGGCTCATATTGTCCTTAAGTATTCATAATACTGATGATAGATAATTAGCAGTGTAGTGAAAATTAAGAACAATGGGACTAGGGATGTTCAATTAATGTTTTCAATGTTTAAAGAAATATGGATAATAAAAATGAATACTGGGTGAAAATACATGCTCCACTATGTTCATAGCAGCCTTATTTATAATAGCCAGAAGCTGGAAAGAACCCAGATGCCCTTCAACAGAGAAATGGATACAGAAAATGTGGTACATCTACACAATGGAGTTACTCAGCTTTTAAAAACAATGACATCATGAAATTCATAGGCAAATGGATGGAACTAGAAATTATCATCCTGAGTGAGGTAACCCAGTCACAAAACATCATATATGGTATGCACTCACTGATAAATGGATATTAGCCCAAAAGCTCAAATTACACAAGATACAGTCCACAGACCACATGAAGCGCAAGAAGAAGGACGACTAAACTATGGATGCTTCAGTCCTTCTTAAAAGGGGGAACAAAATACTCACAGGAGGAAATATGGAGACAAAGTGTGGAGCAAAAACTAAAGGAAAGGCCATCCAGAGACTTTCTCACCTGGAGATCCAGCCCATATACATACAACCACCAAACCCAGACAATATTGTAGATGCCAAGAAGTGCATGCTGACAGGGATCTGATATAGCTGTCTCCTGAGAGGCTCTGGCAGAGGCAGACAAATACAGAGGCGAATGCTTGAAGCCAACCATTGAACTGAGAATGGGGTCCCCAGTGGAGGAGTTAGAGAAAGGATTGAAGGAGCTAAAGGGGTTTGAACCTCATAAGAACAACAATATCAACCAAACAGACCCCCTCAGAGCTCCTAGGGACTAAACCACCATCCCAAGAGTACACAGGGATGGACCTATGGCTCCAGCACATATGTAGCAGAGGATGGTCTTTTTGGGCATCAATGGGAGGAGAGGTCCTCAATCCTGTCAAAGCTTAATCCCCCAGTGTAGGGAAATGTCAGGACAGGGAGGTTGGAGGGAGTAGTGGATTGGTGGGGGAGCACCTTCATAGAAGCAGGGGGAAATAGTGGGTTTCAGGGAGGGAGGACCTGAAAAAGGGATAACATTTGAAATGCAAATAAAAAATGAAAAAATAAAAAATACAGATGTATGAAAATTTAAAAAAAGAAAATACATGGCTAACAGAATGTGGAATTGAATCACTGAATGTATGTAATCACCCAGTATTGTATGTCAGAGTTCTTTATCTTGTTAGTTCTTGGGAGTAGAATAGAATTGTGTATTGAACATGTGTCTGTATATAGTGGAGTATTCTACTACTCAGAGAAGTAAAATCTGAGCACTGCTTCGCCTTCTAAATTCTGCACATCATTTTCATTATCAGCAAAGATAGTTTCTAAATTGCGTACTTTATTGAATGGTTATTGTTGGGGTTTAAATCTCAACTCGCACCTGGACAAAGCACACCAAGCTAACATGATTCCACTGGAGAGGTTTAATGAGAGAAGAGTAGAAGAGGGGAGAAACAAAGGCCAGCCATGAGCACGTGGAGGAAAGGAGGGGATGGGGAGAGAAGGGACAGGGACGAAGAGGATACAAGAACAGAGAAGAGTAAGGGCAAGAGAAGAGCAAGAGGGAGAGGAGGGGGCAAACAGCCCCCTTTATAGTCAGGCACAGCTGGCTGTTGCCAGGTAACTGTGGGGCTGAGCATACCTGGCTATTGCCAGGTAGCTGTGGGGGTGGAGCTTAGACAAAATACCAACAGTTATACTTTTACTAGTTGAAGCATTGCTTGATATGTCTCCAAGGAGCAAATTTGTTTAATGTCTCCTTCCTGCCAGCCTCTATATTCATTAGTGTGGAGGCATATTGCTATGCAGTGGTCATTAACACTACCCACAAGTGTGTTAAATGTCCAAGTTACTATAACAAAACACCCTAGACTGCGTGATTTATAAACAATAGAAACCCAGTCTCACAGTTCCGGAAATAGGGAAGTCTAAGATCCAGGCCCTGACAGAGTGGTTTCTGCTCAGTTCCTAGATCTTTTCATTGTGATCTTGTTTGGTGAAGGGTCAAGGGCCCTAGGGCATCTTTATAGGGACCCTGCCCCCATGATCCACTCACTTCCCAAAGGCCCCACCTTGACACCACGACCCAGAGGATTGTTTTGAAGATCTAAATTCTGAAGGGAACCCGAGCATTCAGACTGTCAGATGTAGATATCGTTAACAAATCCAGCATACCCAGTGTGTAATGAACAGTTTACATGTTATGCCATTTAAATCTCATTACAATCTCATTTTATAAATGGGAACACTGAGATGTTGGTTAATTGTTAATTGATTGCTAAGTGCCTGGAGCTGGGCTGCCAAGTCAGGCCTAACAAACCTCAGGCCTCTTGCCTGCCTGGGTCCACTGTTTCAGGCCAAAACCCCCACAACAACATCACTGTCCTGTGCCCCTCAGGAAATGCCTCCTTGGGCATTTTGCAGTCCCACTGTGAAAATGAGGCAACTGTATCCCTCAGGTTTCCACTTTGTTGTTTCAGGAAGAGCAGTTTAACACCCAGAGAAGCCTAATGGACAAGCTCCCCAGCAGGTAAGCCAGCATTTTGTGCTTTGTGGGGTGGTCTGTCCTTTCCACTTTTGGCTAAATTTTATATCACTCAGGATAGAAATTCTCTTTTGTTTCCAGTAATATCTAAACCAGTAGGCAGAGCAAGACCCAAAATCCGTTTCTTTCTGTCTCATTCAGATTTCAGTTCAATTATGTGATTTATTTTAAGTTTTTTGTGGAGTTTGTTGTTATTTTAATATGTTATTTTACTGTGTGTGTCTGTCTCTGTGTGTGTGTGTGTGTCTGTGTGTGTGTGTGTGTGTCTGTGTGGTGTGTGTGTGTGTCTGTGTGTGTCTATGGTGTGTGTGTGTGTGTCTGTGTGGTGTGTGTGTCTGTGTGTGTCTATGGTGTGTGTGTGTGTGTCTATGGTGTGTGTGTGTGTGTTGTGTGTGTGTCTGTGTGGTGTGTGTGTCTGTGTGTGTCTATGGTGTGTGTTGTGTGTGTGTCTGTGTGTGTCTATGGTGTGTGTGTGTGTGGTGTGTGTGTGTCTGTGTGTGTCTATGGTGTGTGTGTGTGTGTGTGTGTGTGTGGTGTGTGTGTGTCTGTGTGTGCCCCTGTGTAGAAATCAAAAGACATCTTGTGGGGATCAGTACTCTTCTCTACCCCATGAGAGTTGAACTCAGGTCCTCTGCCTTGGCAGCAGCACACTTCATGCTCACTTCTTGCCCGCTCACGTCTCCAGCTCCTTGTGATTGCCTTTTCATTTTATTGTTGGGAAGAAAATTGAGAATGTGTGTGATGAGACAACAAACCAACCAAATCTTCACACTGAAAGATTTCCAGTTTCCCAAGGACCTTGGGATATCTCCAGTGACGTTCACACCCCACCAGCACACTGGTTCTAAGGTGTCATCCCAGCACTACTGTAGCCTCTGACTCTTGGGAATTTGTCAGCAGCACATTTTATTTAGGCCTCACCCCAGACTCCTATATCAGAAACTACCCATAATGCCCAGGACCCAGGTGACTCCAGTGTATCAGTCAGTTGAGAGACCAGGTCCTGGGTTATTCCCTCTATTATGAAACCCTCAGGTTTCTGTGTTGGAGGCTTGGGACCACTGGGATGGAGGTATTTGGGGAGATCCTAAAGAGTTTGGTAGGAAACTCCTAGCAACAGGAAGTAGGTCAATGGGGCGTGTCCTTAGTCACTAGGGTGTGTTCTCTGCCCTACCCCCTCACCATCCCACTCTTCACCGTCCCCTACTTCCTGGTTGCTCTTTGGTACATGATTCCGTAGCCATGCTATTCTGCCTCACCTCAGGCCCAGAACAGTGAATCAGCTAGCCTTGGACTGAGACAAGGACTGAGACAATAAGTCTTCCCTTCTTTGGAATAATCTCCTGGTTATTTGTTGCAGAGAAGAAAACTCAAGCAACCCACCTTGCTTTCCTTGCATTTATTTCTGACTCTTCTCCCTGGCTCCCTTACCAACTAACTTGCAGGACCATCCCCTGCATTTTAGCTCCAGGGCCCCAGCCTGGTGTTTCCCTACTCCATGTATCTTAGCCATGGTACATCCGTTATCCTTGTTGTTCTGGCACACTCTAGGCCATCATGCTGTCCATCTCTGCAGAGGTTTTTCATTCTTCCAGATCCACATCATCTGCCCGTCTAACCTTCCTGTCACCCAGTGTGACGGGATAAGGACCTGGCCTCCTAGCTGCTCAGCATTATTCAATTCTGTGGGCCCAAACGAGTCCTTGCGGCACTCTGGGCACCTCATTTCATCTACATTTCAATCTCTAATCATAGCTACCTCCTGGACCATTCCATCAACTGTGGGCTCTAAATAATGAGCTCAGGCCTCCTTCTCTTAGTCCACCAGGTTTCTCATGCTCAATAGTGTCGTGTAACTGGTTCTGGTTGCTTCTCTCTAGCAGGATTAGACACCCCAGCCCCCAGGGGCTCTCATCTAATAACTAATCAAGTAAAACCAGTTTAAGTTTATGCTAAAAAAAAAAAAAAAAAAAAAAAACTAGGGACAGTCCTACGCAGATGTGATAATAAGTGTCTAAACTGAATAGCAAGCTGAAACAGCAAAGCAAATAGCCAATGACAAGATCAGGAAAGATTTGAATAAAGCTGTATGGCCAGGGAAAGAGACAGCAATGGTGCCCTAGAAGGTTGTAAGCATCTGGGGTGAGCATCCTTAACTCTGCAAGGCTCTTAGTTTAAAGTCAGAGCTTACAGCTCACTAGAGTTCTGTGCTCTTTGTAAGTTGCTGTAAACTTGGACTTCATGGATTCCAAACCATTGTTCCAGGTCCCTGTAGGTCTCCCAGCACTTAGGTCTCCTGGCATGTTTTCAGGAGCTCATCAGTACAAATGCCTTGTTTTATTGTTTCTCTTTCAAAACACCTCATTTGAAAATGTGGCTAATTCATCATTTAAGCTAGCATCGTTCATTGTTAGAGGCTAGCAGCACTGCTGCCCACTCCAAGATGAAACTTACTTGTTACTTCTGTTTCTTCCATGAGGTATACATACCTCAGCTTTCCTTAACTCAGAGCCCCAGGGCAGCACCTCCATGCTGTGCCTGGGGGCTTTAAACAGTGAACGGATCAAACAAAGGAATACAAAATGAACAGTAGAGAATGCACTTATAGAGAACAATAATTCAGCCAAGGAAACAGAAAACTGCCTTGTGTGAGCTCAGCTAGAAACATCAATGTCAGATGGTTCTCATTCTTGCTGCTCTGCGGGTGCCATACAGCATCCGATAAGAACTAGTGTTTGAGTTACTAATAAATTTTAACAAGTGAGAACATTCAAAAACTGTGGACCACAGAATATGAGAATCAAGTGTAGCTATAAAATTTCAGTTATCTACTGGTATATAAGAAGCACTATGTAAACTTGGCGTATTTAGGATTGCATGGTATTAAATATCCTAAGGCTCTGGGCATCTCTGGGAAGGTTGTAGGTGGAACTGTGAAAATAGCTCTTCAGAGTTGTGCTCTGAATGGACCTATGGTTTCTGTGTAGGTGATAAGTCAGGAAAGAGGCATGAACAGAGAAAAGACAGACTCAAAAATAGTGTAGTAACCCAGTAACAAAGAGATCAGCATGCCCGAGAACCTGACAGAAGAAATGGCCGTGGTAGGAAAGAGTGTGTCAAAGAAAGAGTCAGGCCTGGTGCCACGTCTGTAATCCTGGCAGGAGGCTGAGGAAGGAGACTGGCGTGAGCTCGAGGCTAGACAGGGATCTATAACAAGACTCTGTCGCAAAGGATTAGAGGAATGGAGAGAGGGAGGGAGGCAGGGCAGAGAAGATGGGAGGATTCACCAGTACCAACTGATGTCAAATCTCCACGGAGAAGTCTTCTGAATCTTCCTGAGGGATCTTAGGAGTTCTTTGCCTATCTCTGTCCAGTGCTTCTAGTACTTTATTGGTCATCTAAAGTTTTTGTTTCTTTGTTTGTTTTTACAGTTTGGGGGTATTGATTTTTTTGTTTTGTTTTAGTTTGGGTTTTTGTTTGTTTGTTTTGTTGTTGTTGTTGTCTGTAAAAGACAGGGCCTTACTCCAGGTTAGCCTCAAACTCATAGATTGATCCCTCTATCTGTCCATCTGTCTTTACACTTTTCTCCCTTGCTGGACTATCAGTCTCTTTGGTCCCTCATATCAAGTTCAGGACTCAGGTGCTCAGGAGATATAATATTGCAGGGATGGCCTGTGAATCCCTCAACAAGCAGCAGAGGCCTCTCCCTGTGTCCTAGTATCTTCCATCTGGAAGGCACGTAGATCCCAGAACCACATTCATTATTTTCAATTGAAAAATTATTTTTACTATAATTTAGAAACACTGAACACACAGGGACATCCTAGAAATCCAATTCTTATCTTGACCTTTAACCATGCTTCTGTCTTGGGTCTGCAAACAGATTTATAAAATTAAGGGGGTGGGTGGAATGTCTCATCTTGAAGGCTTTTTTTGACTTGAGTACTATATTAATCATCTCTGATTGACAGAGCAAAATGTTATCAAGTGGGTAGCTTAGACATCAGAAATGTATTCTTCCACAGCTTCCAATGGAGATGCAGAGTTCAGGCTTGTGGCTGGCAGCCTCATCCTGACCTCACACAGATGTTCAAAGATGGATGGGGACCCTCTTTCTCTCTCCCCGCTCCCCCATACATTCAGAAAGGCCTCCAGTCCTATCAGATTACATCACTATTCTTAAGAACTCATTGAATTCTAGAAGCCGTGTCTCCCAATGCAATCACAGTGGATAAGGGTTTCAGCAAGTTCATTTCAAGGACACACTTTGGTTCACATTAGTCATTACAGGACTCCAGAGATGACCCTTCATTTATCCCAAGCATTGCTATGTATCATTGTTTCTTTGTAGCCTTTAAGACTTTACCTGAGCTTCTCTCCATGCGGTTTCTTCATTGTTTGTAGGAGCTGGCTTTTCCCAAATGGACTCCCCCATGGTTCCTGCCATCTCTCAGATAAAGCTGTTTACTAAAACGAGCTGTGTTGGAGACATACCCCAGGTCCCCTGTGGTTTTGGGGTGGGCATAGTAGAAATATCACTTATTTCTCTTCAGTACCTAAGCACCCAGCTCTTGAGGGTGTTCTCTCAATGACAACAAACATGGCAAGAGCTAGCATATATCAAGAACTCACCTGCCAAGCACACTTTGCCAGGTGTCTTAGTCAGTGTCCTATTGCTGTGAAAAGGCACCATGACTATGAAAACGCTTATGAAAGAAACTAATTGGGGCTGGCTTACAGTTTTAGAGGCTCAGTCCATTATCATTATGGCAGGAAGCATGGCAACATGCAGGTAGGCAGGGTGCTGGAAAGGTAGCTGACAGTTCTACATCTGCATCCATGGGTAGCGGAAGAGTAAGACCCTGGGCCTGGCTTGAGCTTTCGAAACCCCAATGCCCACTCTAAGTGTCATGCTTTCTGACAAGGCCACACCTACTCCAAAGCTATACCTCCTAATCCCTCTTAAGTAGTACCACTTCTTAATAGCCATACATTTAAATATTTGACTCTATGGGGGCCATTCTTATTCAAACCACCACCACAGGCTTATTGTATGTTTGTATGAAGTCATCCTCAGAACAGCCTTACAAGGTTGGATATTACTCTTTCTTTCTCCCACTTTGAGATTAAGGGAGGATCTGTGATGAACTCCAGGCCACCCAGCTTCCAACAACCTACTTCAGAGCCCACTGCCCAGACTCTAACAGCAGACCATCTTCCGTACCTCACTTTAAGAACCCATCCTCCTGTTGGGGATTTAGCTCAGTGGTAGAGTGCTTGCCTAGAAGCGCAAGGCCCTGGGTTCGATCCCCAGCTCGAAAAAAAGAAAAAAAAAAAAAAACCCATCCTCCTCTTCTAAGAAACAACACACTGCTTTCTGTCCTCTCTGATCTCTCCCAGAGTACCTCACTACTGAGGTAATTGCATAGTTTTTGCACATCGAGCAATTCTCCACCTCTGCACTCCAGCTGTGTGTAACACAGTCCAACTAACTTCCTGCTCTAGCTGCCACAGGTAGCACCAGATGCTGCAGGTTAAGGGCAAAACCACGAGACTGTCCCCATTCTGTATGCCGGTTACAAACCCAGACCCTGAACGTGTGGCCAAGCAGCCATAAATCAAAGTTGAAAGGTGCCCTGGCTTGCAGAACTGAGAGATTATTGGGTTGCTGGTTTGTTACAAAGAACAATTTAAAGAAGTGGATGAGCAGCTAGGTGACACTGAACAAAGGCAAGGTCTAAGAGGGCCACAGGAGCATTTATACCACCCAGGAGCATTTATACAAATTTTTGGCAACCTCTAGTGCTAAGACAGTACTCCATGATGAGAGATGGAAGTCAACATGAAGGGCTCCAGTGGAAACTGTTGGCCATCGAAAGCCACAGAGAACACAATTGCTTCCAAGATGGACAGGAGTCTGTCTAAGGAAGAGAGGGGAAGAGATGGATCCCTGATGTCTCTTCTCTTTGTTCTCTAGTCCAGCCCACTGATGGAATCTAAAGGCAAGAGAGCTGCAGGGATAAAGTTCCTGGAAAAATAGCCGGGCAAAGGAAGGGCAAATCCAAGAGCAAACCGACCATGACAGAGCATGCTCTTTAAATAAATCCCATATTTTAGGCACATGGTTCTTTTCATTTCTTACTCATTACATGCCACAGCCTGGAGTAACAGTCCACATGTAAGTTAGAAAACGAACTGGGGATTCAAGCTACAGAGCGATGCAGTCCA